>NW_022111330.1:618019-622926 GCF_000313985.2 Echinops telfairi | reverse complement strand
AGAGGAATTACTGAGAGGTGAACAATGAGTAAGCAGGATAGTGGGGCAGGAAGAAAAAAAATAAAGAGAGGAAAGAAAAAAAATGTGTATATATATATATATATATATATATACTTGTTTATATATGTGTCTATGCAATTGCAACAAGGAAGCAGATAAGACTTTGTGTCTACCTAAATTTTACGTCAGTACAAGAAAAGTTTGTTCTAATAACGAGGCATTGTATGATATTCACCTTCCTGACATGATCACTGAAGACATAAGCAAATGTGGTAAAGAAAGCTGATGGTGCCTGGCTATTAAAAGATATAATGGCTGGGTTCTTAAAGGCTTGTAGTTAAACAAGTAGCCATCTAGCAAGGAAGCAACAAAACCCACATAGAAGCACACTAGCCTGTGAGATCATGAGGTGTCAATGGGATCAGGTAACAGGCATCACAAGACCCAAAGCAAACTGTGGTAGTTAAAGAATCTGTTGTCAGTTTGAGACTTATGAGTGAAGGGGTGACGTTTACCTGTCATTAAGGTCACAGCTTGATGAACTCATTTGGAGGTGCTAAGGAGATAAATAGCTCGCAGTCCCTGTGAGAAATTTTTGTTGACAAGCCAAATGGAGACAGGCTGATGGCAGCCAGAGTCTTGCCATGTGGAGATCCCTGCCAGTGCTGAGATGCTTACAACGCTATTGGATCCACAAGACCCACCTATTCCTCTGAAAATTATGTTCTTGAGTCTTTGTATTGTATTACATTACATTCTGTTCTGTTCTGTTGGCCATAACAGTGTAAGAGAGACTGGAAAATTAAGTCTTCATCATACATGGTCAGGTGCCCAGTGAAGAACCTGGACAAAGCAGGAGTACAAATATTGAGAATAGCAGTCCTGACACATAGGCATGAAAAAAATCTGAGAGAACTGCTGATAAACTTTGAGAGACATAACCCAGGAAGTGTTGAGTCTCTTAATAGATATGAGTTGTCATTGTTAACATTTTAAAGTATAAAGTACTTTGGAAATGCTCAATTTTACTTAAAATTTGGTATAGAAAGAGTGTGTTGCCTTGGCCATATTAAGAACACTGATTTTTTTCTAGACCATTCTAATTCTATGATTATTCTGTGAACCAGACAGGTAAACATGATGTTGAGTCAAAATAACTCTTGAATCATGAAAGTTTTAAGAATTAGGCATGTGTGAAATTCCTAGACTTTCTTGCTGCCTTTATTTTGATGTAGTTGCCTAGAGTTTTGATGTAAAGTAGATGTACATATGAATTCTTATTTATAGCACCAATTCTGTAACATGGTTTACCATTTTTCATAATGAGGGAAATTATATAATGATGGCTTATAAAAAATCGTAATAATGAAAATGCCATGATTATGTGTTCTAAAATATTTTTGAACAAAATTTTCACTAGAGGGAGACATTTAGCTGTCAGTAATTTAAAAGCAAATTTGATAAGATTTTAAATATAAAATTTATAGAATATTATTATAATAAAATCATTAGTAGAATGTTAGATTAAAAGTTATCTTCTAGATGATCTAGGTTACCTCTGTTATTTTATAGGGAAATATATACTCAGAAAGTTTGGATGATTGCATAGGCTTGCACAGCTTTTACTGTTTTTCACCAAACCAAATTATACCACACTCAATGCCATCGCGTTGATGGGAACTCGTAGGGCCTCTATAGGACAAGGTAGAACTGGCCCTGTGGGATTCTGAGACAATAACTCTTTTTTTTTTTTTTTACATTTTTATTGGCACTTAATCCACATATGCAATTCACTAGTTCAGTTGAAGAATTGTACAGTCATTACCACAATCAATTTGAGAGCATTTCTGCCCCTCCACCATGGTTAAATCTCCTTTAAAATGAGTTGTATAATCACAGTCACTTCTAGAAGCCCTCCCCCCTTTGGACAGTAACTCTTTATGGGAGTAGGAAGCCTTGCCTTTCTCCTGCAGAGTGGCTGATGAGTTTTACCAAACATGTAACCACTGTTTTCCATATTTGTTATCAAGTAGTGTGCACATTAGTTGAGGAGCTGCAAGCATATCAGAATAAACATTTTTCAGCATTCAATAGTTCAGGCAGCATAATAAATTTATTGGATACGAGTTTCTGTGGAAAGTGACAGATTACATTCACATAAATTCTCTCCCTGAAACCCATTGTAATGGACAAAAATATTTTAAAAACGGGAAGAATTTAAAATGATAATGCTAATCCATATTAAAAGAGATTCAATAAGTTGCCACTGAATACAATTAAATTGGAACCAAAGTAAAGGAAAAGACTGAAATTTGTTACAGATGCTTCATGAGCAGTATATAACTTTTGCAGAGTTAATAAGATCCTTTTCCTAAACATCTCTTAAGAGGTAGAGAAGAATAAGAACAGGTGCTTAAATTAAGTGGACCAGGTAGAATGAAGAAAATTCTACTTGAAACTATTTAGGAACCATGATGTTGGGTTATTTTCTCCCTCATCCACTCTGGTAGTATTTCTTCTTCTGCCTTCTTCTGTCTTGCTTCCTTTCTTTTTTCCCCTCCTTTTTCTTTCCTTTTCTCCCTTCATTTCATTTTTTTAGGGTACCAACTCTATTATTGAGATATATAGGCAGACCCTATTGTTATTGAGTGTATGCTTCCATACCATTGCAATAAAATGATTATTGCAATTGTAACATAATCACACAATATTTTAGTTGCATAATGCACATAAAAGTTTTATTTACACTTTACTGTAGTCTTGTGGTCTTTAGAAGGTGCCCTGGTGACTGGGCCATGCATTGGGCTGCTAACTGCAAGGTCAGCAGTTTGATACCAACAGCTACTCTTTGGGAGAAAGATGAGGCTTTCTACTCCCATATTTACAAATTTTTAAATTCACAGGGGCAGTTCTACTCTGCTCTGTGGGGCTGCTATGAATAGGAATCTACTTTTGGGCAGTGAGGTTTACTTGGATTTTTGAAAAGCCTATTAAAAAAGAGTTCTGGTGGCACTGCTAGCTGTAAGATCAGCCATTGAAAGTCACTCTACAGAAGAAAGTTAAATGATGCTGTTTGCCCTCATAAAGCTTTGAAAATCCTACATAGGGTTGCTATGAGCCAGAGTTTACTCAATGGCAGTGGGGTTTGGAGGTCATTTATTAAGTGTACAATAACATTATGAAAAAGTCTGAAATGTTGTATGAATTCCCAAAATTTAACATAGAAACACGAAGTGAACACATGCTGTTGTAAAAATGGCACTGATAGATTTACTTGATGCAGGATTGTCACAAACCTTCATTTGTAAAAACATAGTATCTCCCAAGTTCAACAAAACAAGGTATGATTATAATTCACATAATATAGGATTTATTGATTGAAAGGAGATACTAAAAACTATCGAAGTTTAAAATCCCATATACTCTTTAGCCCCTTAAAACTTCTAACCCAGCCCTAAGCAACCACTATTCTCTGTGTCTATAAATTTGATTATCCTGCATATTTCTTATAAATGGAATTATGCCATTTTTGTCAAAATATTCAATCTTGTATTGCTGGCTTATTGTTCTCAAGGTTCATCCATTTTATAGAATTTATTACTACTTTATTCCTTTCTTCCTTTTTTTTTTTAGTTCATTCCTTTCTATAGCTAAGAACTATTCTACTGGTTTATCAATTCATCAATTAGTTCTAGAGTATGGGGATGCCCTTCAAATGTGATCAGACAATGGGGCTACTGCCCAAAATGGGACAGAGCTGCCATGTTAGTTAGGTAGAACAGAGCTTCCAGTTGAAAGCTAGCCCATTGAATTTAAGCACCAGAGCTTCCAGCTGTCGATGGTGTTAGGTTTCCACTCAAGTGGACAAGCAGAGTAGGGGTACCCAAAATCAGAGGAGTGGGGTCAATGTCCTTGTGGGCTTTAAATTTGAGGGCAGGATTGAGAAGTCCCGACTCAGAATTCAGAGTATAGTTGATGCCCAGAGTTTGGAAGATCGAATTATTATTATTATTATTTTAATAAATCATTTTATTGGGAGCTTATACAACTCATCACAATCCATCCCTCCATCCACTGTGTCAAGCACATTTGTACATTTGCTGCCATCATCATTTTCAAAACATTTTCTACTTGAGCCCTTGGTATCAGCCCATCTTCCCCTTATCTTCCTTCCTGGTATGGTTACTCTCAACATTGGTCCCGAGGGGTTTATCTGTCCTGGATTCCCTGGGTCTCCAGCTCTTATCTGTACCAGTGTACATGCTCTGGTCTAGCCAGATTTGAAAGGTAGAATTATTATTTTTATGTTTCTGGAAAACAGGATTATTTTCAAGACTTGAGAGCTAATGCAATTTTCTTTATTGGGTTCTACACTCTCGGTACCTACTACCCTTTCTTTCCCTCCAATTTCTTCTGTTTGTTCATAGAAATGTTTACCTTATGTCTGGTCTGTAATTATATTTTAGAAGTTGATGACTTATATTCTAGATTTCAAAGGTTCACAAATGGTGTGGAATTTTGTCCCGGGATGGACTTACTGAGAAAAGGGGTTTCTTGGTGCTCCAAGATATGAATGCAGGATACTGGCATGAAGCGGGGAACCAGTGGAGAGGTCTGAGCGGCTGCCCCAATCTCGACTACGTGAAGGAGCCGCCCCTCCCACCAGAAGAATTTATTTCAGAGGACAGCACTGAAGCTATAGCTCAAAGAGAGGGACGTGTCTCATCTGAGCACATGGGAGCAAATGAAGGTGGGGAGGAAGAGAGAGTGGAGCACATCCTGGCTCACTAAGTCTTGGGGACGATATCCCCTCTCAGAGTAGCCAATGCACAGAAAGGACCATATGGCCCGTCCCATTATGAGACATGACATCCTTCTCTGACCCATAGCCCTACAGGGGACAACAC
>NW_022111330.1:604359-614268 GCF_000313985.2 Echinops telfairi | reverse complement strand
AGGCTGGCATAATAAACTATATCAAGGGGAAAATCATTTCATAATTGGTCCTTTTATTTTGGTTCTGATAGATTGTTATTCTCTACTTTTCTGAAATTTGCTAAATTAAGTTCTCTGAATAAATGGTTTTGTGTTGTAAAGCACCATCCTCAAGCAGGCTTTGAGCTAAACTTCTCAGAGAATTTGATGCACAAGAGAATGAAGACTTGAATTAACTTCCATTCTACACTGTACAATATTGCCTTTTTTTGTCATCTGAAGCGCCATACTGCATTCTATTGATCTGCTAAATTTTTTTAGCTTATTCTGCTAAAAAGCAGTTTCAATATGAAAATCTATTTCATCATAATTCAAAGATTAAACTTGTATAATGGATAAATTATTTCATTTTCCTTATGAGCAATAAGGTGTGCCTTCATGTCTAGTTCTGAGGTTATTGCTTCACCACAAATATTACAGAAAAACATGATGCCACAGGTAGCTGTCCTAGGCTGACAGCTGAAGCCAAGCCATCACAATTCCAAGGGATGTCAAGGATAGCACCTATGGGTCCAAACAACCTCCTGTTGTAGCCTACTGTCCGTTACCAGTAGAAAACAACCCAGACTGCAGACAAGTTCAAAAGAAAAAGTATTATTTCCTGCTCAGGGACTGTCAGCCCTCTTGAGAGGAGACTGAGTGGTCCCCAGTCTAATTTTCCAAAGGTTTTTCTACTTTTGCAATGTGCAGGCGTGCAAGCAAGCAGAGTACAGAAGTAGCATATTGCAGTTAGCCATTCTTAGTTGAACAGTAACTTTTCTGGTCGTTCTCGCAAGCCTTCTGAGCATACATTTTCTTCGGTACATTCTGTTGCGCTACGTCTGCACAACCTACCTCCCTAATATCAGATAGTTCATTTACAGTTCATTTATAGTTCATAATGGCTTCTGTCAGCTCAAAATGACTTTACTCTTGTCAAGGGTGTTTAAGCTTTTCCTAGAGCTACTACACTGCAACACCACATTCACACTCACAAGTTTTTCTTCTAACAGTATTATTGGTACAAAATTAATATACAATTCAATAGTTCTATCATATTAAGAAAAACTGTACAATAAAAAAACCTGTACAATCAATAATCACCAAAGTCAATTTTAGAAGATTATTTTTCCCTCTTGTACTTACTGTTATTAGGTCCCCATTTCCCCCTAACCTTCCCTGCTATATCCCCAAGAAATCATTAATCCAATTACTGTCTCTATAGATTTACCTGTCCTGGATTTTGTATAAAGAAAAACATTTCAAAAAATTCAGCAACAATAACAAAGAAAGAAATTTACTTTTTCTGGTAGTAAAGGCTAAAAATCCAAATCTGAGTCTCAGTCATTCTGACTCAGCAACCTTCCTTATCTGCAACCCCAGGTTTTGTTCCTTGGTTCTTTGGTGATCTTCTTTCCCCAATGAGTGTGTCTCCATGTTTAATTTTTTATTTTTATGACTCAGAATTGCTTAGATTTAGAACCAACCCTATTCCATATTACATAATTAATATACCAAAGATACCTCCCCTTTAAAAAAAATTTTTTTATTGGGGGCTCATACAACTTACCACGATCCATACATCTATTTTGGCAAGCACATTTGTACATTTGTTGCCATCATCATTCTCAAAGCATTTGCTCTCCACTTAAGCCCCTGGCATCAGTTCTTCATTTTTTCCCCTCCATCCCCCCTCCCCCCCCCCCCGTGAACCCATGATAATTTATAAATTACTATTATTTTTTCATATCTTACACTGTACGATGGCTCCCTTCACCCACTTTTCTGTTGGCTGTCCCTCAGGGAGGAGATTACATGTAGGTCCTTGTACTTGGTTCCCCTGTTTCTAGCCAACCTTCCCTCCACCCTTCTGGTATCGCCACTCTCACTACTGGCCCTGAAGGGTTCATCTGCCCTGGATTCCCTTTGTTTCCAGTTCCTATCTGTACCAGTGCACATCCTCTGGTCTAGCCAGATTTGTAAGGTAGAATTGGGATCATGGTAGTGGAGGGGAGGTATCATTTAAGAACTAGAGGAAAGTTGTATGTTTCATCGTTGCTACCCTGCACCCTGACTGGCTCATCTCCTCCCCACAACCCTTCTGTAAGGGGATGTCCTGTTGCCTACAGGTGGGCTTTGGGTCTCTCTACTCCTCACTCCCCCTCATTCACAATGATATGATTTTATGTTCTTTGATACCTGATCCAATCAACACCTTGTGATCACACAGGCTGGTGTACTTCTTTTATGTGGGCTTTCTTGCTTCCCAGCTAGATGGCTGCATGTTGATCTTAAAGCCTTTAAGACCCCAGATGCTATATCTTTTAATAGCTAGACACCATCAGCTTTCTTCACCACATTTGCTTATGCAGCCATTTTGTCTTCAGAGATCATGTCAGGGAAGGTGAGCATCACAGAATGCCAGTTTGTTAGAACAAAGTGTTCTTCCATTGAAGGCATACTTGAGTAGAGAGGTCCAATGTCTGTTTGCTACGTTAATACTTAACTTATAAATAAATGTACCTAGATCTATTTCTCTATTGTTATATATGAATATATTTACATATTTACACCTCTATAAATGTTCTTTGCCTCCTAGTTCTTTCCTCTATTTCCTTGGTCTTTTCTCTTTTTCCACTACCAGGTTTGACCTTCATTCTGCACTCAGTAATTCCTCTAGGCTACATTGAACTTGATCAAGCCCCATTGTCAGGGGAGACCAGCCCCTAACAAATCACCGGTCTGTAGTCTCAACTGTACCGTGATAATAAATAAAAATTATAGTAAAGTCATAGAGAATAGGAGAGAGAGTAAAATAAAGTCAGACACATTTTATGGTAGCATGCTCACCTCCTGGATGGCCATGATTTCAGCAGCCAGGTCCATGCAGAATGTGGGTGGATTAGAGGGGAGTAGAGGAGAGAGATTGATTTCTAACGAAGGCTTATATATACTTGGGGACTGTGAAAGCCCCCTGTTACAGGTAAGGACATATGTCACAGGAAGGGGTAGTACCATAGGCCATACAGCAATGGAAGGGAGGTGATCTAGGAGTATGCATGCAATAGGAAGAGGAGGGATTAGGGGTACACATGTGACAAGATGGGTGGATCCTAGATTCGTGATGGTAACCTGACCTTGGTTGTTACTGAGCTGGTTCCGTGCTCTCCAAGGACACACTCACTATACTTATCAGTGGGGTGTGAGCCCTTCCTATGATGGAATAAACAATAGTGTCTGATTGCTCTGGATGGTTGAATGCCTTCCTGGAGATAACTTGACAATCATTTACTATTAGTTACAATCAGTGCCCTTGGTCTGACATATATTTGGGGGAGGCAAGTTGGGGGAAAGCCTTTCTATGTCCCACACCCCACCAGGCATTCTACGCCCTCCTTGTCATCGATTTTAGATCACTTGTTCCCTTGTCCCTGGGTTGTTGGCTACCCCCTTCTTTTTCCCTAGCTCCCCCTCTCTCATGCCCCCCTGGAACCGTTAGACCCATTGTTTTCTCCTCAGGATTGTTTATTCTCCTATCTTACATAGATAGACATGGGTTGGGGGTGGGGCTATAATTAGTTTCAGGCCTGTTGTTGACCTTTATGAATGTTTTCCAATTGAATTTGATGAACTGCCAAGCCCTGCCCCCAAAGTCTATTTTTGGGATTTCTCAGGGACTTCATTGCTTTGCTCCCCTTGCTGCTCTGTTGTACGCCCTCTGTGTTTCACCCCAGTGTGAGGGGATCAGACTGGACACAATCAGTGTGCTGTGTCTCCAGTGTTGTCCCCCTGCTGATCCTAGCAGGAATATTTTCCTCAGGACTTTGTGGGCCAGGATGTGGTCTACTCTCTCCCTCTTTCCCCTTCCCTCTTAGTTTGCTCCTGTGTGTTCTGAACAGACCTGCTCCTCTCCCCAAGCTGTATCTTTAGTGCTGTCCTCTGTTGCGCATTCTTCTGGGGAGGGGAGTTAGTACAGCCTGGATTGGGGTCACCCCACAGACCTCTCTGTTGGTTTCGCTGCGTCATGCTGGTATATTGCCTTAAATCTTGGTGCACCAGGTTGAGGTCTGGTTCCTCTCTCCCGTTCCTGTGAAGGCATAAATAATTCTGTCCCCATGGAAGGGGAACAGGGTTAGTGCCCTGTTCCCCCGACCCATGTCCTCTTTTTTAATTTCTTTGCACTCCTTTTTAGTTGGCTTCCATATGTACCCCTGGGTTAGGTCTGACCCCTGCGAAAGTGGGGCCATTAATCAGTTAAATGTTTATATTTTCCTCTCATAGTCTATGGTTTTAGTACTTACATTTTAGTATTTCATTAGAAGTCCTTTTTGATTTTTAGCACCACCGATTAAGTATCTGCTTTTATTATTTAAAAAAAGAACATTTTAAGTATAAGGCCATCCCTTTTCTGCTACTTGGTGAAATTTAATTTTGCATGTTGTCAAGTTTTTATATAAAAAATGAATTGTGATCTGATACAGAAACATTTTTTCTTTGTTTAGAATGAGGAGATTTTATCTTCTGTTATTACCGACCTGAATATAATAGTGGAACCTACAGATTATGCAGAATTAAGTGAATTTGTTTGTAGGTAAGCTATTTTACAAATTATCTGCTTTTGTTTTATTTTAAATGTATCTTTTAAGTGTTTACATTTTCCTTTTACTTTAAGTTTAAATTATATAATTCTTGTCTGAACTAGGGATTATTGTTAAAATTTGAGCAAAACAGATGTGATCCTTGGACCTTACGGAATTTAAAGCCTCCTAGAGTATTTGCATATTAATAAAACAATCACAGAAATAATCTACAATTGTTAAATGTTACAAAGGACAGTTATTTCAAGCTATTGAAAATTTCAGGGAGAACTCATGTAAAGATTTTCTGAAGCTTGAGATGATAATCTGAAAAACAGGCACAAACTAACAAAAATATTCCATCACCATAACCCTGATGGTTATGCTGACATTTGAAACTAAGTCTTCTTTCTCAACTCACATGCTATCTTTTACTGTGCAGTCTCCAATAGCCTTCCACTAGTTCTGCTCTCTTAATTATTTGATGCTAATATTCCTGTTTATTATACTTGTAAACTCTTGTGTATGTGCTCTGTTTCTCATAATTTTATAATGTTTTGTCCTGAGCTCTTTTTCAAAAAAGAGATCGTTTATTAAGTCTTAACTGGGACAAGGACAAGATAAACCATTAGCATGAGGTCATAACGGTATCCAAGGGTTTGCTGATATAAAGAGCTTTACAAAGGACACGAGAGTGAAAGAAAACTAACAAATGCATTGTTGGTGGTGCATCGTAGTTGAGCTATTTCTTTTTTAGTTATTAGTTTTTAAGTTTAACAGTTTTATTAGTATATAATTCACAAATCATGCAGTTTAATAGTTAAATCATCTTAAGAAGAATTGTACAATCATCAGAGATCATCTTTTTAAAATTAAACTTTGTATTGTGTATTTATTGGGTAAAGATTTACAGTGCAAGTAAATTGAGTATTCAATTCAAATATCATACACATTTTATATCTTGTCTTTGGTTAAAATCTCCACAATATAACTTTACAATATTCTGACTACTTCCATATATTTCCTGTTTTTATACTTCTCTCTTTCCTAAACTTTTTGAACTTTTCCTTGAGTAAATACTGCCGTTTTCATCTCAGCTGATTGATTATTCTAACGTGTGCCTATCCTCCTAGTGTTATTGTTTCCCTTATAAATCTTTCTATTGTTTGGCGGAAAATTGGTTTATGAGGGTAAGTGTAGTATTAAACCCGATGGGTGGGCTTCCACCATTCTCTCTCTAGTTAGTAAGCCTGGTCTTGTTTTATGATTTTGAACTTTGTTCCACATTTTTCTCCCCATTCTATCTGGGATCCTCTAAAATGATCTGTTTTTGAGCAGCTGGGAAACAATTAGCAGTCAGAAACCATCCAGTTCTTCTGAAATCAGACTCATTTAATTGATTGAACTAATTATTTTCAAGTATCTTTACTTTTCTTCATTCTTCTTTTCTCTATACAAAGTGAGACCAACAGTTGAACCTTGGAGAAGTAATCATGAACTTTTTTTCCCTGAAATAATTAAAAAAAATTTTTTTTTAATTTGTAATTTGGGTGTTTACATTTCAGGTCAGCAACTTTGTATTCTGCACTCTTAAATACTAATCAAATCCTCCAACAACTTAGCCATCTACTGCTCCTTTATTTCCCTTCTCAGATCTCGGCTTCTTTGGATCACATTTTTCCATTATATCAAGGTCAACACTCTTTTTACATTCCTTATTTCATCAATTACCTAGTAGTTATTAGGCAATATATTCTTCAGTTTCTGTGTACTTGATTTTTTTTAACAGTTCTAATGGCCCTTCATCCGCATGTCATACAATTCAATAATTCATATCAAGGAGAGTTGTGTAATTATTACAGCAATCAACTTTAGAATATTTTCTTCCTTCTATTCATTATTATTCATGTAATTTATAAAAATTTTTGGCAAAACTACACACAACAAAACAGTTTCCAATTCAACAACTTCTACATGTATAATTCAGTGTCGTTGATTATACTCTTCATGTTGTACAATAATCGTTGATAGCCTTTTCCAAATTATTCCACTACTATTAACATAAACTCATGCCCCCTAAACAAATACTGGTTTCAGGTTTGTGTGCTGCTGTTGTTGATTTTTTTGCCCATAGTACTTCACTGAGTGTTTTTTTAGTGCTGGTTTTAATTTCTCCTTGTTTAGAATACTTCCATTTGTATTCCATTAGAATGCAAATACATCATATTTGAGTGATATTTTTGCTGGGTACAAGATTCTAGCTTGACAGGGTTTTTCCCCCCCCTTCAGGACCCTGCGTATGTCACTCCATGGTTTTCTTGCCTGCATGGTTTCTACTGAAATATCTGAAGTTATTCTAATTGCTAACCCTTTGTATGTAATTGATATTTTTTCCCCTGGCTGCTCTTAGAACTTTTTCCATGTTGTTGATGTTAGACATCTTGACTACCATATGTCAGAGTGTTCCTTTTGGTATTGCTCTGATTGGGGATTTTTCAGCTTCCTGAATAATTATTTTTTCACTCTTTGGGCACTGAGGAATGTTTTCTTGCAGGAGTTCTTAAACTCTTCTCTGTGGATTTTTTTTTTGTTTCTTCCTTTTCTGTAATCTTGTTAGGTGCAAATTGTTCCTCTTGATTGTGTTCCACATTGTTCTCAAAGCTTTCTCATTATCATCTCCATTTTTTAAATTTGTTTTTCCTTTAGATTAGAGTCTGCAAGCCCACTACTTTGAGTTTCCATCTCTTCAATCCTGTTTCTCTATTCTTATATATTACTGTGTAATACTGCTATTATACTGTTTTTTTTTGTTTGTTTGTTTCTGTCTTTATGGCAATTAATGAGGGTTCTACATTTTCTACTTTTTTAGTTTTCCTCCCAGAGTTTTCCTTCACTTGGTGTCTGAGTGCCATCATTCTTTCAAATTCTGTTTTGGTAATTCCATACCCTCTTCAATTTCGTGCATTTCATTTAGGTCTGGTTGGTATTCAATTATTTGTGTCTGTTTCCTTTGTGTGTGTGTGTGTGTGTGTGTGTGTACACCAATATCTTCTGCTTTCTTGACATCTTTGGGTAGCTTTTAGGAGTATTAGGGAGTTGAGGTTATGTGGGAGCCTCTGGTAAGTGATATAGTAGAGGTGTGTTAGAGGAAGTGTTGGAGGAAGGCAAAAAGAAAGGAAAAAGTAAACAAAAGAGGGATGAGGTAGTGTTAATTGGTAGGTTAAAATAAGGGAAATTTGATTAAAAAAATGCCTGTTTCATCTTTATGAAGGAATGGGTATTAATATTTGATAGAAAAAGAAAAAACTTGTAAAAGTTGTTTGAACTTTTGGCTTTATGAGGATGAGAAGGAAAGCAAAGGATTAATAAGAAGGAAAAAAGGGTAGGTAAAAGTGTTCTGAAGTAAAATTTTAGATATTAAAATTAAAGGAAAGGGCCAGAGACAAAAGCATTAAAAATAAAAATAGAAAAAATAATACTGTATGGCCGGATCAATACCAGGCCGGCTTCTAGCAGCAAGTGGCCTTGAATGTCCCACACACACCTGCAGAGCTGGCTATGTAACCTGTCAACAGTTTAGCAAGTTTTTTTTCTTTCTTTTACTCACGGCCCATTTTCCTCAGTGCCCACTTTGCTCTCGACCTTCCACTCTTCACCCAGCTCAGCCCATTTGGCTCAGTGCCTGCTTTGTTCTTGCCCTCCGTTCTGCCCCTGGCACGAATACACCCCGAACCAGGAAGACACCTTACATTCCAGAAACCCGGACATACCTGCCCATATATAAGCATCACCTCTGTAGCCTGCAGTGCGACTCCCCCAGCCCGGACGTTGTGGACTGTGGGACTTCACCCAGGTGGGTTTTTCTCCCCAATAAAGCCTGTTTGCTCTAATTCGGCTGATTTGGTTTCTGGCACCTCTTGACTACCTTACAAATACTAGGTGGAAAAGAAGTGGAAGAGCTGTTGATGAATGTTTGATTTGGCTCTAAGATTTGCCCAGGAGTGTTTTCTTCCATGTGGGTACTATCTTCTGGATGTGTTGAGGGACTGGAAAACATACAAATTAAATTGAAAGCAAGAAAGTAAAGAAACAGTATTTTCCCCCCTGTCCTTTTGTATACCAATGGAGAATTAGGGATAAATTATAAGAACAGTGCACAACTTTGGTTTAAAGGGGGTAGGGAATGATAGAACACATAGCAACAAGAATACCAATAAAAGAACATCTCTGTGGAGTCTAGACCTTGTCTTGGTGTCAAGACTGTGAAGCCAGAGGTCTTTTAAGCCATTGGGGACAGTGTCTGGTAGTACGTTGTTTTACTTTGTGTGTGGGGTACCAGCCCCACATTGAATGGATCTAAGGGGTGGTTGGGTAAAATTAAAGAGATATGAGACAAGATAAAGCATGCAGTTTCTCACCTGTCAGATGGCTATGATCTCAGCAGCCAGGTCAGCCCAGGGAGCCCGAATACATTTCCATTCATGGCTTATATACCTTTAGGGGACATGCATGCCCCTCTGATTACAGGTAACCACATACATAACAGGAAGGGGCTGTACAATAGGCATACGCAGGACAGGAAGGGGACAAGCGAGGGGTATGCATGCAATAGGAAGGGGAAGCACTAGGGGTATACATGTGATAAGATGGGCTGACTCTAAAGTCTAGATGGCAGCCTAACCTTGATCTTCCTTGATATGGTTTGCCCTTGACTTTGGGCTGTCCTTCAGGGGAATAATCCACTATCCTGATCAGAAGGGAGTGGGCCCCGCCTATTTTGGGACAGACAGTAGGGACTGATTGCTGTAGGTGGCTGATAACCCTCAAGCAGATAACCTCTAAGGAGTTGACCTCCAAGTGTACAGTCATTGACTTAGTGTTAGCAAGCAGCATCTTAGGCTTGGCATATAATATGGGGGACAAACCAGGAGAATAACTTTTCTGTATCCCACAGTTGTGGGCTTTTAGGATGTCAGGGTAGAGTTTATATTAAAGCTTGGGGAATGGTTTTGGTATCTGGTATAGCTGAGAGTCCTGTATTCTTATGATTTAGGTTAATTCTCTTGAAGGAATAGGCTTCTGGTAGATCAGGACAGAGAAGATAGGGCTCACTCTTTTTGGATGATGGAAATGACCAAGTTGGGGTAGGGGAATGGGATCTATACTTGCCACCTACCTACCCTGTTTCCCCGAAAATAAGAGTGTCTTATATTAAATTTTGCTCCCAAGGATGCGCTAGGTCTTATTTTCAGGGGATATCTTATTTTTCCATGAAGAAGAATATGGTACACATTTATTGTTGAACCAAAAAAAA
>NW_022111330.1:583109-603133 GCF_000313985.2 Echinops telfairi | reverse complement strand
CTTCACCCACTTCCCTGTTGTCTGTCCCTCAGGGAGAAGGTTATATGTAGATCCTTATAATCAGTTCCCCCTTTCTACCCCACTTTCCCTCCACCATCCAGTATTGCCACTCTCGTCACTGGTCTTGAAGGGATCATCTGTCCTGGATTCCCTGTGTTTCCAGTTCCTATCTGTACCAGTGTACATCCTCTGGTCTAACTGGATTTGTAAAAGGCTGCAAATGGTTGCGTTTTTTCTGTATTTTGAGTGTCTTAATATAGGGGACTGGCTCATCTCTTCCCTGTACCCCACTCCCAGGGGGATGAATAATGGAAAAGTGGGTGAGGGGCGATAGGAGATGATGTAAGATAGGAAAATAATAGTAATCTATAACTTATCAAGGGTTCATGAGGGAGGGTGGGTGTGGGAGGGAGGGGCAAGAAATAGGGAACTGATACCAAGGGCTCAAGTAGGAAGAGAATGCTTTGAAAATTATGATAGCAGCATATGAGCAAATGTGCTTGACACACACACTGGATGAATGTATGGATTGTGATAAGAGATGTCAGAGCCCCCAATAAAATTATTTTTTTTTTAAAAGCAAAAGAAAGAAAATATAGGGGACTGTGCAGAGTTGTACCTCAGGAACAGGAGATTACATAGTTTTGCTGCATTTAGCTGGAGAGTTAGTCTGTTCGCTCTTTAGGCCTGCTCCAGGCTACCCTGTAGAGTTATTCCCATGTGGCTCCAAAGGTTGTGCTATCCCTGCTATTGGGGAGTTTGGGCTGTGAGTTATCAGACTGGAAGTCCCTTGGCTTGGCCTGAGAGCCAATCCTATTTGTTAAAGAGGCTGTCTTTCTCCTAGGTCCTTTGTCAAAAATTAAGTGTCTGTAGGCTGATGCATTTACGTCTGGGTTTTCTGTTCTGATCCATTGGTCTATGTATCTTAAATTGCACCAGTAGCAAGCTGTTTTGACTACTGTGGCTATGTAGTAGGTTTTAGGTCAGGCAGTGCAAGGCCTCTTTGGTTCTTTTTGTAAATTTCTTTTCTTATCCTGGGTCTTTTGCCTACTCATATGAAATTGGTAATTAGTTTTTCCATTTCTTTAAAGGATTTATTTGGGATTTGAATTGTTATTATATACTATTTGTAGATTGTTTTAGGTAGTATTGTCATTTTCACAATACTGTCTGTCTATCCATAAGCATGGGACATTTTTCCATTTATGTAGGTCATTTTTAATTTCTTGTAGTAGTGTTCTGTAGTTTTCTCTGTATAGTTCTTTTGTTTCTTTAGTTCAGTTTATTCCTATATATTTCATCTTTTGTGTAGTTATTGTGAATAGTATTAATTTCAGAATGCCTTTTTCATAGCTCTTCACTGGTAGACAGAAATCCTTCTGATTTCTAGTTATTAACTTTGTATCCTGCTACCTTGTCGAATTCCTCAATTGTGTCCAGCAGGCTTTTTGTGGGGACTTTTGGGTTTTCTATGTATAGGATTAAATCATCTCAAATAGTGAGACTTTAATTTCTTTCTCTATTTGTATTCCCTTGATTTCTTTTTGTTGTCTGACGGCTGTAGCTCAAACCTCCAGCATGATGTTGAATAAGAATGTGATAAGAGTTCATCCTTCTCTGGTCCCTGTTTCCAGTGGGAGTGTTTCTAGCTCTTCCCCATTGAGCATGATGTTGGCTTTTGGTTTGTCATAAGGCTTTTATTATGTTGAGGAATTTTCCCCTATTCCTATTTTGTTGAGTGTTTTGAACAGAAATGTGTGTTGAATATTGTCAAATGCCTTTTCAGCATCTATTGATAAGATCATGTGATTTTTCTTTCTTGCTTTGTTTATGTGGTGGATTACATTGATTTTTTTTCAAATGATGAACCATCCCTGCATAACTGGAATAAATCCCACTTAGTTATGGTGAATTTTTTTGGATCCATTAGCTAGAATTTTGTTTAGGATTTTGGCATCTATGTTCATAGGGGATATTGCTCTATAATTTTTAATCTTTGTGGGTTTCTTTCCTGGTTTTGGTACCAGTGTTATGCTGGCTTCATAGAATGTGTTTGGGAGTTTGTTATCTTTGTATAAGTTCTGAAATAGTTTGTGTAATATTGGTGTCAGATCTTCTTTGAATATTTGGTAGAATATTCTGAGAGATAAACTGAGGCACCAGACAAGAACAAAGTTAGGATGAAATAGGTGAAGTCAGAGACAGCTTTATTGTGGCAAAGCCAGAGAGCCAGAGCAAGAGAGAGAGAGAGAGAGAGCGCGCGAGAGAGCAAGAGCTAGCTAGGGACCCAGGATGTTTAAAGGAAAGCAGGAAGAGAGGGGTCCTTGCTGCAGCAGCAGGATTTATGATTCAGGATGTAATTTATCAGCTACCGCAGGCAGGCTGACCAGTTATTAGGGAGTCAGGCATTCCAGACATTGTTTTCCAGTCCCCTCTTTCCAGGGGGGACAGCTGCTGCCCTGGGTGGTGGTGGGGGGCATGCAGGGAAGCAGGGCCCTGACCTGCTTCAGCTCAATCCAAACATTCTACCTGTGAAACCGTCTGTACCTGGGCTTTTCTTGGTTGGTAGTTTCTAAATCTATTTCTTCTTTTTTTTATGGGTCTGTTGAGTTTTTCAATATCTGTCTGTATTAATTGGAGTTGGTAAGGTGTTTCTAGGTATCTGTCCATTTCTTCTAGATTGTCAAATTGTTTGAGTACGTTTTTACATAGTAGTATGTTGTTATTCTTTTTATTTCATTTGGATCCGTTGTATCGTTACTGTTTTCATCTCTTATTCTGGCTATTTGCACCTTTTGTTTTATCTCCTTTGTTAAGTTTGCTAGTGTGTTTTATTAATCTTTTCAATAACCAGCTTCTTATCTTGTTGATTTTTTCCATTTTTTCCTTATCATTTATTTGTCCTTTGATTCTTATGATTTCTTTCCTTGTTTTATTGGAGGGATTTTGATGTCCTTGTTCTAGTTCTTGGAGGTATTGTGTAGGGTGTTGATTTTAGATTTCTCCTTTTTTTGCATGTGTGTGTGTATTGATGGCTGTGAATTGGCTTCTGATTACTGCTTTCGCTGTGTCTCAAAGGTATATGTTGTGTTATCGTTTTTGTTTTTCTCATGGATTTTTGTAGATTTCCTCCTTTATTTGCTTTATTACCCAATCGTTTTTAAGTATTATGTTGTTCAATCTCCATGTACTTGTTATATGTTTCTGCTTGTTTTATTGTTGCTATCTAATTTTATAATTTTCTGGTCTGACAAGATCAATGGTAGGATCTCTTTTTCAAAAACTTTGTTGAGGCATGATTTATATATGCTCTATTCAGGGGATTGCTCCATGTGTGTTGGAGAAAAACATATACTGTTGTTTTGTTGAATGGAGTGATCTGCATATGAAGGGGTACCCCCCAAAATTGTAAAAAACTGCTCCACTGGGCGAAATGTTCATAGTACTCATTTTTCTCGCTAGGTGAGCATTGAGCACCTCTTTCTGAGTTAGTGCACCCAGTGGCATTTCCAGGGACATTTTACTCTGGTCACAGTGGATTTTTTCATGAAAGCAGTTTCTCTTGAACCTTGTTCTTTTGTGACAACCAATTTAAGAGAACAGAATGTGGCTATGAAATTTTGTTTCCTCCTTGGGAAAAATATCGCAGAAACTGTTGCAATGTTGAACACAGCTTACAAAGACAGTGCTGTGGAGAAAACTCAAGTGTACCAGTGTTTTTTCGTTCCAAAAGAGGTGAAATGTTGATTGATGACAAATCTCGTTCTGGATGTCTGTCAATTTTCTGAACAGGCGAAAATGTCAACTCGTAGTGCATTTGAAGTTGATTTCTTTGTAGCTGTCTCTTGGCACACTCAGCTAGCTACCTTTTCTTCAGATACCCAGTGTGTTAGTCCGGGTTGAATAGAGAAACAATCCAGAGATACTCATATGTGTATAAGAAAGAACTTTATATAAAGAGTAATTGTACATTAAGAAAACATTCCAGCCCGGTCCCGATCAAGTCCTTAAGTCCGATATTAGCCCATATGTCCAATACCAATCTATAAAGCCCTCTTCAGACTCATGAAACACATGCAGTGACAGAAGGATCACAGGCCAGTGGGTGGGAAACCTTGTGGATCTAGTGGCATTATAAGCATCTCAGTGCTGGCAGGGGTCTCTACATGGCTTTTCCAGGTCTAGGGCTCTTGCTGCCATCAGCATAGCTTCATGTGTCTTGTCAGTAGAAAGTCTCTCAGGGAGTGAGCAGAGAGAGAATGCCTCCCGCCTCCAAGGAGGAAATACTAGAGTTCCCAGAAACCTCAGGAGAAGGCCATGCCCACACAGAGACCTCATATCTCTTGATTGACAGGCTAGTGTCCATCCCTACACTCTTAATCCTCAAATTTAACACCATATTATATAACTACCACAGACCACCTCTTGTCAATTTAACACTTTCACATATTTGTTAGCCATATATAATTTTCAAGTAAGCAATAATAAAATCACATCTGTACCTAATAGGATAAAATGAAAATGCATATGAATCAAAAATGTGCCACCCTTATTTAAATATAACATTCTATAAGTTATTCTATTTCTTCAGATATTCTTTCTGCTCCCTTTTCTTTTACACCTACAATTATGAACATATCTCTTAAACCGCTGTTTTTGTTTTTTTCCCAGTCGTTTTTTCCTTTTTATCCCTAAAATTGGATCATTTCTTATGACCTATCTTCCCATTTGCTGATTTTTCTTTCTACGTAGGTCTGCTGTTTCAGCCATTTGGAAGAATTTTTAGTTTAGTTATTATACATTTAAATTCATAGTTTCTGTTTTCTTCCTTTTTATTATCTCAGTCTTCTTGCCCACTCCACCTTGAGAAAATACATCACGCTTTGTAAAGGAGAAGGTCAGCAAAACAAGGTGGATTAATATACTGACTGCAGCAATAGGATCAGCATAGCAACAGTTGTGAAGGAGATGCAGGATTGAGTGTGTAGTGCTTTGCTCTTTTATATACAGCGTTGTTGTGTATTGGGGCTGTGTTGACAGCACCTAATAACCACCACTACCTCTTTATTGATATTTTCCATGCGTTGATACGTTTTTATCCTGGTTTCTTTCCTTTTTACATCATATTCAAATTGATTTAAAGTCTTTGTCTAGTTAATCCAAGTTTTTGTATTTTTTTTTTTAGTGAAATATACCTTTTATTTTCCTGTGTTTTTACATGCTTAGTAGGTTTTGTGGGTTGGATTTTTGAGATTCAACATATTGTGATGTATACAAAGAAAGAAAAGAATAAGAATATTCATTTGTGTTTTGACTTTGTCTTAGCTCACCCCTTTTAAAAGTTAGTCAGGGTGCTCACAACTCTGCCTTAGCTTTAGTCTAGTATGTCCTTTGCTTAAAAGATCAACCAGAGATGAAGTTTATGATCTCTTCTCAGATCTTTTCTGAGCACATGTATTTCTCTGGGCATGCATTGTTCTTTTCTTTGTTTGTTTGTTTTTTCAGGTTCTCTGGTGGCACTGGGGCTTGGGTGTTTGACTGATAAACATAAGGTTGGTGGTTCAAACTCACCAGGCATTCTGTAGGAGAAAGATGAGGCTGTATGCCCATGTAAAGATTTATAATTTCATAAACCTTAAGCAGCAGTTCTATACTATTTTTAAAGGTCACTATGTGTTGGAATTGACTTGATGGCAGGGGATTTTCATTTTATTCATGCAGTAAATGGCAGGAAGGGACAATATCAGACCTTGCTGCTCTATAGCCATGAGCTAGAGATCAGATATGCCTCTTTTCTCTATCTTTCTTCACCCTATTCTGACACCAGCCATTGCTCTCATGGCACTCTTACCTCTATCCTGAGTTCAAGAATTTGTTGCAATAACTTCATTGAACTCAGTCATAGGATGCCTATTGGGGCTTAATCAAGGGCAATTTAACAGCGAGGAATTACTAAACCCGAATGAAGGTCGAACATGATAGTGGGACAAGAGGAAAGTAAAAGGAAATAGAGGAAAGAACAAGGAGGCAAAGGACATTTACAGAGGCCTAAATATGCATATATATATATCATGGGAATTACAGACATGAATAGAAGAGCCATATTAAGAAATTTCTCTAGCTTTCAGTGCGTCTTTAAGTTCTTTCTATTTGAATACTGCTTTAGGTGCATTGATTTTTGGGTGGTACTGTTGCTGATATATATATCATGAGAGGGGAATAGAACTATGTACTCTCTTAACACAAGAACATTTGTTCTAACAATCCAGCATTCTGTGATGCTCACCTTTCTGACACGATAGCTGAAGACAAAATAGTGCATAAGATAATGTGATGAAAACAGCTGATGGTGCCCAGCTATCAAAATATACAGCATCTAGGGTCTTAAAAACTTGAAGATAAACAAGCGGCCATCTAGCTGAGAAGCAAGAAAGCCCACATGGAAGAAGCACACCAGCCTGTGTGATCATGAGGACGTGTTGAAGGGATCAGGTATCAGGCAACTAAGACCCAGAACAAAATCATACCCAATATGAATGAGGGGGGTGGGGGGGAATGGAGTGGAGACCCAATGCCCATCTGTAGACATTTGGACATCCCCTCACAGAGGAGTCACAGGGAGGAGATGAGCCAATTGGGGTGCAGTATAGTACCGATGAAACACACAACTTTCCTCTAGTTCTTTGGTGCTTCCTTAACCCCACTATCATGACCTCAATTCTACCTTACAAATCGGATTAGACCAGAGCATGCACACTAGAGCCCACAATGTAGGGAATCCAGGATAAATAAACCCTTCAGGGCCAACAATGAGAGTAGAGATACCAGGAGAATTAGGGGAGGATGTGGGGAGAACGGGGGAATAGATCACAAGGATCAATCTACAACCCCCTCCCAGGGCGATGAATAATGGAGAAGTGGATGAGGGACGAAAGAGGATGATGTAAGATGGAAATAATAATCTATAATAACCTATAACTTATCAAGGGTTTGTGAGGGAGGGTGGGTGGGGGAGGGAAGGGGAAGCAATCGAGCTGATATCAGGGTCTCAAGTGGAAAGAGAATGGTTTGAAAATAATGATGGTGGCATGTGTGCAAAGGTGCTTGACACACTGGATGAATGTATGGATTGTGAGAAGAGATGTAAGAGCCCCCAATAAAACTATTTTTTAAAAATTCACAGAACTCACAAATAATACTCACAATGAAAGCCTTGTGAGAATAAATAATAGGGTGCCATAAACCAGGATTAGTAAACAGAAAGGATATAGTCATTGGTCTACAGTAACACTTCTTAGCCAGCAGCCAGGTCTCTCTCTGTTCCTCAGCCTCTCAGCCATGTGGTCCCTCAGCCTCTGCTGACCAGGAAGCCAGCCTGTTGTGCTTCCATATCTCAGCACTGCTCCTGTGGTCTTTCCCATGGTGTACTTGCCTCACTCTATGGTGTCCCTGGTCTCTGTCTCAGTGTCAGTTTGAGCCACTTCAGGGGAGAGATCTTGAACATGCTGCACTAGGGTTTCTTCCAATGGTCCTGAGATTTCTCTCTTCTGGCTGAGATTCATCTTTATAGCAAAGGGAGTGGCAACTAAAACCAATCTCCTCTATTAGTGTTACACATGCCCCATTTGCATAGTTCCACCCAATCATTTGGTGGGAATTACAGACATGGATAGAAGAGCTGTATTAAGAAATTTCTCTAGCTTTCAGCGTGTCTTTAAGTTTGTTCTATTTGAATACTGCTTTAGGTGTGTTGATTTCTGGGTAGTGGTACTGTTGCTGATTATCTGCCTGAAGAGCATCCCTTAGTGTCTTTGGTAAAGTTGACCTTAGTTTTACAAGTTCCTTTAATTTCTCCTTATCTTGAAATGCCTTTATATATCCCTCATGCATGGAGCATAATTTGTTTGGATGTGAGATTCATGGTTTTTATGTACATATGTTTTTCTTCCAAAGTTTTATATATGTCACCTCATTGCTTTTTTACCCGAATGATTTCTGCTGAAGAACCTGAGGTGGTTATTATTATTATTATTATTTGTTTTCCCTTTGTAAGTAACTTTTTTGAAGTGGTAGGGGCTGATATTAGTATTCTTTTCTTGTCCTTAATATTGGGACATTTAACTGATATATGTCATTGTAATTTCTTTGGAAGTCTGTCCTGTTTGGTCTTCTTTCAGTTTCTTAAATGGTTATTTTCTCCTCTATTGTAGCAGTAGTAAAGTTTTCTTCTGGCAGTTCTTAGACTGTTTTCTCTGGGGTGGTTTACTAAAACATCAGAAGAAGAGAAACATAAGAAAACAAAACAAGACAGAACAAAAATTAACTGGACACAGTTCTTTCCTTGGCCCTTACTCTTGTCCTACAACTGACTTCTGTGTACGTCTGGGGTGGTGGCTTTTATAATTGTTTTAAGTCATTATGTGCCTGGCAGTTTATCAATATAAAGGAAAGAGGGTGGGGGCCTTGCAGGGAGAACAACAACAAAAGAAACGGAGCCACAACCTACTTTTTACTCCATGATCCTGAAGTCGTAACATCCAGCAGAGCCCAGGGCTAGAGTCACATGGGTGGTCCCAAACTGTGTTGTCTGGAGTGCACAACTGTCTGGGTATGAGGAAGCTGACACGGAGAACCCATACTATTTCAGTCTCCCTTTATTAGTTTTCCCATGTATCCTGTGCTGTGATGGCTACTGGCCATCATCTTTATCCAACTACCCTTGCTGCCTGTGTATGTGAAAGGAGGGTCACAATCAACTACTGGATAAACTGGGTATGATCCAGTTACTGCTGTTTGCTAAGGGTCGGGGTTTAGGGAGCTGGGGCAGGATGTAGTGCTCACCTCTCATTGACTTTTCAGGGGATACATTTTACTTGTCCTATCTGGTTATTAGGAGACCTGGTGGTGTAGTGATTACGCATTGGGCCTCTAACCACAAGGTCAGTGGTTCAAAACCACTAATCTCTCCTTGGAAGAAAGATAGGGCTTTCTTTCTATTCCTGTGAACAATTGTAGTCTTGGAAACCCATGGGAGGTGGGGGCCAGTTCTACCTTGTCCTCACTGACTGGATGGCCATGAGTTTAGTTTTGGTTTTGTATGGTTATTAAGGAGCTATGAGGGTGTAGTGATTATGAGTTGGACTGTTAACTGCAAGCTCAACAGTTCGACACCCCAGCTGTTCGTTGGGAGCAAGATTGGGCTCCCATAAAGAGTTGCCAGATATACTTGTGCATAAGTCGAGTTTTTCAGCACATTTTTTAATGCAGTTTTTATTGTAAAATTAGGTGCCTCAGCTGATGTTTGGGTCAGCTTATACTCGAGTATGTACGGTACCTTGAGTATGTCCGGTACCTCGGAAACACACAGTGACAGGTCTACTTTGCCATGTAGGGTTGCTATGAGTCATAATTGACTTGAAGGCAGTGAGTTTGGCTTTTTATTTTTGGTCTGGTTATTGAGGGAGAGCTTACTAAGTGCTAAGTCAGAGCATGTTAGTTTTGTGAATCAAGAGATTTCACTGATGGCCAGAAGTGAATTCTGATCCCAGATTTCCCCATAGGTGTGTTTGACCCACTCAGCTGCACTTTCCTTAGAAATCCTGCATCTAAGTCTCTCCTCTGTCCACACTTTTTGGTTTCTTAGTTGTAGAGAGAGCAAGTAGTGGGTTGCCATTTTTTATTGTACTACATTAGTAGTGAAGTGCTACTTGAAGTTGAATCAGTATTGGGTCCCAGGTCCTTGACTATGCTTGAGTCTCTTCTCACTGCTATAGATTTGAATTCTGACTCATAGCAACTCTATAGGACAGGGTATATCGAATGCCCTTTTGGGTTTCTGAGACAAAGCCTCTTTATGGGAGTAGAAAGCCTCATTTTTCTCCTGAGTAGTTTCAAACTGCTGACCTTTCGGTTAGCATCCCAATATATAACCCACTGCATCATGAGGGCACCTGAGTCTCTTAGGAACCCAGAATATAAGGCCAACTTGTTTTCTGTTTTTTACCTGCTATAGTTTAATGATATTCATTAATCATGGAAACTTTTAATCCTACAGAGTAGAAGAAAGAAGAGATCTCTTCATGTTTTTCAGAAGCCTACACTTTTTTGTGGAGTGGTGTGAATATCGCAAGTGCACATTCAAGCATTTCAAGGTAGAGTCTTGAATTTAATCATACATTAAAAATGAAACTATTATTAATTTGAGGATGCTGTCATAACATTCTTAACACTTTTGAAAAGTAGAAAACATGTTCTAGGACTTCTGCAGTTATTTGCAATAAGTAGAGAAAGGAGTGCTTCTGTATAAATTCTTGTGATATTTACATCATGGAATATTTTGGAAGAACAACTAAATAAGTATTAATTTTAGAATGTATGTTTTTTGTTTGTTTGTTTGTTTTTTAACATTTTATTAGGGGCTCATACAACTGTTATCTCAATCCATACACACATCAATTGTGTAAAGCGCATTTGTACATCGTTTCTCAAAACATTTTCTCTCCATTTAAACCCCGACATTAGGTCCTCATTTTTCCCCTCCCTCCCTGCTCCCCTCTCCCGCATGAGCCCTTGATAGTTTATAAATGGGTATTTTGTCATATCTTGCCCCGTCCGACGTCTCCCCTCATCCACCCCTCGGTTGTCTGTCCCCCAGGGAGGAGGTCACACACAGCTCCATGTAATCGGTTCCCTCTCTCCCACCCATTCTCCCTTTACCCTCCCTGTTTTGCCACTCACACCACTGGTCCTATAGGGCTCATCCGTCCTGGATTCCCTGTATTTTCAGTTCCTATCTGTACCAGTGTACCTCCTCTGGTCTAGCCAGACTTACAAGATAGAATTCGAGTCATGGTAGTGGGAGCGGGGAGGAAACATTTAGGAACTAGAGGAAAGTTGTATTTCTCATCATTGTTACATCACACCCTGACTGGCTCATCTCCTCCCCGAGACCCCTCTGCAAGGGGATCTCCAGTGGCCTACTAATGGACTTTGGATCTCCACTCCGCACTCCCCCCATCATTCACTATGGTAAGATTTTTTGTTCTGATGATGCCTTACACCTGATCCCTTCGACACCTCGTGGTTGCATAGGCTGGTAGAATGTATGTTTTGATAAATCAATATGTCAAAGATATTTAAAGTAAAATGATAAAAATGAATGGAGATGAGAGTTATAGTAAATTTATCACATAGCAATATAATCTTAATTTTTTGAAGTAGGCTGGGTTATTTTTTAGTTTCTTAATTACTGTAACATTTTAAGTTTAAATATTTACAAGTGATTATTGTGAAGTAACGCTTCTTAATTTGAGATGAATTCATTTAAAGTCTTCTTTGTGTTTGGCTGTGTTTAATCCCCTATGTACTACTTACTCAATTGAGTAGCATCAAATTGCTGACACAAAAATGGATCTAAAAGAGTAACCATAAATAATCACTCATATTCTCCCAAAAACCTCCCCAAACTATGGCTGTTGTCTTTAGAATTGTTTTTACAATTTATTTTAACTAACAAATGTGGTCATTGTTTCTGTTTCCTGGGATATAACCTTTAAAACCTTATCATTTCCACAACAATTGGGGTCTTTTAAATTTGTACTGGAGTTGGGTAGGGGACTGCAGTTTTGAGAGGCAGGCACCAGACCTTACCTGAAGGTTGTGCTGATGACTAATTCATGTTCATTCTTGACTGGCCATTGTCAGAAAAATATTAGCCTGAGCTTAGGGAAAAGGGAGGACTGCAGACCATGTGGACAATGATTCAGTCAATCGTACCTATGTACTGAAACTGCAATAAAAGTTCTGAACACAAACTATCCATGATTTTACTCTGCTGTCGAGTTGATTCTGATTCATAAGAACCCTGATGGGGAAAATAGAACTGCTCTTTGAGTTTCTGAGACTGTAATTATGTATTTATTTTTGAGATCATTTTATTGGGGGCTCATACAACTCTTATCACAATCCATACATCCATCCATTGTGTCAAGCACTTTTGTACATTTGTTTCCTTCATCATTCTCAAAACATTTGCTTTCTATTTGAGCCCTTAGTATCAACTCCTCACTTTTGCCCATCCTTCCCCTTTCCCCCTCCCCCATGAACCCTTGATAATTTATAAATTGTTATTATTTTGTCGTATCTTAAACCATCCGACATCTCTCTTCACCCATTTCCCTGCTGTCCATCCCCCAGGAAGGAGGTTATATGTAGACCCTTGTAATCTATTGTCCCTTTCTCCCTCACCTTCCTTCCACCCTCCCAGTATCACCACTCTCACCACTGGTCCTGAGGGGTTCATCTGTCCTGGATTCCCTGTGTTTCCAGTTCCTATTTGTCCCACTGTACATCCTCTGGTCTAGCCAAATTTGTAAGGTAGAATTGGGATCATGATAGTGGGGGCGGGGAGGAAGCATTCAAGAACTAGAGGAAAACTGTATGTTTTATCATTGCCACACTGCACCCTGACTGGCTCGTCTCCACCCCACAGCCATTCTGCAAGGGGATGTCCAATTTCCCACAGATGGGCCCTGGGTCCCCCCTCTGCACTCCCCCTCATTCACAATGCTATAATTTTATTTTATTTTTTGGTCTTTGATCCCTGCCATGCTTTGTGATCTCACAGGTTGGTATGCTTCTTCCATGTGGGCTTTGTTGTTTCTCAGTTAGATGGCCACTTGTTTATCTTCCAGCCTATAGGACCCCAGATTCTATATGTTTTGATAGCCGGGCACCATCGGCTTTCTTCACCACTTTTGCTTATGCACCCGCTTTGTCCTCAGCAATCCAGTCAGGACAGGCTGGTGTGCTTCTTCCATTTGGGTTTTGTTGTTTCTCAGCTAGAAGGCCGCTTGTTTATCTTCAGGCCTTTAGGAACCCAGATGCTATATCTCTTGATAACTGGGTACCATCAGCTTTTTTCTTCACCACATTTGCTTGTGCAACCGTTGTCTTTAGCTGAGACTGTAATTCTTTATGGAAGTAGAAATCCCCTTCTTTCTCCCTCAGAGAGGCTGGTGGTTTCAAACTGCTGACCTTATAATTAACAGCCCAACTTGTAACCACTAGAGTTCCTAAGATTATTGGTTAGCAAAATAAATCAATGCTTAAGTGAGTAACATCTCAGTTTTTTGCAGATATGAAAACTCTCTTTTGGGTACTCACCCAGACTTGCCTAGGTATTTATTATTTTACCCTTTTTGTTGTGGTATAACTATTTAATAAATAGTCCACTTTTCTGAGTTCTGTGAGTTGTTCTGGTCAAACCCCAGGATATAATGGAAATCATAATTTGTAGCTAGTCAGAATTGAAGGGAGCATAAAGGTTCCTGAGTTTATGATTACTATCCCGAGAGGAAACTTTTGAATTTATATCGAGCAGGTAGAAGTGAGAATATCATAAGAACCCCCAATCTTGCGGCTAGCCTCTGAAGTCTTGGGAAAATTTGACAGTTTAGAAGACCATGCCCTTTAATTTCAAAAAACAAATAAAAAACAAAAGAGACCTAGCTTTGGTTGTTAGGATCAGAGGAAGAAGGGCTCCATGTGCAGTTGGTATATAGCTACCGGTATGTTTAGAGTCCTTGTGCTAGAGAAGCTACACACACAAAGAGACACTATATTGCCTTTACCTTGGATTTAAACATTGTATTTGGTTGAGCTTATAAAAAGCTATTGCTTCAGAGTAGTCATGGTCAAGGAATAAAAGTCAAAACAGACACAAATTTTAAAAATATGAGTGAAGCAGATTGATAAATGTAACAGGAAAAATTATGAGTTGAGGCCCTGGAATGGTAAACTAGGAAGAGGCATCATGAACCTTTTAGGAGCCTTACATAGGAGATTTGGTTATCAGAATGATTGTGGGTGACACATTTAAAATGGTGCTATCTTTGAGCAGGTCACTGTTGTTTCCAACTCTGCTAATGAAAAGATTTGGCTAGTATTCAAGGTACACACTTTCCCTGTTTTCTATGAAACTAAGTATTTAGCAGGGGATAGTTTTATAATTTTTCCTGTTCTGATTATTTTTCTAGTTCACCTACATTTAATAAATTCTGGTCTGACAAATTCTATTATATGTTCTATTATGAATAATAGAATGAAATGTTGCCCAGTCCTATACAGTCCTCATAGTTATTGACATTTTAGTTTTTATCCTTGGGGCTATTGTGTACATCTAATTGAGGGTTTTCATATTTTTCTAAGACCCTCAACTTTACCAAATATGATGTCCTCCTTCAGCCATTGGTTCTACCTAAAGTTGTTTCAGGGTCCAAAATAAGTGAGACAGAGTCTCACCGTAATTGCTTCTAATGAGCATTCTGAGTGTACTTTATTAAATTTTCTTTGTTAATACTGTCACTGTCATTAGGTTCTTTTAAAAGAAAGATTTTCTCTGGGAGACATAAAGGAAACACCTGAAAATTTTATTAGGTAGCTGTTTAACTGGTTCAGCCAAGATATCAACTTTTCCACTTGTGCATGCCTGTCTTGGCTTCTTAAGTGTTGTCGCTGCCATTCAAGACTTGGGACTTCACTCCATCCATGCTCAATTCTCATTCAATGATGTGGGTATAACGGGGTTTGGGAAAAATGTAGCCTAGAAGGGAAGGTACAATCCACATGATCAAACAACTGCCACCTCTGTACCGGTCCACTTTTGTTCCCCTGTCGAGTCTCATTTCCCCACCTGACAGATTTCATATACATATTTCTTTATGGAGTCAGGGACTCCAGCAACTTCTGTTGCTGCTTTCTGCTTAAATGAGTTGTAGAGTATACAACTGGTGCCTGATCAATGAGGACTCACCTCTGACTTCAGATAGAGCAGGGTCTATTCAGAAGGGAAGGGGCAGTGTCAATTGCTGCCGAATGGATGAGGAGAGCTGGCAACACATCTGGTTACCAGCAAGGTGTATAGAACAAGGAGTGATTGTACCCTATTGCTCATCAGCAACTGGTGTGGGTATTTATGTGTTCCTGGGTGTTACCATCTAGCAATATGGAGCTGCAGTGAGTGGCAACTTGAAGAAACAGAGTAGCCAGTGGACTGATAATCCAAACGCCATTAATGTAGCTTTTGTGCCCCAGGCCACACCAGACATCAGAAAAAAGTTACAGCAACTAGAAGGATTTGCAGGGGAAAATATTGAGTTAATTATTAGAAATAGCAGAGAAGACATAACAATAGAGACCCACTAGAAGAGAAGTAAGCCAAAGTAATGGCCAGAATCCTTGCCATGACCACAGGGAGACCAGAACCCCATCCTGGGCCAGGCAGGCAGAACAGACAGAATGCACGCAAACCACTAGGCAAGAACCAGTGTGCCTATTGCAAAGAAAAAGGACATTGGAAGTCCAACTGCCCAAAATGACCTCAGCGCGGAAATCAGCCCCGCCAGGCAGAGACTCCACCATCCCAGTCTTAGAACTGGAATGAGGAGGTCGGAGCACCGCTGTCCCTGGAGCCCACGATAACACTTAAAGCGGGGGACAAGCCTGTCACGTACTTAGTAGACACAGGGGCAACATACTCGCGGGGGACAAGCTTGTCACGAGCTTAGTAGACACAGGGGCAACCTACTCGGTCCTCGGGAGCAGCAGACCCCATCAGCAAAAAGAAGACTACCATTCAAGGAGCAACAGGCAAATTAGAAACTGTCTCTTGGACTAAGCTTAATGGGGTGATCAGCTTTCAGGCAGACCAGACTCAAATAGCCTTGGGTGGGCCCGAAGAAGAAGCCCTCTGGCGAATTTCTGAGACCCTTCCCTTGAATGATAGTTATCTCTTGATAGTCGCTGAGCCTTCCTCTCGAGCAAATGAGGGAAGACTATTGACTGAAGTCCTGGGAGTTTGGGCAGAATATAACCCCCCTGGGTTTGCAGCCCTCATGCCTCCAGCTGTGGTTCAGCGAAAACCCAAAGCAAGCCCAGCAGCGATCCATCAGTACCCTGCCCCCTTTAAAGATAAGGAAAGAAGTTTGCTGACATCGGAAGGGACTGAAATTAAAAGTAAAGAATAAATTTTGCAGCTGTTAGAAGCTGTATGGATGGCCAGATGACTTCTAACAGATGCAACACTGGGTAAGCAGAATTATTTGTCAGGTTGCTATCCTGTTTGAAAAGGCCTGGGTAATTCAGTCAGTAGAGGATCACATTTTCAATCTGAGTGCCCAGAGTTCAAGACCCTGTTCAAGAGCCCATGTTGGGTTGCTAACTGCAAAGGCAGCAATTTAAACCCAACAGCTGCTCCATGGGAGAAAGACAATGAAATTAGATGGTATCAGATAGAATAGTATCTGTGGTCTCTGAAAGGCTTGTCTTCAAATAAGCAACCATTTAAGTGGGGCATCAACCAAGTCCATATGGAAAAAGCACACCAGCCTATGTGATCCAAGGATAGTAAATAATAAAATCTAAATCCAAAGGAGGGAATGGGGTTAGGGCTTAAATTGTGAACACCTTATATGGATTCTGCAGAAGAAGCTCAAAATCCATTTTCAGTGTCACACATGGATTAAGTTTCCATTGAATCCTCTGATCATAGGGGAGGGATGTGAAGAGCCTTGTTATCAGAGCATTGTAAAGTTGATGGTAGATGTAGTAATTAGGTTAAATATCTTATCATTTGATCTCCCTTTTGAGTAATTTTAAAGTTGTTTCTGTTTTGTTGTTGTTTTTAAGTGAAAGGGAAATACATTTGGATTAAGCCCCTGGTAATACCATCTGATCATAGAGTAGAAATGTTAATAGTCTTGCTATCATGCAGAGTGAATTGGAAAGTGGATTATTACAGGACATAGTTAGGTTAAAATTTAACACTTTATCATTTGCTCTCCCATTTTAACCCATTTTACACTTGTTCTAGTTTTTAATATTCTCTGCTTTATTTGGATGAGGTTTTTATCTGTTTTGTTATTGTTGGTATTTTTTGTGTGTGTATGTTTTCCTGTATATGAAATCTAGGACAGGTGAATCTATAGAGACAGTAGCTGGATTAATGGTTTCTTGTGGGTGTCAGGGAAGGTTGGGGGAAATGGGAAGCTAACAACAATAATAAATAGAAGAAAGTGTTTTAAATTGATTGTGGTGATGATTGTACACCTCTTTCATATGATTGAACTATTGTATGATATGTAAATTATATGCTAATAAAATGTTCAAAATGATAAGCATTTTAAAGGGGCAATTACACATTTTTTTTCATTTTTTTAAAAAATTATTATTATTTTATTGGGAGTTCTTACAGCTCCTTTAACAATCCATATATCCATTGTGTCAAGGACATTTGTACATACGTTGCCATCATCATTTTCAAAACATTTTCTTTCTACTTGAGCCCTTCGTATCAGCTCCTCATTTTCTTTTCCTCCTTCCCCCACCCTCGCACCCTCATGAACCCTTGATAAATTATAAATTATTATTATTTTCATACCTTACACTGTCGCTGTCTCTCTTCACCCATGTTTCTGTTGTTCATCACCCTGTATTTGGAGGGGGGGGCGGTTTTGTGGATCATTGCCATGGGTTCCCCTTTTCTCCCCGCCACCTTTCCCCTACCCTCATGGTATTACTACTCCCATTATTGTTCCTGAGGGGTTGATCTGTCCTGGATTCCATGTGTCATGAGCTCTTATCTGTACCACTATTTATGCTCTGGTCTAGCCAGATTTGTAAGGTAGAACTGGGGTCATGATAGTGGGGGAGAGGAAGCTATTTTTATTTTATTTTTATATTTAATATTCTTCATTTTATTTTTCCAACGGTTTTATTGGCACGTGATTTCCATATCATATAGTTGAATAGTTCAATCATTCAATCTTGTCAAGTGGAACTGTACAATCACCACCACATCTAAGAGCATTCGCTTTCCCATGTTGAACCACCTTTGAAATGAGTTGTGCAATAACGATCAGTTCTAGTGCTCCCTTTCCCCTCTCGCCTTCATTATTTACTCACGAAATCACCTTTCCCTCCCTATCACCCACCCCTCACCCCTGCATTCCTTATACTTTGTGTCAGTTATTATCATTATACATCCAATCCTCTTGTGCTTCATAGGTGGGAAACCCCACAGAAAAAAAAAGAAAAACAAATTGTACTAAGTTGGTAAGGATAAGATCCTATTAGTATAAAGACAAAAATACAAATAATGTATCAGTGGGAGAAGACCCCCATCAACATTCAAAAGCCAGGCAAGAAATTTCTGTCATAGAATGACTAAGAGAGGCTTGCATCCAGTACAAATTCAGGTCAGGTCAATAGGGAGGTTGATTGGCCAAAGATCGAGTTCGAACCAGCATAATCAAGATTATAATGGTTTCTGCCTGCTACTAATGCTGTTTGGAATTCTTGCCTTTGGCTATAGTGGATCTGCCAGCTTCTCAGTCTGACTGTATACTTTGCAGATGCGTTTTGGGCTCCCAATGCCCTCCATAGCCTTCTACAAATTGTGTGTTCTTAATTTTAGCTCTGACACTTTTCTCTTTACCATATTTGAATTTCATATTTGTCATCTTTGAGCCACACAAACTTGTGTGCTTCTGTGTGGACTTAGTTGATTCCTCTCTTAGATGGCTGCTTGTTTGAATACAAGCCTTTAAGACCCCAGACTCTGTTTCAATTGATAGCCGGGTACCATCTACTTTCTTCACCACACATTTCATGAAGGATGCGTATCAAGCAGGACCATGTGTAAGAACTAATTTTTCTTAAGTTGGAGCTGGGATTTAGTGAGAGCCCAGAGCTCATTCTTGGCTCTATGCTTTTAATTTTTTAATTGTAACTTGGGAATTAATACATATATCAATCCATAATTCAGTCACATCAAACATAATTGTAAAATTGCTTCCATTATCAGTTTCCAAACATCTTCCTTCCTGAGCTCCTTGATGTCATTTCCTTCTTATCTCTCCTATCCCTCTACATCACCTATCCCCACAACCTATTGTTACGATTTCTTTTTCTATAGGCTCAATGTCCCTGGATTGCACTTTCCAAGAAACAGAGAAGCAAATGAAGTCACTTCAGTAGGGTGACCCTCAATGGTGGTACACCTCTGAAATATACCCTAATATATACAAGCATAAACAAAATATAACAGAGTGACTGTCACAGGATTGCCAGGATAGTATGTTTCTTGATGTGGCATCAGGGTGTTGATGTAGCAATATCTTGTTTGACCGCCAACCAACAGTACACCACTCTTGGTATAGCTGTCTTCTGCTTCCTTAGACACTATGTGTTTTCCGACTTAAGTCCTCATGCTACAAGTATCTCTGAGGTAGAGTCCAGCTCACCAATGTGTGGTTCACTGAGGCAGCTTCTAGAGCATGCTGTGGGGCCCAAAGATGCAGGATTCAGCATCCCAGTGTTTTATGGCTCCTGGCTTGCATTCCCAGGATACCTCCAGGTATCCTAGGTCAGTTCTGCCCACTTGCTGCATGCCACTAAAGACCCTTCCCAACTACTGTTCCCAAGAGCATCCTCAGAGATCACCTTTTCCTCTCTTCCTCTCCCCTCAACAGACATTATTCTATGTTGCCCCCAACTTGACCATTCCCTCTCTTCACTTCCGTGCTGCCCCTCCCATCAATAACTGTCTCCTTCTCCAGGGGCTCTCACCCCAGATCTACATGGCTACCACTCAAGAGACAGGTTCCTCCCCAACTCTCCCCTGTGCATTGCATCCAAGCTGTTGTGAGGGGCCCTGTGGTCAAATAACCAGCCAAGTGATCTACCTTGAGTAGATGGTGTCTAATTCATTGACACTGGTTCTCCCCTTTCCCAGGCAGTCTAGTCCCCACCCAGAAGACTGGATGGCCTTCCAGCTTGAGCTTGTGCCCATTCTGCTGCTTGTTCTTACCGTAGTGGACTCATACAATATTTGCCCTTTTGTGCTTAACTAACTACACTCAGCATAATGTCTTTTCTTTTTTTTTTTTAAACATTTTATTAGGGGCTCATACAACTCTTATCACAATCCATACACACATCAATTGTGTAAAGCGCATTTGTACATC
>NW_022111330.1:564802-565758 GCF_000313985.2 Echinops telfairi | reverse complement strand
GACTTTTCACCACTGAGTGGAATATTGGCTATTGATTGTTCATATATGCATTTTATTGTTTTGAGAATTTTCCCTTCTATTCCTATCTTTTGAGAGTTTTTATTAGGAATGCATGTTGGATATTGTCCAATGCTTTTTCTGTATCAATTGATATGACTATATGGTTTGTATTCTTTTTCTTATTTATGTGGTGGATAACAATAATTGCTTTTCTAATGTTGAACCATCCTAGCATCCGTGGTATGAATCCCACTTGGTCATGACTTATGATTGTTTCGAATGTTGTTTGATTCTATTGGCCAGGATTTTGTTGAGAATTTTTACATCTTTGCTCATAAGAGTTATCGGGCTGTAGTTCTCTGTCTTTGTGGGGTCTTTGCCTGGTTTTGGTGTCAGGCTTATGCTGTCTTTGTAGAATGAATTTGAGAATTTCCTGTCTGTGGCAGTTACATAATGTCCTGTTTACTTGCAAAGGGATGGAGTCTAGCCTGTCAATCAGGCTATAACCAGTGAGACCTCCTTGTGGGCCTGGCTTTCTCCTGAGGATTTTGGGAACTCCATTATTCCTTGTTGGTGGTGGGACACACAGAGACTGTCTGCTTGTTCCTCTTTAAGACATCCCTGTTGACAAGACATGGAGCTATGATGATGGCAGCCAGAGCCTTGGAGCCGGAGGAGCCATGTGGAGACTCATGCCAGCACTAATATTCTTCCACTGGCACTGGATCTACAAGACTTTTCATCACTGTCCTGTGATCTTATTGGACTCAGCATCATTACATGTGTTGTGTGAAGCTGAAGAGGAATTTACAGACTGGTATCGGACATATGAGCTAATATCTGATTTACGGATTTAATCTGGACTGGGCTGACATGCTTTTTTAATATACAATTACTCTATTCATAAAGCTCTTTCTTATACACATATGAGTGTCTATGAATTTGTTTCTCTAGTC
>NW_022111330.1:562911-564702 GCF_000313985.2 Echinops telfairi | reverse complement strand
TGTAGAATTGGTATCAGCACTTTGGTGAATTCTTGGTTTTATTCTCCTGTGAAACCATCTGGCTTTTTGTGGTTGGGAGTTTCTTGATGACTTTGTCTATTTCTTTTTTTTTTTTTTTTTTTGGTAAGGATCTGTTCAAGTTCTTAATGTCCATCTCCATTAATTTTGGAAGAGAGTGTTTTTCTATGTATTTGCCCATGTCATCTTGATTATCAAATTTATTGGAATGCAGTCTTTCATAATACTGTGTTATTATACTTTTTATTTCATTTGGATCTGTTGTGATGCCACCTGTTTCATCCCTAATTCTAGATGTTGCCATCTGCTCTTTCTTTTCCTTTAAGTTTGCTAGCAGTTTGGTGATTTTGTTGATCCTTTCAAAGACCCACTTTCTTGCTTTGTTAACTTTTTCCATTGTTTTTCTGTTTCCCAACTCATTTATTTCTGCTCTAATTTTTAGAATTTCGTTTCTTTTTCTGTTGGAGGGTTTATGCGGTTGTGTTGTGTTGGAGGTGTTGTGTTAAGATGCTGAACATGATTTTCTCTTCTTTTTACGTGTGTGTCTTAATTGCTATAAATTAACCTCTGATGACTGCTTTTGCTATGTCCCGTTGGTTTTGGTATGTGTTTTATCCTTCTTATTTGTTTCTATGCACTTCCTAATTTCATCTCTTATTTGGGCTAATACCCAGTCATTTTTGAATAGTGTGTTGTTTAGCTTCCAAGTATTTGTCTTTGTTTTTCAATTATTTCTATTTTTGGTTTCTAGTTTTATGGCACGCATTGTGGCTGAGAAGATGGTTTGAATGATTTCTATGTATTTGTTAAGGTTTCATGACTTAGCATGTGGTCTGTTTTAGCTTAATGGCCATGTGCATTGGAGAAGAATGTATTTTTTTGCTGTTGGTTGGAGAACTATGTAAAATGTCGAGGTGTTCGATTGTGTTGTTCAAATCTTCAGTTTCTTTATTGAGTTTCTTACTTGTTGGTCTAGCTTTCCTTGAGAGTATTGAGTGTATTGAAGTCTCCTATAATTATTATTGATCTGGTGACTTCTGTTTTCATCTCTTTGAGGATTTGGTAGGTGGATTTTGAGAGGGTCTTTTATCTGGCATATATATTTATTATTATTGTTATATGTTCTTTGTTTATTGATCTCTTGAGCATTGTGTAATGCCCATTCTTTGAAGCCTATTTTGTCAGAGATTAATATTGACACTCCTGTTCTTTTTTTGTATTGCAATTAGCTTCGTAAAATTTTTTGCCATCCTTTGCCTTTCAATCTATTTTTGTATGTGAGTTTGAGGTGTGTCTATTGAAGGCAGCAGATGGATGGATATTGTTTCCTAATCCAGTCTGTTACACTTTGTCTATTGATTCATGCATTTAATCTATTGAAATTCAGTGTTATTAATTCTAAATGTAGATTAGTTGCTGCCATTTTATATTATTTGTGCTTCATATTTTCCTCCCTCCTTTTTTGGGGTGTGTGTGTGGTTTATTTTTGTCTTTGTTTCCCCACTACTGTATATATCAAGTATAAGTCGATCTGAATATCAGCCGAGGCACCTAATTTTACTACAAAAACTGCATTAAAAATGTGCTGGGGAAAAAAATGTGCTGAAAGGGGGTTACGGAGAAAATGGCGACCCAATAGGACACACCCGTCCAGACCTGCTGCTGCCAGACCAGAAAATTGGGAGGGAAAGAGGGACCAGATTTAAAGCCAGTGCCAGATGAATGCAGCTTGTTGGCAAGGAGTCGCGAGCCAGCGGAGGGGCATGAAGGCTC
>NW_022111330.1:551441-562811 GCF_000313985.2 Echinops telfairi | reverse complement strand
TGTGTGTGGTTTATTTTTGTCTTTGTTTCCCCACTACTGTATATATCAAGTATAAGTCGATCTGAATATCAGCCAAGGCACCTAATTTTACTACAAAAACTGCATTAAAAATGTGCTGGGGAAAAAAATGTGCTGAAAGGGGGTTACGGAGAAAATGGCGACCCAATAGGACACACCCGTCCAGACCTGCTGCTGCCAGACCAGAAAATTGGGAGGGAAAGAGGGACCAGATTTAAAGCCAGTGCCAGATGAATGCAGCTTGTTGGCAAGGAGTCGCGAGCCAGCGGAGGGGCATGAAGGCTCGGCCCCCATGCCAGCTATGTGGACAACTACCCCTCCCCCCAGAAGAACTTACTTGAGAGGACGGCAATGAAGCTGCAGCTAGGGCAGAGGGGCTTGTCTGACCAGAGCAAATGGGAGCACTTAGGGGGAGGAAGAGAGAGTGGAGCATATCCTGACCCACCAAACCTGGAAGATAACATCCCCGCTCTGAACAGCCAATGGACAGACAATATTGCTGATCCCATCACGAGACACGCCGTCCCTTGATGGCCCCTAGCTCTTAGGGGGACAGCACTGGAGACTCAATGTCGGGACTGGCCCACACTGACCCTGAGACACCAAGGCAAACGACAAAAAGTATGTGGCAGAGCAACTGTGGGAGCAGAGCAGAGAGCCCTCGAGGGCGTACAAAGGACAGACTCTGGGGTCAGAGCACGGTACCCCATCGGTCCTGACTGAAGGACACGCCTAGAGATCAAAAATCAGACTTTGATCTCTTTACAGGTTTTTCTTTCTGCTTAAAAATTTTTTTCTTTTAATTAATTTATTCTTCTATGGGTAATTGGTTTCCTTTTTTGTTGCCATCGCTATGTTATCAGTGATCACCTATCTTGGCTTGGTTTTTTATGCATATTATTGGTTTTGATGCATATTATTATCGCTACAGATCTATCTAGATAAGATAGACTGGATAAATAGTCTGGAGGAGAAAACAACGGTTCCAGGGGGACACGAGAGAGGAGGAAGCGGAGGGCAAAGAGGTGATGCTGACCAACCCAGGGACAGGGGAACAACAAGTGATCCAAAAACAGTGGCAAGGAGGGTGTGAGAGGCCTGATAGGGATTCAGCAAGGGCAATGTAATTGAGAGAAATCACTGAAACCAAATGAAGGCTGAGCATGATAGTGGGACAAGAGGAAAGTAAAGGGAAATAGAGGAAAGAACTAGGGGACAAAGGCTATGTATAGCGGTTTTAAAACTGGAATGTACATATGTAAATATATTTATATGAGTGTGGGGAAACATCTATGTGCATATATTTATAGGTTTAGTATTAAGGCAGCAGATGGACATTGGGCCTCCACTCAAGCACTTACTCACTGCAAGAACACATTGTTCTATTAAATTGGCATTCCAGGATGCACACCTTCCCGACATGATTGCTGAAGAAAAATGTGAACATAACCAAAGGTGGTGAAGAAAGCTGATGGTGCCTGGCTACCAAAAGATATAGCATCTGGGGTCTTAAAGGCTTGAAGATAAACAAGCGGCCAACTAGCTCAGAAGCAACAAAGCCCACATGGAAAAGCACACCAGCATGTGTGACCACGAGCTGTCGAAGGGATCTGGTATCAAGCATCCAAGAACAAAAAATCATATCATTGTAAAGGTGGGTGCATTCAGAGTGGAGACTCAAAGCCCATCGGTGGGCAACTGAACACCCCCTTACTTAGGGGTTGTGGGGAGAAGACGTGCCAATCAGGGAGCAGAGTAGCAACGATGAAACATATATATAACTTTCCTCTAGTTCTTTAATGCTTGCTTCCCTCCCACTATCATGATCCCAATTCTACCTTACAAATCTGGCTGGACCAGAAGATGTACATTGGTACAGATAGCAACTGGAAACACAGGGAATCCAGAATAGATGACTCCTTCAGGACCAGTGGTGAGAGGGGCGATGCCTGGAGGATGAAGGGAATGTAGGGTAGAAAGGGGGAACCAATTACAAGAATCTAAGTATTGCCTCCTCCCTGGCGGAAGAGGGTGGAGGGAAACATCGGACAGGGTAACTTATGACAAAACTATAATAATTTATGAACTATGAAGGGTTCATGAGGGAGGTGGGAGAGGGGAGCGAGTGGGAAAATGAGCAACTGATATTACGGGCTGGAGTGGAAGGCAAATGTTTGGAGAATAATGAGGGCAACAAATGTGCATATGTGCTTGACACAATGGATGGATTGTGATGAGATTTGTACGAGCCCTCAGCAAAATAATTTTTTTAAAAAATGTCTAAATATGAACTTCCACAATTAATATCCATAGTAAACTTTTGAAAATCATTAAAAGTATACAAATTTTTAAAATGTGTTGAAAAACTCGGCTTATACACGAGTATATATTGTATACCTGTATTATTTTGGGTACTGTTTTCAGTTTGTTGATTTCTGGATGGTGTTACCCCTGTGGTGGTTTCATGTTTGATTGCAGAGTAGTTGATTTTCTAACCATAAAAAACTGAATGGTGTATTTTTGTAATAATGCTGGGGCTTGTTTTTTGTTTTAAACAAATTTTCTAAATATTTCCTGGCTTGTGAATACTTTTATTTCTCCTTCAATTTGATGGCTAGCTAGGTTGGATATAGGATTCTTGGTTGGAATTTTTGCCGTTCCACTTTTGGAATATATTTGCACCAATTTTTTCTTTCCTACATGGTTTCTGTGGAGAGGTCTGAGCTCATTCTTTTTTTTTAAATCATTTTTTATATCATTTTATTAGGGGCTCATACAACTCTTATCACAATCCATACATACATCAATTGTGTGAAGCACATTTGTACTTTCATTGCCCTCATCATTCTCAAAACATTTGCTCTCCACCTAAGCCCCTGGCATCAGCTCCTCATTTTTTCCTTTCCTTCCCCTCGTCAGCCTTCCTCATGAGCCCTTGATAATTTATAAATTATTATTTTGTCATATCTTGCCCTGTCCGACGTCTCTCTTCACCCACTTTTCTGTTGTCCATCCCCCAGGGAGGAGGTCACATGTAGATCCTTGTATTCGGTTCCCCCTTTCCAACCTGCCCTCTCTCTACCCTCCCAGTATGGCCACTCACCCCACTGGTCCTGAAGGGAACATCCACCCTGGATTCCCTGCGTTTCCAGTTCCTATCTGTACCAGTATACATCCTCTGGTCTAGCCAGATTTGTAAGGTAGAATTGGGATTATGATAGTGGGGGAGGAGGAAGCATTTAGTAACTAGAGGAAAATTGTATGTTTCATCGTTGCTACATCGCACCCTGACTAGCTCATCTCTTCTCCGAGACCCTTCTGTAAGGGGATGTCCAGTGGTCTACAAATGGACTTTGGGCCTCCACTCAGCACTTCCCCCCTCATTCACTATGATAAGATTTTTTGTTCTGATGAAAGTATTCTTACATTGAGGGAGTACTTGAGTGGAGGCCCAATGTCCTTCTGCTACCTTAATACTTAACCTATAAATATATGCACATATATTTATTTCCCCATCCTCATATATAAATATATTTGCATTTGTACATGCCTTTATTTAGAACTCTATAAATGCCCTTTGCTTCTGAGCTCATTCTTATCTGTGTACTTTTGTATGTGACGTTTCTCTTGAACAGCTCTCTGGATTCTCTCCTTTCCATTACATTGGATTATTTGACTGCTATATGTCTTAATTTCTTTTTTTCGGGGGTTTAATCTATTTGGTGTTTTCTCTGCTTCCTGTATGGTTATCATCACTTCCTTTCTGATATTGGGGAAATTTTCTTCCATGAATTGTCTTACTTTTTTATCTGTAGACTTGTTTGTTTCCTCCTGCTGTGGAATACCAATGAGCCTTTTATTATTTCTCTTTCTGGGGTCCCAAATCATTCTTAGGCTCTCTTCAGATTCTTTTACTTTCTTGTTTGATTGTTTCTCTATTTTGCTGAAGTCTGTGTGCTTGTCTTTTAGTTCATGGATCCTATTTTCCTTTTCTTCCATTCTATTGCTCAATTCTTACACCGTGTTTTTTTATTTCTGCTAGCTCATTTCTTAATTTCCTTTGGGTATGAGGTTTTTAGTTTCTCAATTTATTCTTTTTTTTTCATCATTAATCCTCAGATCTCTTATATGGCCCTATACATCATTCTCCTTAATGCAGTTCAAGGGCTTCTTTTTCTGTGTATGCCTTTGGCTTTGAGTGATCCTTAGTTGTTGACTTTTGGTTTCTCTTGATTTTTTGTGATAGTTATTGATAGCTGTTGTTGGTCTAGCATAGTGGCCCAGCTGAAGATGATTTGTGGGATTCTGAATTGTGTAAGGGGTGTGGTTGGCTCTTTAGAGGAAGAGGAGCAGATAGGAACTGTAAATCGTGTTGTGTGGATATGAAGAAGGAGTGATAGTTGGGTGGGAAGGATGAATAGGAGATAGTTGCTCAAGGGTAGGCTTATAGTGATGGTATTAAGCATAGGAAGACTTCATGTCAAATATAGTAAATTTTAATCAATTGGAAGATGGGATTATAAGAGGTGTGTTATTACTTGGTAGATTATGAGAGAGTGTGGCTCACTGAGGTGGGGGGAGCCAACTCTTGAGGTAATTGTGGTTGAGGTAGGTGAGGGGTATATTAAGACATTACCAGGGTCACTTATCAACCCTGTATATAATATATGGAGAGTGTTCCTAGTCTATTATTGTGTTTAAAGCAGAAGGCCCTTATTTCAGCTGCACACAGTTTCTCATGCTGTGGTCACAGGGTAGAAATAAGCTATTGGAGTGGAGGCCCAAGGTGGGAGGGTATTTCTAATCAGTAGAAAGTCCTGCTAAGTACTGTAAGTCCCAGTGTCAACCAGACACCTAGCTTAGGGAGGGGGAGCCTCTAAGTCAGCAAGGTCAAACTACCTTTTCACAGGGGTCACCTAAGACCATCAGAAAACATTATTTCTGATGGTCTTAGGAACCGAGACACCACACCGCTCCTCTATACATCTCCAGGTGGGTCCGTCCACATGCAGGTACGCCCACATACGAGTACCTGGCATGAACACTATTACCCATGCTATACCATGCTTCAAGACAAAATTTCATTCAGTTGTAATTAGAAATAAATATTTCACAATATGTAATTATATATTATTTTTGTGATTCATCACTGTACTTTAATTATGTTCAATTTGTAACAATGAAAATACATTCTGTGTATCAGATATTTATATTATGATTCATAACTAGCAAAATTACAGTTATGAAGTAGCAACAAAAATAATTTTATGGTTGGGAGATCACCACACATGAGGAACTGTATTAAAGGGTCGCTGCATTAGGAAGGTTGAGAACAGCTGCTCTAAGTCATAGTGTAATCTGAGTGCTTGTTCCTCAGGTGGGAAAAGAGTTTTGTGTTGTTTTTTTTTCAAAAGAAAATAGGGAAGACTCTTAAGATACTCATGAAAGACCCAGAGAGTTCAAGTTGTGCTCCTGTCTTACCAGGACCTGGGAGTTTCTCTCTGGCAGCCATTAGAGCTGAGTTCTTGCGAGGAGAGGGTAAGGGGGATGAGGTAAGGGAGTAAAACTATGAAGACTCCGTTCTGCTGCTCTGAGCTCCAGCCTCCTTGGATCCCATGGGTCCTTGAGGAAGGGATCCGTGGGCTCCAGGCAAAATGGGAGCTCCACTTGAGGGGCAATCTGACACAGGATATTCTCCCACTCTGGTGGGTCATAAAACCAGGTGAGATGTGTACTGACTCACTCAGCTAGAGGAGAGGGGAGGGGGCTGGTACCACCTCCCTGCTGACCCACTGAGCTAGGGGAGAGGGGCTAGCAGCTAGCTGAGCCTTAAAAAATTGGCCACCTTACCTGTAAACATCTAGGCCATGCATGGGGAGTTCTAGGCAAAGGACTCTATCTGGTGCCATGTTCCCAGGGTTCCACAATATTTTTTCTTAGCTCCCACCTCCCTTCATGAATTTGGAAGGCTGTTGTGCATTTTAACTATAATTTTAATTCTCCCTTCATCATTTCCTTTAGGTCTTTACCTAAAAATTCTTTTGAGGAATTACTTTGAGCTGTCATACCCCAGACATGTTCAAACCCCTACCTCCACACACAAATATTTTCAACCAAAGTGCTTATGATCATTTAATATGCTTTATATTTGCCTTTACCTACTGATCCTGTTGGTTGCCTTTTTTACTTAGTAGTATATATAATCTTCCTGAGAATAGGGATATGTTTCTGTTTTGTTTATCCCTTGACCATGGCTGGGTGTACCTTAGGTGCCTTATGAGAAGGTCAACAAATAAACTATTAAGTTTCAGACTATTTCTTTGAGGAACCCTAGTGATCCAGAGGGTTATCCATTGGGCTGTTTACTGCAGGATAGGTGGTTCAAATCCACTAGGCTTGTTGCCAGAGAAAGATGAGGCTGACTGGTCTTGTAAAGATTTACAAGTTTCTGGAATTCTACATAGAGTCACTCTGAATAGAATGAGCTCAATGAGAGTAGGTTTGTTTTTTTAGTTTATTTCTCTAATTGTTAGTGTCTAGAATGAAACATTATTTATTTGCCTTTCTTATTGTTTACTTTTCTGTTCTTTCATTATTTCCCTGGAGCCCTTGTAGCTAACAACAAGGCCAGCCATTTGAAACCACCAGCCACTTTCTACTCCTGCAGCCTTGGAAACCCACAGGGGCAGTTCTAGTCTGTCCTATAGGGTCACTCGGGGTCAGAATTGACTTGAGGGCAGTGATTTGGAGGTTGGGACATTTTACATAGAGTCTTGGTGACACAGTGATTAAGCACCCAGCTGCTAACTGATAAGTCTGCAGTTCCAACCTAACATCTGCTCTGTGAGAGAAAAGACCTGGAGATGTGCGCACATAAAGATTTCAGCCTAAGGAACTCTTTGGGGAAGTGCTATAAGGTCATTATTAGTTGGAATCAGCAACACATGCACACACACACACACACTTTCTGGCTCTTAGAGATATCTTGTGGAATTTTCTTTTCCTCTTTTTTAAAAATCTTAATTTAAGGGAGTATCATGTCAGATACTCATCTTCATATCTTAGCTAAAAAATTTTTAAAAGTTTTTAAGATAGTTCTACAGCTCAGACTATTTTGTTAATGCTCTTTCTCCTCTAGTTAAATGTGGATCATTGGCTTTTAAAATTTCAATAATTTGACATGTATTTTATGGATTTTTTTACTTGTTACATTTTAATTATATATAAAAGATAGAAATGCATTACACCTATTTCTCACTTATCAAATATCTTGTCTGACATATTACTCTTATGCTAAGAGTTAAAAAAACCAATCTATTTTGTGCATTAATATCTAGTAATTATGAATGAATGACAAGGTGTGAGGTAAGAGTAATGCTGGATGGGAAGGTTATATGTCAACTTGGCTGGGTCCTGATTCTTAGCAATTTGGCACATATGTAGTGTAATACTATAATTTAGCACTTAATATAAGTGTAGCTTTCCATTTTGTATCTAATGTGGTCATCTTCCAATCTTATATGACAATGATTTTTTTAATAGTGATCTTGCCTTTGAACCATAGAGCAAGTTAATAAATGATGACTGTATTCTTCTGAAACTAGACCCATGATCGAATTATTTAATCCCTAATCCTTTTCCTATCAGTCAATTCTGTACAGGTAGATTTTTTTCAGATAAAGTTATAGTTTATTCAGATTGTGATTGTTTAAAGATTAAAGTTTTATAAATGAAGCAAAACACTTCTATTTAGATATATTTTTAATATTTATTATACATTCAGTTCAAATATGCTCACCATTATTCTAGTACTTTGAGATAGAAGTTTTATATTAGACCTGTTCCATGCTTTTAATCACAGTGAAATAAGGCAAGCACAAAATTAATGAAAAAAAATTAAAACAGGATTACTGGTTACAAAAATAAAATAAGCAAAAGAATTAATCAGTGTTGCTGAGGTAACTTTTGTTATCATAAAAGATTATAGATGGTTTAATGAAAATAAACCAATTAAATTTGGTCTTGACCTTGAAATTGGAAAATGAATGAGGTCATTCTAGGTATAGAAAAACATGAAACAAGTGCTTAAAACAGGAATAAGTATGAGTCCTTGGACTAGTATAAAGAGACCAACTTGATTCTAGTTTATATTTTGTCCTGGAAACAGCGCAAGGAATTTTGTATACATAGAGATTGGATTCATGTTTTTTAGGAATTAAAAATTTTGTACTTTGCAGCAGTGTGAAAACTAAAACTCAGTGGTTAAGGGGTAATTGAAATGTTACTTTAGGAACTTTAATTGGACAGCTTTAATTGTGTTACCATAAATCACCATATATTGGAGATGAATTCTCACTATTGAACATTATTAGTTCACCATAGATATTTAAAAATATTAGTCACAGTCATATTGTGAACAAATAATGTCTAGATACATATAGATGTGTGGTAAGAATTTTATTCTCACATCTTAAGTTTGGTAGTTAGCTATTTTCTTGTAGAACATTTTGCACTGTAATATAGGAACGCCTTTACTTGAGGACTTTTTGCATAGTATCTAAGAAATGGGATTGATTTTCAATTACAAGAATCCTGGTTTTAGCTTGGTTGTCCTTTTAAGATTCTTCATTACCTACTTAGAAAAATAATTTTTACACTATATGAATGTAAAAAGAATAATGGTTTAGAATTACTATTTTAGCAGTTTACTAGAAAGCACAAGTTTTATCTAGAAAGTTTTGCCTAGGTATGAGACATACTCTATTTGTCATGCTAAGTACAAATATGATAATATATCTACTGATAGAAAGAAACACATTTTTAGTAATATATGAATCTTAAAGGAAAAGTATAAGATCATTCTCAAAAATTTTGGAATGTCTCTCAAGTGCATTAGGAATACAAAAAAGGTGAGGAAAGAAGACAAAAGTTTGTTCAATTCATCCTCTCATTTCATTAATAATGGAAATAATTCCCTTCAGACTTTTACTTGTTATATGTTTTGCACTGTTCCTTTACATATTATTAAGAAATGTATAATGATAATTTGTATTTCCGCTCATATGCTATACAGGTAGGTTAAATATATGATCCTATAGGCAATCTCTTTAAACAAATAAAACTATTTGGATACTTTCCCAAGATGATCGGATTGCCTTCCAGACGTATCTCCTCAATATGATCCCGAATATAACGAGTGTCATTAGCTTTACAGAATGTATCATCTGTAATTGAAGTTATGTTGTTAAACTGAAAAATAAAAGGAAAAATATTTAGAAATCTGAATTCAACTTATTTTAAGATTTGTAGTAAGATCATATAGACTATTTAATCTAAAAAGTTATTTTAAAATTCTGTCCATGTATATATATATATATATATATATATATTGAACAATAAAACCTTCTGTGCTATCTGTTTTTGTTGTTGTTATTTTAACCATAATTAGAAGAGTTCAAGATAATATGCTATTTTAGAGTTCTAACTCAAAATGGGTATAGTTCCCATATATTTTCTTTTAAAAAATTAAAACAACATAGAATCCTTGTGATGAGGGACCAATTTTAATATATTTTCATTCACTTTTTTATAACCTTAGATTGGTGCCTAAAAGTCAACTGAAAAGTCCCTAAAAACAAATGTTTAGTGGTGAAAGAATTACAAATGAGAGGTTTTAGTGCTTTTGACTTCAAATTCGTATGTTGAACTAAGAAAAGAAGGAAATACTAATTGCATACTAGAAAAGAACATACTCGGAAGAGCACAGAACTCCCACTTGGCTATTACTGATCATTTGTGAAAATCTAAACAATTGAGCTTTTTTATGGGAGATTTCATTTGGAAAAATATTAATTATATTTATTCAGCTATTGTATTACTATGGGGGTAATGGTGCTTCAGAGTGGAATTCTTTCCTTCTTTGTAGGAGACCTAGGTTTGAGTCCTGGGCAGTGCACATTCTACTCAGCCACTATCCATCAGTCGTGTGTTGTATTAGAGCCTCTAAGACAGACTATGAAGAAAGGCATAGTGATTTACTTCCAAAATCAGCCAATGAAAACCCACTGATACAATCCTGTTTTACATGTGATTGCCATGAGTCAAGGTTGCTCCATGGCAGCTAACATCAATGACAGTACCATAGCAATCTAATGAAAATTTACATGTGAATGAGCAGGTTTCCCAGTTGATTTCTATTATGAAAGGAGCAATCATACCTGAAGATGAATTACACGTAGACTTTCTGGTAAATTAAGCGGTACAGATTCCAGGGCATTGTGGTCCAGGTAGAGGAAAGTGAGGTTACTCAGTTTCTGCAAGGAAAAGGTACTTTTGCTTGATTGTTGTTGTGTGCTGGTGGGGTGATTTTGATTCCTAGCTACCCCATATGACAGTAAAAATTACTCTTGGATTACCTAAGGAGTAATCATTATTGGACAAGAATGCTAGGTCTTTTCTTCTATGGAGTGACTAGTGTATTTGAACCATTGACCTTTAGGTCAGTGTCCAAGTGTTTAGCCATTGGGCCACCAGGTTCCTATATGTATACACATGTATGTATGCCTATCAATAGTACCGATTACTTGCAGGGTAGTTTTGTTATTTGCTTTCTTTTATAGTTTCAAAATTAGTGTATGTAGGGCCTTTATGAAGTTCTTTATGAGTTTTACTACTTGTCTCTCATTTCTGTTCATCTGATCTTTGAAGAGATAGGCCTTCAGCATTGCTGACCTTTGGAATTGAGTTGTAGAGCAGCTAATGAGGTTAGTTTCTACACAAGATTGAGTTTGGAAAATGGTGCTGCCATAACCTCTTCCTGAACTGCCAACATTTCCCATTTAACCGAGCTCTTACAATTTTTAGGTTAAATTATACTAAGGGATAGATGCAGTAAGTGAGACATTTCCCCAGGCGATTTATTAAATATTTAACTCTTCGTATTTTTTTTGTCTAGGGGAAATAATGTTGGATTACTATTCATAATATTATGTGTAAATTTATAATATGATTTTAAGATATAGTTTCACCAGATATTGATTTTTTACTTTACTTTGATAAGCATCCCCTGCCAGATTTCCTAACTCTTCTGCATGGAGGATCCCTGGTGGCGTAGTGGGTCTGTGTTCAGTTGCAGTCCATAAGGTCAGCAGTTTGATACCACCAATTCCTCCTTGGGAGAAAGATGGGGCTTTCTACTTCCTTAAAGAGTTAGTCTCATAATAATTTATAAATTATCAAGTGTTCTAGGAGAGGGGGGAGTAAGGAGGGAGGGGGAAAAATGAGGAGCTGACACCAAGGGCTCAAGTAGAAAGCAGGTGTTGTGAGAATGATGATGGCAACATATGTACTAAT
>NW_022111330.1:548512-550290 GCF_000313985.2 Echinops telfairi | reverse complement strand
AGAATGTTCTTTAAGTTGAAAAGATACCTTAAAGGTTTTTTTAAAAACAGGGATATAAAAAAACAAAACAAAAAACAGGGATATGTATTTTGACATTTTCTGATGGGGTGTACATTTGTGGAGACTTCTACTTTAGAAAAAATACAACCTTTACAAAAAAGGACATCATGGTTGATAAAATAGGGGATCAGAGAAAACAGAAACTCTTGATGAGACAGATTGATATAATAGTCAAAACAACGGAATCACATATGTCAACTATAATGAAAATATCACAGGACCAGGCAACCTTTTGTTTTCATATATAAGGTTATCATAAGTCAGACCAATTAGATAGCAACCAGAAACAAACTTTAATATGAAAAGAATATTCATTTGATAATTTAGGTGTTCCTAAACGAGTTATCATTAGGCCACTGCCATCCAGTGTATTTGACACTTAGAACCCTTAGAGGACAGAATACGCTTTCCGGGCTACAATTCCTTACAATAGCAAGCATCCTCATGCTCCTTCTGTGAAGCAGCTGGTGATTTCAAACTGCCCACCTTGTGGTTAACAGCCTAATGCATAACCCCACTACATCTGGGCTCCTTAAAAAGTTATCATTCATGTACTCTCCACAGCCATAGCTGCTGACTGGTAGGAACCCTATAAGATAGGGTAGAACTATACCTGTGACTGTCTGAGATTATAAGCTCTTTATGAGAGTAGCAAGCCATCTTTTTCTTGTGGACCACCTGGTGGTTTTGAACTGCTGACCATGTGGATAGCAGCTCAACTTGCAACCACTACACTATCAGGGCAGCTTCAAACCTAGTCTTACAGGTGAAGTTATGTTTTACAACAATAGCATGATCCTCTAATCTCTATTTTGGATTCGTTTCCAAGACAAAATTATTAGAGCTGTGACCTCTTGGACTGAGGTAATCACTTTCCTGAAGTCATGCATTTTGAGATAATTGGCTATTTAATTTCCTCTTTTTCTTTATATAATATTTCTTTAATTATTAAATTAAGAAATGCATTGATTACTTACTACATATAGAATCTGTATTAGATGCCATTATGGATTCAAAAGAAAATTCTGCTTACAAAATTTAAAAGTGTCATTTTTTGGTCACTTGCTAATTTTTTAAGATAATGAAAATAGAAAAATATCCCACTTTAGGTTTTTGCTAGATTGTAAGTCCCTTGAGGATTCTAACTACTTCTATATAAATAAATATTTTCATTGTGAACAGTTTGAAAATTGGGATACAATTTTTGGACTACTTTCATGGAACAAGATAGAGGTTATTTTGTGTGAGGTTAAGTCAAAAGTATTGTTATGAAATCATAGCAATATTTATTAAAATTATGAAAATATAAAGCTATTGTTTCTTGATGTATCTTCTATCTGATGTATACATTTCTGAAGGTGGTGTTACTATTTCTTTAACCTGTCCCCAAAGAATTTTCAATGTTTACCACCAGGTTAGAATGGCTGATTTTTAGTTTTCTAGTAAAACTCAAATTGTGTTCTTTTTCCTTATTCTTTAAGGTGGAGGAACAAAAAGAAGTCTGTCACCCCACTCTTATGATCTCAGTTCTACCTTAGAAATCCAGCTAGACCGGAGCATGTACACTGGTCCAGATAATACCTCTTGACACATGGAATCCAGGACAGATAAACCCCTCAGGAATAATAATGGGAGTAGTGATACTATGAGGGTAGGGAGAAGGTGTGGAGAGAAAGGGGGAACTGATATCAATGATCAACACATAAGATATGTAAGAT
>NW_022111330.1:533456-548406 GCF_000313985.2 Echinops telfairi | reverse complement strand
AATGATGATGGCAACATATGTACAAATGGGCTTAATGCAATTGATATATGGATTATTAAAGAACTGTAAGAACCCTCAATAAAATGATTTAATTAAGAAAAAACTGAAAGGACAAAATCAGGTTAATGGGATAAGGTATCTCAATGAAATTCTTTATTATTTTTATTAGTTGGCATTTAATATATATCATATTCCATATTTTAATCAGTCAAGTAGAACTGAAAAATTGCTACCACAATCAGTTTCCAATCATTCTTTTTCTACATGGACCAGTGCAATTCTTATAGGAAATCCTTTACTATGCTTGAAAACTGAGCAGGTGCATTGTCATGATGGAAAAAAGATTCCTCAGGACAACTTTCCTGGATTTTTTCACTGATGTAGTTTCCAATGTTTAATAATCCCCTCTGATCATCTTTGTCATTCAAGAAAATCTGTTAATATTACTGCTTTGGAATCCAAAAGCACAGTCACCATAACCTTCTGAACGGAGCTCTGTGCCGTAAATTTAACTACGGCATCAGATCCCTTTGGAGATATATTTTTAAGCACTCTAATGATATTAAGACACATGTTTTACAAAAGGAGACACATGTATTAGTGAGAGTACATGTTTGCAGCCTTAATCACTCCAAGATATGTGTAAATATGTTTTGTTTGGAATGAACTTGTGTAAGAATCAGACCCCTAGTAGCAATACTTTCTGACTCACCTTTGTATTTAATTTGGAGGCATGAGGTAGATGGTACTAACTTTATAGCATGGTTATTTATTATATTAAAATTGGTTTCATTATCAAATTAAAACTTTTAAAATCTCTTAGTTATTTAAAAATATAATTAAAAAACAAAATTTATAATCAAAACAGAATTCTATACCCAGAGTTCTTTGTTATTTATCATATTATCATTGGTTCTATAAATCAGATGTTATATTTAATCATACTTACTTTGAATGTGTTTGCTTTGATCCCTTCACTCGTGATTTTGTTGTGTTTTGCATTAAATAAAGTAAGCTTGGAAGGAAGAACTGGAAGTTTCAATAGTTGATTTTCAGCAAGTGAAAGTTCTTCTAATAGAGAAAGTTTTGAAAAAGTACTATCTTCTATATCTTTTATCAGATTTCCCGTAAAATCGAGTCGTCTTAAGTTAGCTTGAGAAGAAAATATGCAAAAATATAAAAGTTAAATGATCATTTTAATTATTTAACAAATTTATCAGAAAAAGCATTTACTTAACAGACCTCTCAAACATCCTTTATTTTTAGTGCCTAGTAGAATATCTCCAGTTATTAGCTCAGTAAATTTTTGTTGATTGAATTCCAATCATTTTGTGGTTGTCATGGATCACCAATTAACTGGAATCAGAGAATATCCGGTTTGGAAAGAATCTTAAAAATGCTACAAGTCTTTCAGCCTTCTATGTTTGAATTACTCAGGAAGGACTCTCAGGTAGCTCACAGGAAATTCATGCTCTAACTCATGCAAAATGAGCACTTTTTTTATTGAACAGAATCATGTAGATATTAGGGAACTTCAGAAAGTTTATAGGAAGATTGCCATGATATTATAACTTCATTTTTCCATGGATTTTTTCAACAGCATGTTACACTGCAATTTTGAGTATTTTAATCTTTGGTGTACCTTTTTGCATAACAGTAACAAATACAAAAATGTCTCGATTTGTTAAAGTAAAATAGATTGAGAAATAGAGAAATTTAGTGTTTCTGTGTATACTTGTATGTATGTTTTGCTTTTGTCTGATATGATAATAAAATACTATAGAAGCCAATTTATTTTTCTGAATTGTAATACGTACTTAAGTACTCGCACAGTGACATCCCAAGACTTCAAAGCCCAGAGATACTAGATGGCAACATTTTTTGCCAACATTAGTTAAATGGTAATATCTCATTTAAAATTAACTTACGTATGTCTGCAAAATCTTTAGCAGTCAACTTTTTAATTTTGTTGAATCGTGCATAAAGGTATGCTGATTCCTTTGGCAATGGTGGTACAACATCAATGTCAACTTCTTCGCAGTATACAGAGCCAAGTAGACAAACACACAGCAGGCACGTGGGCATTTCTAAATCGGGAAGCATAATTATAAAAATGTAAAAAGAAATTTAAAAGTGTTTGGTCCCTTGTGATAAAATTTTTGCTATCGTGAATGCATCTTCCTGTTTGAAAAGATATTTTACAGAATCATAGGTGATAGTAATGATGGTTAAAGACCCATGTCTTACCTGATGTTATTACTGTTAAGTACTATTTGGTTTTTACCAATAGCAACACTATGGACAACAGAAGGAAACAATGTCCACTATGTTTGAGTTCATTGTTACAGCCAATGTGACATTCCATCTGATTGAGGGTCTACCTTTTTCTTTTCTTGGATAACACTCTACCAAGCTTAATGTGCTTCTCAGATCCCTCCTGATAATATATCCAAAATATATGAGAAGGAATCTTATCATCCTTACTTTTTTAAAAAATTATTTTATTGGGGGCTCGTATAATTCTTATCACAATCCATACATACATCCATTGTGTCAAGTACATATGTACATTTGTTGCCCTCATCGTTCTCAAAACATTTGCCTTCTACTTTAGCCCTTAATATCAGTTGCTCATTTTCCCCCTTCCTCCCCACTCCCCCCGCCCTCATGAACCCTTCATAATTCATAAATTATTATAGTTTTATCATGTTACACTGTCCGACGTTTCCCTCCACCCTTTTCTCTGCTGTCCATCCCCCAGGGAGGAGGCTATACTTAGATTCTTGTAATCGGTTCCCCCCTTCTACCCCACATTCCCTTCACCCTCCAGGCATCGCCCCTCCTGGATTCCCTGTATTTTCAATTGCTATCTGTACATCCTCTGGTCTACCCAGATTTGCAAGGCAAAATTGGGATCATGATATTTGGGGGTGGAAGCATTCAAGAACTAGCGGAAAGTTATATTTTTCATCATTGCTACCCTGCACCCTGATTGGCTCGTTACCACCCCACAACTCCTTAGCAAGGGGGTGTTCAGTTGCCTACCGATGGACTCTGAGTCTCCACTCTGCTCTCACCCACCTTTACAATGACATGATTTCTTGTTCCTTGATGCCTGACACCTGATCCCTTCGACAGCTCGTGGTCACACATGCTGGTGTGCTTCTTCCATGTGGGCTTTGTTGCTTCTGAGCTAGTTGGCTGCTTGTTTATCTTCAAGCCTTTAAGACCCCAGACGCTATATCATTTGATAGCCAGGCATCATCAGCTTTATTCACCACCTTTGCTTATGCACATGTTTTTTTCAATGATCATATCAGGAAGGTGGCCACCCACTGATCTGATTTTTAGTTCTTTGATGTCTGATAACTGGTCCCTTCTGCACCTCGTGGTCAGTCTGGTGTGCTTCTTCCATGTGGGCTTTGATGCTTCTCTGCTGGATGGCCGCTTGTTTATCTTCAAGCCTTTAAGACCCCAGAAGCTATATCTTTTGATAGCCGGGCACCATTAGCTCTCTTCACCACATTTGCTTATGCACACGTTTGTCTTCAGTGATTGTGTCAGTAAAGCGGGTACCTACTGATATGATTTTCAGTTCTTTGATGTCTGATAACTGATCCCTTCTACACGTCATGGTCAGACAGGCTGGTGTGCTTCTTCCATATGGGCTTTGAAGCCTTTAAGTCTTCAAGCCTTTAAGACCCGGATGCTATATCTTATGGTAGCCGGGCACCATCAGCTTTCTTCACCACCTTTGCTTATGTTCACATTTTTCTTCAGCAATTGTGTCGGGAAAGTGCATCCTGGAATGCCAATTTAACAGAACAATGTGTTCTTGCAATGAGTAAGTGCTTGGGTGCATCCTGGAATGCCAATTTAATAGAACAATGCGTTCTTGCAATGACTAAGTGCTTGGGCGGAGGCCCAATGTCTATCATCCTTACTTTTAAAGAGCGTCCTGGCTGTACTTATTCCAATACAGGTTTGGTACTTATGTCCATCCCATTTACTTAATATTCTTCCACAGTACCATAATTGAAAGGCACACATCCTTCTTCCATGTTCCTTATTCATTTTCTAGCTTTTATTTGCATATAAAGTAACTGAAAATATTTAGGCTTGGATCAGGTGATCATATATTTTGGTACAGTACTGTGTATACCTTCTATTTTCTTTGATGCTTTTGAATCATTCAATATTTTATTTCTAGAATCCTTCAATATTGATTCTTTATTAAATTCTTTAAGCTTAAGAAATGTTGAATTTGTTTTTTCCCTTTTTGGTTTTTATCTTTACATGTAATACTTTACTTTGTCTTCTCAAGTTTCCCCTTGAAATCTTCTTTTCAACTCTTTTATTCCATCCTTCTATTTCATTTTAGCTTCTCTGTGTACTTAGAACAAGTTTTAGAGTCTCTTTTGGCCTCTTTTGTGCTATTTTTTTCCATTTCTAACTTTTATGATCTTTTGCTTTCTTCATGTATGATGATGTCTTTGATGTCATCCCACATGTTTCTAAATGCAGTTGTGATAGTTTCAAGGCAGAATTTTGGCTCTTGTGGTTTTTGTCTTAATTGTCTTCACCTTCAATTTGAGTTTGCGTATGTACAAATGATGGTCTGCTCCCCCGTTTACTTCTGGTCTTGTTTTGACTGATGATAATGGCTTCTTTGTTGTCTTCTTCCATAGATGTTGATTCTTGTAAGACCCACTTGTATAGTTCCCATTTTTGCTGTAGAAAATTATTTGCAGTGATTTCTATCATGTGTTCTTCAGCATCCTATTACCAAGAGAATATCTTCCAGATACTAATCTTTCTTCTTTTTTTTACATTCAATATTTAATGAATAAATCCATAGTATTGTGAATCCCATTGTTTTGAAAGTGAGGAAATAAAACTACCAATGGCCTTATTGACTTCAGAATTCTGCGAAGTCCTTGAGTATATTACAGATGACTTATCCAAATAAATCCCTGATCCTTCCCCAATATGTCAGTTCTAACTGCCTGAACACACACTTCAGTTGCTCCCTAGGGCCTATTTTTCTTTCTTTCTTTTTGGGTTATATCTAATAATTGTATTTTATTGTGATTAAACTATATGTAACATAACATACACCATCTCAAGAATTTCTACATATATAATTTTGTGACATTACTTACATCCTTCAAGTTGTACAACCATTCTAATGATATGTTTTCAAATAATTCTGCCATCATTAACATAAACCCAATTACTCCTTTGCAACATCTCCCCTTTCCCTGCTCCTGCCTACCCCCTACTAATCACTAAAAATATTTGGATTCTTTTCTTTAATCTTTTGCATGTAGTTTTTTTTAATAGTTTTATTGGCATATACTTCACATATCATACAATTTAATCATTCAGTCATACTAACAAGAGTTGTACAGTCACCACCACAATCAATATCAGAATATTTTCTTTTCTTGTTGATAGTGCCCCATTTCCCTCCCCTCAAGCCTCCTCTGCCATGCGCCTAGGTAATTATTTATTTTTTCACTTCTACAACATCTACTTGTGTAATTCAATGTCACTAATTATACACTTCATTCCACTATTGATATCCTTTTCCAAATTATTCTACCCCCATTGACATAAGCTCATTGGTCTCAAAGCTACAACCCTTCACCTATGATAACCATTTTCTTTCTTTCATTCTTTTAACTATCACATTCCAATCACCATTAATTATCAAGTCATCCTGATTGCATGATTAATCCATTTCAGACTACTGAAATCCTAATTATCTTCAATGTCTTTATCTTTGGCCTTTAGTGATATGGATAATTGCTATGACTGAGAGCATTGTGTTTTAGGATTGATCTTGAAATATTATTTTAAAACAATGAATATGACACCATTTCTTTTTAATTTGTCTGATTCAGAGTGGCTCACTAATGCATTGTTGATCCTTATGCATTTCCCATTTCATTTAAAATATATATATTTTTAGCTATATACATGAAAAGTCCACATAATTGCAGCTGTTTCTTCTCATTTTGAGTTGTGTTAAAGCAGCAAATGAAAGTCCTGAAAACATTACTTCATCCACATTGTTAAGATCGGCTTTACTTTGGGGAAGAAGTTTTTCTCCAGTTTATTCATATTTTAAATGTCTTCAAACCCGAAGAGTTCATCTTCTGCTGGTATGTGATTATACTGTCACTATTGAGAAGGCTTATTTAAAGGCCGATTTTTTTCAGAAGTAAACTTCTATGCTCTCAATTGTAGTCTTTAAGTTTTGCTGAACCTAGGCAATTGTAGTCTTTAAGTTTTGCTGAACCTAGGCAACATGATATTTTAAAACAATTTGTATTGAGAATATATAATGCACAACCTAAACCACTTCAAATTTCTATTTTTATATATTAGTGACAGTGATTACATTTTCCCACCTTCCTTTTCTGATTTTCTCTTCATTATCATACAATTTGAATTTATTTTCTGAGTTCTGCCATTAACAGTCACTGATCTCTAAGGTTCCTATCTAATCTTTCAAGCTGATTTTGTCCATAGATCCCTTTTTTTAGAGAGCCCACTGCTCAAGGCAGACATTACTTTGCTAATTAAACTAATCTATTGTTTGGATTTATGAAAATTTCAGGTGTTATTTATGGTTTAAGATTTGAATTTTTTTTTTTAAGGACAGTACTTTTAGAAGTTATCACTCTTTCATGTCCTGATGCCCATGAGAATTTCAAATCATGGTCTGCATTTTCCTCCTTTAGACTACTTTAGACGACTATTCTCCTGTGGAATCAGTGACTGAAATGCTCAGTAAGAGTAGTCAGGTATCAGACAAATGGGTGCATAAGCAAATGTGGTGAAGAAAGCTGATGGTGCCCGGCTATCAAAAAGTATAGCGTCTGGGGTCTTAAAGGCTTGAAGGTAATCAAGCGGCCATCAAGCTCAGAAGCAACAAAGCCCACATGGAAGAAGCACACCAGCCTATGCAACCACGAGGTGTCGAAGGGATCAGGTGTAAGGCATCATCAGAACAAAAAATCTCACCATAGTGAATGATGGGGGCAGTGCGGAGTGGAGATCCAAAGCCCATTAGTAGGCCACTGGAGATCCCCTTGCAGAGGGGTCTCGGGGAGGAGATGAGCCAGTCAGGGTGCGATGTAACAATGATGAGAAATACAACCTTCCTCTAGTTCCTAAAGGTTTCCTCCCCGCTCCCACTACCATGACTCGAATTCTATCTTGCAAGACTGGCTAGACCAGAGGAGGTACACTGGTACAGATAGGAACTGAAAATACAGGGAATCCAGGATGGATGAGCCCTATAGGACCAGTGGTGTGAGTGGCAAAACAGGGAGGGTAAAGGGAGAATGGGTAGGAAAGAGGGAACCGATTACATGGAACTGTGTGTGACCTCCTCCCTGGGGGACAGACAACCGAAAAGTGGGTGAAGGGAGAAGTCGGACAGGGCAAGATATGACAAAATACCCATTTATAAACTATCAAGGGCTCATGTGGGAGAGGGGAGCGGGGAGGGAGGGGAAAAATGAGGACCTAATGTCGGGGGTTTAAATGGAGAGAAAATGTTTTGAGAAATGATGTACAAATACGCTTTACACAATTGATGTGTGTATGGATTGGGATAACAGTTGTATGAGCCCCTAATAAAATGTTTAAAAAAAAAAAAAAAGAGTAGTCAGGTATCATCTAGTTCTTTTGTTGTCGTGGCAAAGAAGCGAGTTGTTTAGAGGCAAATAGCCACATGTTCTATTTCTTCCTCCTGAATCTTGACTCCTTTTTCTGCTTAATTAGGCAAAGAGAGGCTAATTATGTCTTGGATGGCTGCCTGCAATAAACTAGGAATTAATTTCTTTTTATAAATGAATCACACTCAGTTTATGGATATGTTAACTGAAATGCAGATAGTTTACTCTGGAGCTTCGCATCCAATTTACACACTCCAAGTCCGAGGAAGAAAGAAAAGTTATTATTTAGGAGGTATAACAGCAAAGGTGATAGAAAATGTGAAAGAGTGTGAAGTTCTGTTCATTAAAATACTACAGATGATGAAACCCAGGATCAGAGACAACCAGAATAAGGGTACCTGGGGGCTATGGCAGAGGAGGTGGAATGTGGGTAAAGGGGAGCAGATATCAAGGAGTTCAAGAAGGAAGAAAATACTGTGAAACTGATTGTGGTAGCAGTTGTACAACAGTGCTTGATGGGATTGAGCTGTGGAATGCTATGAGGTCTCTGGTCTCTGTCTTTGCCTTGAAACAGTGACAGACAATCCCTGTTTGCCTGCCACCAAGCAGTGCAAAGCAGACTGTCTTTGTAGTGTCCTGTTTGGAATCAGAATACATTACCATTGGCCTTTGGAATTTACACTTTAGGGAGTTTCACGGAGTTTTTTTATATAAGTATATTAACTCAGGTTTCAGGGCAACCATGAGAAATAACTGTTGAGCAGGGACAAGCTAACAGAAGTTTCAAGCCAGTCCCTGGCCCCTTCCTTAACTAACTAGATGGAAGGGCCTATCTTTTAATCACTAAAATTCAGGTAAATAAGAGAAGACTTTCAGCATTTTTTGGCCCGATTATGTGACATCCACTTCGGACATGTCTGCTTTTGAGCAATGTATACAGTTGAAAAAATTCCATAGAGACTGCACTTTGTAAACTACTTTAAACTTACTGCATTTTTAAGGGCGATTTTTCTAATTACATTAAGTAAAATAACGGGTTACAGATATAAACACTTATTGGTAATAGTAATTTCTTGCTTAGTATTTGGATTACTTCTAATGTTTTACTGTAGCAAATGAAACTGCTAAGAACATTTTTGTGCAAGTCTTTGTGTAGACTTATTCTTTTACTTTTCTTGAGTAAATACCTGGGAGAGAAATAGCAATTTCATTGTAGATGTAAGGAGCCTCATTAGTGCATTGGGTTAAATATTGGGTTGCTAACCACAAGTTCAGTGGTTCAAACCCACCATCCATCCTTGGGAGAAAGATGAGGCTGTCTATTGTGATATGATTCACAGTTTCAGAAACCCTTAGGAGTGTTTCTATTCTGTTGTACAGTGTTACTATGATTTGTAATTTAACTACTGGCAGTAGGTGTGTGTGTGTTTTGTTTTTTAAATATCCTTGTTAGGTGCCATCAAGTCTGCTCCTACCAATAGCAACAATATGCACAGCCGAACGAAGCACTGCATAGTCCTTCACCATCTTTACAATTGTTCTTATGCCTGAGCCCATTGATACAGCCATTGTGTCAATTCTTCTGGTTGAGGGCCTTCCTCTTTTTTACTTACCTTCCACTTTTTTATTTACCTTCCACTTTAATAAACATGATATCCTCTCCTGACAATATGTCCAAATTATGTAAGATGAAGTCTTACCATCCTTGCCTTTAAGGAGCACTCTGGCCTTACTTCTTCCAAGATAGATCAGTTTGTCCTTTTAGCAGCTCATGGTAATTTCCATATTCTTCTACAGCATGCCATTTAAATGCATTGATTCTACTGTGGACTTCCTTATTCATGGTTCAAATTTCACATGCATATGATGCAACGGAGAATACCATGGATTGGGTCAGGCACACCTTAGTCCTCAAAGTAACATCCTTCCTTGCTCATCAGTACTTGAAAGAGGTCTTGTGTAGCAGATTTGACTAATGCAATATGTCATTTGATCTATTGACTGCTGCTTCCATGAGCATCGATTATGAATCCAAGTAAGACAAAATCCTTGACAACTTCAATCTTTTCTTCATTTATCATGATGTTAACTATTGATCCAGTTGTGGGGATTCTGGTCTTCCTTACATTGAGTTGTACTCTATACTGAAGGCTACACTCCTTGATCTTCATTAGCACATGCTTCAATACTTTTTCACTTTCAGCAAGCAAGGTTGTGTCATCTGCATACTAAGATTGGTAATAAGCCTTCCTCCAATCCTGATGCCACGCTTTTCTTCATATAATCCACCTTCTCTGATGATTTGCTGAGCATACAGATTGAACAAGTATGGTGAGAAGCTACAACCCTGACTCACACCTTTCCCTATTTTAAACCATGCAGTGTTCTCTTGTTCTTTTCAAACAACTGCTCCTTGACCTATAATACAAGTTCGGAATGAGCACAATGAAGTGTTCTTGCATTCCCATTTTTTTTCAAGGTTATCCACAGTTTATTATGGTCCACACAATCGAATCTCTTTGCACAGTCAAGGAAACACAAGTAAACATATTTTTGAGTTCTCTACTTTGAGCCGTGATCCATCTGACATCAGCAACGACACCCCTCGAGTGTTAGGCTGAGCTGACTAGAGAAATAAATCCAGTGACACTCATATATGTGTAAGAAAGAGCTTTATTTCAAGACATAATTATGTAACAAGAAACCATCCAACTCAAGTCCACAAGTATGATACTAATCCTTAAATCCTTCAGAATCTCACAGCCACATTCAATGATGTAGAATGCAGGGCTATCACAGGCCAGTGGGTGCAAAGCCTTGTGGATCCAATGGTAGTGGGTGCAGCACAGGACTCTGGCAGCTCCCAGGGTCAGCCAGCAGGAAAGTGAAAGCAGAGAGAGAAAGGGAGGTTCCCAGGGCCCTCCTTATGACAAGGCCATACCCACAAGGAGCCACCATCAGGCGGTGACCTGATTGACAAGTTGAGTACCACCCCTACACTTTTATGTATCTTCAAGTTGACATGAAATTACGAGTGACTCTCACATTTTGTTCAGTGTCCTCTTCTGAATCTGGCCTGAACTTATGGCAGTTTCCTGTCAATGTACTGCTGCAACCATTGTTGGATTATGTTAAGCACAATTTTACTGGTGTGCCATATCAGTGGTATCGTTCTATAATTCGAGCATTCTGTTGGATCACCTTTCTTTAGAGTGGGGACACATATGGATCTCATCCAGTCAGTTGGCCAAGTAGCTGTCACCCAAATTTCCTGGCATAGACTAGTGAGTGCTTCCAGTGCTTCTTCAGCTTTCTGAAACATTTCAGTGAGTATTCCATCTATTCATAGAGCCTTGTTTTTGGCTAATGTGTTTAGTGCAGTTTGAACTTTTCTTCAGCATCATTAGTTCTTGCTCATATGCTACCTTCTGAAATGGTGGACAATGACTGTGTATTCTTTCTACCTTCTCTTGGTGATTCCTGCATCATTCAATATTTTTCCTATAGAATCTTTTAAAATTGCAATTAGAGACTTGAATATTTTCTTGAGTTCTTTTTGTATCAGATATGCTGAGCGTGTTCTTCCCTTTGGTTTTCTAGTTCTAGGTCCATGCACATTTCATTATCTAATATTTGGCTTTGTCTTCTTGAGCTACGCTTTGAAAATTTCTATTCAACTCCTTGATTTCATCCTTTCTTCCATTTGCTTTAGCTGCTTTCCAATTATGAGTAAGTTTCAGAGTCTTTTCTGACATCCACTTTGATCCTCTCTCTTCTGTCTTTTTAATGATCTTTTGCTTTCTTTGTGAATGATGGTCTCGAGGTCCTCCCACAGCTCATCAGGGCTTCTGTCATTAGTGTTCAGTGCATCAAATCTATTCTTGAAGTTCAGGTGGGATAGACTCAACGTCATATTTTGACTCTTGTGAATTTGTTTTAATTTTTTTCAGCTTTAAACTTACGTATGTGTAATTGATGGTCTGTTCCAGTCGCCTGTAGTCTGGTTTTAGCTGCTGATATTGAGCTTCTTCATCACATCTTCCCATAGATGTCCTCAGTTTGATTTATGTGTATTCTATCTCTTTTTAAAATAAATTATGTTTTAATTTCTGAAGGGAATCTGAAACCATTTTGCAAATTGGGTTTGCCACTTTACATCATCAGGGTATCCTCTTCAGCACTTACCATGGTCATTATTTTAAATTTTTAGTTATTCAAATTTTATAGTTATTTTATAACCTGAAAGGCATTATGATGAATGAAATTAGTCAATCACAAAAGGACATATATTATATAAGACATCTATCATAAAAAGTCAAAAAGTTTACACACAGAAGGAAACATTCTTTGATGGTTCCAAGGCTGGGAGGGTGAGGGATGGTAAACTCCTAAGTAGAAAGTGGACTTGGGTAAAGGGAAATCCAACAGTCCATGAAGGAAAGTCATCACAAAATAAGGAAAGAAAGGCTGGGAATAACACAAGAGTTAAGGCATCAGAGGTAAAGACTGCATGAACAATCCTTTAACATCAGTAATAATAATTTATAAGTAGTTGCATAATTATACACATAGCTGAACAAGTATCGGACTATACCCACATCTATGTAGATATAAGTAGGTTTTGCAGGATATTTCTACATGTATAATTTATATGTGCTGCAAACATCGGTGAATATTATTACAACGTACAAAGAGCATAGTTATGAACATTTTTTAGCCATAACCAAATACCTTGAATGAATTACTGGGCTTGGAGGATCAGGACCCAAACCTTGGGGATGGGGGTGGGGAATGTAAGTTCAATTAATATAACATTCCACAAAGACATTGTTTTCCTTTCTACTTTGGTGAGCAGCAACTGGACTTTTAAATGCTTGTGACCATCTATGATGCAACTATTGGTCTCTTCCTTTCCAGAGGAAAGGAAATGTAGAAAATCATAGATACATGAAAATAATTAGCCCCAAGGACTAAGATCTCAACTGTGCCTGGCTAGCACTGTCAATTGCTCTTAAGGTCCTGGATGGAGTGGTAGAAAAATGTGGACTGTAACTCAAAATCATAAAAGAGACCTGGTTCATTGGTTGGTTAAAGATTCATAGAAACCCTGAGACTATGACCCGTGGTCACCCCTGAAGCCTGGGTTTGAATTTTTCACCTCCCTGGTTGACCTTGCAGCCCGAACAATAGACAGTCCTATGAGGTAAACAATAACACCAGGGAGCTATGCATTCCATCGACCAATAACCTAAAAAGATCAAAAGGGCAACTTTTTTGTAGAAATAAATTTGAGAAGGCAAAAAAGGGCTAGGAAAGGAGGAGGAGTGGCAACGGGAAACACAGGGAGAAAATGGGAAGAGCGGCTGTTACACTGTGGGGATTGTGATCGATGTCATGAAAGAAAGTGCTTATGCATTGTTGATTGGAAAACCAATTTAAACTATATTTTCACTGCCCAAAAAATAAAAGGTTAAAAGCAAAAGGCAAATTTTGTAGTTTATGCTTTTTGTGTTGTATTTAAGAAATGTTTACCAAACATTATGTCCTATGATTTCACTTAGAAATTTTTATAATTTAAGCTTTTTACATTAATCTGTAGGATTCATTTTATGATGATTTTTATGTATGGTGTCAGGGGAGGGTTGTAGGTCATATTTCCCCTCCTCATTTAGCCATTTGTTGAAAAATATATTATTTTCTCATTGGATTATTCTAAAACCATAACCCAGATGCCTTGTTCAAAGCCATAATTAAATAATGGCTGAAAACTAGTTGATTGTGTTGTATAAGCTTATTCTTGGACTTTTTATATTTATTTTTCGTCAGTACTATGTAGAATTGTTTCTTGTAGCTTTATAAAAAGTCTTAAAATTAGGTAGTGAAAGTTTTCCAACTGTCAATTTACATAATTGTGACTATGGTAGGAAGTTTAAATTTTTCATATAGATTTTACAATCAACTTGTTATTAAAAATGGGTTTTCATTAGGAATGTGGTAAATCAATAGATAAATTTGAGAAGAATTGATATATGAACAGAATTGAGTCTTTAAGTCTTGAACACATTGCACCAATCTATATGTTAGGGGGCTTCAAAAAGTTCATGGAAAAATTCCCATTATTTTAAAATTAATTTTCTATTAGATTTTTGAAACCCTCTCATATTTAAGTCTTAATAAATTTCTCTCAATTATGTTTTCTAGACATCATTGTGGAGGACTTGCAAGTCATTTCCAAGTTTATTTATAAATATTGTTTATATTTTGGATTAAAAAAATTTAAGTGCCCTATGATCCTTTGAGAACTTGCTCTTTCCCGGCTAGAGCAAACAGTGTCTCAGATCGTTCTTTCCTTTTCTCTGTCCCAGTTATGAGTCAGCTGTTTATTTCACCAAGAGGAATGATTTTTTTTTTTTATGTATGAGAGTTTGATCTATAGGCTAAGTGTACATTCAGAAAGTATCCCAACCCAGTCCAGTCCAAGCTCATAAGTCCAACTTAGCACATATGTCTGACACCAATCTACAAAGAAGGAATGATTTCTTTGAGAATGATATTTTGAAACCAAGATCTATGTGCTAGGTGAATTTTTTTGTTTTGAGGTGTTACTGCTTCTAGGATTTTTCAGAAGAGAGAAATAGGAACTATATGCATACGGGGCTTCAAAATACCCTGTTATCTTTCTTTTATTTATTATTTTAATAATTTTATTGGGGCTCATACAGCTCTTATAGCAATCCATACATCATTTGTATCAGTCACATTAGTGCATATGTTACTACCATAATTTTCAAAGCATTTTCTTTCTGCTTGAGCCCTTGGTATCAGCTCTTCTTTTTTCCCCTCCCTCCCAGCCTCGTGAACCCTTGATAAATTATTATTATTTTCATATCATACCATCTGCTGTCTCTCCTTACCCACGCTTTTGTTGTTTATCCCCCTTTCTCCCGCTACCTTTCCCCTACCCTTATGGCCTATTATGTTTCTATTTCATTTTTTCTGTGAACCTTTTGAGCCCTTCCATCCAGAATACACATATATGTATACAATCTTTATTTAGATAGCAATTTATCTGTACATACATATGCATACTTACAAGTGGACTTGAAAAATTCATGGGAGAATTCCATTATATTTTAATTCCATTCTATAAACTTTTTGAAGCCCTCTTGTACTGTCTTCAAAACTTGTAGAAAAATGGAATTAAATTATAATGGAATTTTTCTATGTACTATTCTGTAATACCATATAGTTTTATACAG
>NW_022111330.1:472616-531513 GCF_000313985.2 Echinops telfairi | reverse complement strand
ATTGTGTAAAGCGCATTTGTACATCGTTTCTCAAAACATTTTCTCTCCATTTAAAGCCCCGACATTAGGTCCTCAATACCCTTCTTTGACAATAGAAACCTGTTTCTTATTATCCACAACATATTTACTGTACACAATCCTAGAACACATTAAATAGTTTGAAAATTGCTAACTTATTCCTTCATTGAACCAAACTTACTGCCATCAAGTCATTTCTGACACATTGTGATCCTATAGGACAAACTGGAACTGACCCTATGGGTTTCTGAGGCTGCAAATCTTTATGGGTTTAGAAAGCCTCATCTTTTTCTTGCAGAGTGGCTGTGGTTTCAAACTGTTAATCTTGTGGTTAACATCCCAACGTGAACTCACCACCACCAGTGGTCCCTTGAAAATGTGCCTACTTATTGAATTTGATATTTGTCTATAGTCCTTTTTTGTCTTTATTATGAGGTGATGCAGTAATACTGTTTTAAGTTTATTTGAATTGTAATAAGATTATTAAATATTTTTTCTCTTTATATTTCAGTTAGGATTTGTTTATTTTTGTATTTGTTTATTTGCTTACTGAAGCATAACATTGTTTTAAATATATAATCTATACAAAATGTGAATACTCAAAACTGGTATTACTTCTCTATCTTCTTTAGACCATTTTTATATCCCCAACCTCTCCTATTTATACCATCTGTGAATTTGTTTGAGTAGTTTTCCAAGGGATGTAATAGGGCTGGAAAGCATTGCCCTGGAGAAGTTGGATGTTCAAATCCAACAGTCTTTCCTTTGGAGGAAGATGAGACAGTCTGCTTTGATAAAGACTCGGAAACCCAGTGGAGTAATTCTGCTCTGTCCTATAAGGTCACGGAGTCAGAATTGATGACTGGCTTTTGTGTTTCTATGATTAGATATGTATATAGTTCCTTCTTTCCTGTTCTTATATGAAAGCAGCGTACTACATATGCTTTTTAATATTTTCTTTGCATAATTTTGTAGTCTGGAAATCACTCCTTATCAGTTCACAGATCCCTTCCTCAATTTTTACAACTAAACATTACTCCTTCATATGAATATATTATGTTTGTAGCCGGAAACCTTCGTGTGTACCATCCCTGGGGAAATGTAAACTATTTCCAATGAATCTTGATCCCTTTTATACTCTGATCATCCTAAAATCCTGTTAATTGCCACCTTAGCCTTTTGTAAATCTTATTTCTCTTCACATAATTTAGGGTATATAACTGGCTAGACTAGTACTATACTCTAACAGTCTGAATAGTGAAGCCTGGCTGTTTTCTTTCTGTCAGTGTTTGCAGGAATACATATCTCAAATCAAACTGGTCTCTTTTTTTGCTGGCAACAATTGTTGTTGGCAACAATTTTGCATATATATTTTATTTTGTTGGAAGTGTATCTTAGGGGAAATTCTTAAAAGTGGGATTGGTTTTGGTTTTGTTATACACTTCCAAATTCATCTTCAAAATTACTGTAGCAATTTGTATTCTCACCATCAATGTGTGAGAGAGGTTTGCCAATGGATTATATTACTGCACTTTTAATTTTGTCAATTGGATTAAAGAATAGAATCTTATTATAATTTTATTTTGCATTTATATATGCCATTGAATAGATTTTTATTTGCTTAAGGCCCAATTTTATATTACCATTGTCTCTTTTTTCCAATGGACTTTTAGTCCTTTTTCTCCACTATTAAAGGTTTTTCATTTTTTAATTTGCGATATTAGGCTATTATCTGTGATACAAAGTGCAAACATTCACTCCCATTGTTTGTTTGTCTTGGAGTTCATTTATGATATTTTTGGCTGTGCAAAATTTTTATTTTTATGGAATAAAATTTGTGTCTGGATTTTGAGGGACTTATCTTCTAATACATGAATGGTTTGACTTAAAAGTTTGCCTGCTTACTGAAAGGTGAGCAGTTTGAACATACCAGCTACTCCATGGGATAAAAATGATACAGTCTATTTCTGTAGCATCAGAAACTCTATGGGATTGCTCTGTGCTTTCCATACACACTAAGAGTCTGAATCAACTGATGGCAGTGGCTTTAGTTTTTCTTTACCATATATACTTGAATATAAGCCGACCTGAATATCAGCTGAGGCACCTAATTTTACCACAAAAACTGCATTAAAAATGTGCTGAAAAACTTGGCTTAGACACTGAGTATATATGGTATTTTCTATTTTGAGTTTATTTTCTTTTCACTCTAAGTTATGGATCCAATTGCATCCCTTTTGAAATGTATGTAATTCTCCCAGCATTATTTATTTTTTGAAAAAAAACACAAAATTTTTGCTTTACCAATTTGAGATAGTTAAGTTTAGTTTTAATTTTCAGTGATTTGGTATTATAGCTTCTTTTTCTTATTGGGAAATAAAAGTTTATTACCTAGTAATCTGCCATGGTGTAACCTAACACAATGTAATTAAACCCTAATGAGATTGGCTGTGAGGAGAGTGGGATATAATACCTTATACAGATTACAGCTCTAATGCAAGTTTTCTCAATGGTGTGACCTACTTCCAATAGAAATGAACAATGGCAATAATTTGCTTGCTTTTTGCTCGGTCTGGTACCCGCGTCTGGCTTATTGACCTGTTTCTTCGCACTTGAATCAGTGGCCCACCATCTTGTCTGCCAATCCTGGGAGATGTCATCGGCCTTCCATCTGATCTAGCAACCTTGGTTTCAATACGCATGACATCTACAAGTCTGTTGTCTTCCTGCCGATCTTGGGTTCCTTAGTCCCCACAGCTTCACAGTCAGGAGAAGCCTCCAGCCTAACTTCTGACCTAGGGACTTGGAACTCCACTGTTTGCATTAAGTTATCTCCTGTGGCAATATTTAATACTTCTGTTTGCTTTAGTTACTGTGGAATTGATTCCCACTCATGGGGGCCCTTCGTACGTAGAGTAGAACTGCTCCACAGGGCTTTCGAGGCTGTGACCTTTCAGAAGTATTAACAGTCAAGCCTGCGTTCTGAGGCAGTGGGTTCAAACAACCAATTAGAAGTCTAGTGCTTTACTGTTTGCACCATCATGGATTCCTTTGATTACTATAAGGAATAAGTATTTATTATAAAGTTCCTTTAGGGAAAAAATGGATTTTTAGAGTATTAATACTTACCTTCATTTTCTTTTTTAGGGGTTAAAGTTGCACTCTCATCTTTTTGTAATTGAAATCTTTGCATATCAGGTATTATAGATTCTTTTTCCTATTGGGAAATAGAAGTTTATTACCAGGTGAGATAAGTTGCTGTTTCTGAAGGGTCATCCATCCTGGCATTCTTGCATTGAACGATCATAATTATACACATGAAAATAAGCCTTAATATAAGGGGAGGAAATATTAAAGAACCAAATGATAGTTATGTGTTTCATCAGTGCTATACCATACCCTGAATTCCTCATCCCCCCTGGTTTTCCCCCAACTGTGGCCCCTCTGTGAGGGCCTGTCCAATTGTCTTGCAGGTGGGTTTTGGGTCTCCACTTTATTCACTCTCCTTCACATCAAGTTGATTGTTTGTTTTTGAACTTCTGATACCTATTCCCATTGGCACCTCATGATCACACAGGTTGGTATGATTTTTCCACGTGGGCTTTGTTGTTTCCCTGCTTGATGGCTGCTTGTTTAACTACAAGCCTTTAAGACACCAGAGGCTATACTTTTTAATAGCCAGACACCATCAACTTTCTTCACCACATTTGCTTATGCACCCATTTTTTCTTCAGTGGTCATGTAGGGAAGGAGAGTATCATACAGTGCTACAGGGATTGCATTTATTGTCTCAGGGTTACTAGTGGTATTTATTGTAGATTCCTATAGGATTACATAAATAACTTTATTTAATCAATCATTAGAATATTTAAGAACAATTTTGTTTTGTTTTGATTAAATCTCTTAATAGCTGAACTCACTGCTTAGTAAGCATGGAGCATATTGAAAGTGAAAATGAGCTAGGAGGAAATTCTTTGAATTGAACTGAAACTTTTTTTAAGTCGAACATGTGAAATTAGATCCTATCTTTGTGTAGAGTAGCTCTTTTAGCTTTTTCTATTCTTGTCTGAAACGAAATTCTTGTCACAGATTCTACCATTTTATGTAGGATCAGTTCAAATACGACTTGCAATGAATTGAATAATATTTTATCTCTTTTGGTGACTCTTTGAATTGACTGGTTGCCTCCATTATGTTTTAAATTCTTTTTATGATTGGGAGTTCTTTTTAAATAATATGTTTTCCGTGAAGGTGTGCTGCCATGAGTGGAGTCCCATTCAACAATTTCTACACAAATTGTTCAGTTGGTTATATTCTTCCCAATTGGTGAATATTCTTCATATTCCATTCTTCTTATTCCATTCTTTGGAGCTCTTTTTTTTAAAAAATCATTTTATTGGGGGCTTGAACAATTCTTATCACAATCCATACATACATCCATTGTGTCAAGCACATTTGTACATTTGTTGCCAGCATCATTCTCAAAACATTTGCTTTCTACTTGAGCCCTTAATATCACCTCATGAACCCTTCACAATTCATAAATTATTATTTGTCATATCTTACACTGTCCGACGTCTTCCTTCACCCACTTCTCTGCTGTTCATCCCCCAGGGAGGAGGTTATATGTAGATCCTTGTAATCAGTTCCTCCTTTCTACCCCACCTTCCCTCCACCCTCTAGGTATTGCCACTGGTACCACTGGTCCTGAAGGGGTCATCTGTCCTGGATTCCCTGTGTTTCCAGTTCCTATCTGTACCAATGTTATCGCAACCTGCTTCACTCCACTGATGAACCTATGCTATTAATGCTGAGGAATTGAAGCCCTTAATCTTTACCTTCACCCTTTGCTATTCTAGAAAAGTACATTTTCTGACACGATATGAAAATTTATTGGGTGGTGTTTATTATTTATATCTTTTGTAAGCATATTTTCCCTTTTATTAACAAGTCTTGACACTGCCCTTAGCCCTCATTGTTCCACATATGTTCTAATTAAACGTATCTTCTTCCACTCTTCATTTTTATGTGAAATTTCATAGACTGCTACTTCACTTAATCATTACACCATGGGGCTGGTGTCACTACTTCACTTAAAAAAAATACCTTAATCTATATTTAGATCAGAATAAAGAAACTTCTAATAGCCTTTGAAAAGGAAAAACAGCTGAATAAATCATGCCTATGCTTACTACATTTTAGAGACCAGAGAATTATTGAAGTGTCTTTGTAATTGGTTAAAAGAATCAAATCTTGTTTACAATAGCCTATATTTTTATTGAAGCTATAACTAGTTATATCTATATTTGAAGCTATAACTAGTTATATATAGAGCTCTGGTGGCTTAGTGGCTTAAAGTGTCGATGATTCAAACCCATTAGCCATTCCTTGGGAGAAAGTTAGGCTGTCTGTTTCCATAAAGATTTAGAATCTCAGAAACCCCAGAGAGCTGTTCTACTTCATTCTCTAGGGTTGCTATGACTTTGAACCAATTCAATAATATTTTGTTTTTTAGTGGGTTTCGGATAATGGGTAAAAATTGCACTAGTATGTTAAGTAACGCCATTGAAAGAAACCGCTGTTAATGTTTGTTCATTGTATACTTCATAAAAAAGAAAAAAGCAAACCAATTGCAATGATTGACATATAAACCCCATCACCACTACCCAGGAGTTTAACAACAGAAGGGAGACAGTGATCGGTGTAAGACATGAGAACAATAATAATTTATAAGTTATCAAGGGGTCGGGATGGGCACAGGGAACAAAAGAGGAGCTGATACCAAGGGCTTAGTAGAAAGTAAATGTTTAGAAAATGTTGATGATAACATATGTACAAATATGCTTGAAACAATCGATGTATGGAATATTATAAGAGCTATAAGAGCCCTCAACAAAATGATTAAAAAATAAGAAAAATGCAATTATAACATCAATCTCAATATCTGTTATCATACTTATAGTGTAACTGAGTAGACAACAGATTCTTATATGCCACATCAACTTTCTCCTACCCAGCCTTAATTTCTATGTGTCAAAAAAAGTCTAAATAACTACTTATTCTACAAAGGAAGTAGCATAATTAATATGGTATAAAAGTTATCTTACAGCAGCGGTTCTCAATCCGTGGGTCGTGACCCTTTTGGGGTCGAATGACCCTTTCACAGGGGTTACCCGATTCATAACAGTAGAAAATTACAGTTATGAAGTAGCAAGGAAAATAATTTTATGATTGGGGGGTCAGCACAACATGAGGAATTATATTAAGGGGTCACAGCATTGAGAACCATTGTCTTACAGAATATTAACTTGATGACAATTACTTGGTACAGAGTGATAAAGGCTTTAAATTCTTGAAAGTGATTTTTAAAGAAAATGCTTTATTAAATAGTCTTTCATTTTTTGGCACTGTGTAATTGGCATATGTAAATTATTATGAAATACCATAGAAACCACAACAACCAGTACTCTTCTATGTATTTTCTTGGATCATTTTATACTTAAAATAATGAACTCATAACCCATTTTTATTTCTCCTAATTTATTTTTGAGCCAATGTAATACACAAGTATATGGCACTTTGTAACTCAATTTAGCACATAAATCTTAATGGGCCAGGGATCATATTAAAGTCTAGATTTCCTAAAGTGTTATTTTGTTGTTCTTGCTATTCTATATTCTGTTTGGCTATCATAGATGTTGTTTTCTAATTTGGGAGGCATGCATACTTATATAAGTGTAATTATAGGAACAATTTCTTGAGAATAATTTAAAATACACCTTTATCACCGTACTTTATTAGACAACACACTTTAAGAAAAACAAAAACATTCATTTAACTACTATTTTAAAAGTTGTATTTGGAGTAGAAATAAAGTACCTTAATATTTTTCCCATCCAGGTATTTATCCTCATAATCACGGTTAAGTATGGTTTCTTCGAAGTTATCTGTTCCGTAGTCATAGATAATGTGTAAGTCTTGCCGAGTTTGGGGTGCTGGCTTTATCAGAGGCACAAACAGTAGCAGAAGTAATGTGGACTGCAGACGCTTCATTTTAGCAAATATCAAGGTGACTGGACGTTGGTTACTAGTGACCTGTGGATAAATATTCTCTTTTTCCCTGGAAATAAAAATGCAGACCATCGAAACAATACTTAAAGCCTACAGGACTTTTTGGCAGGATTTTAGCATTAGGAGCCAGAGACCAACTATTTAACTCTTGGTTATCTTTAATTAGATGCTAGTATTTTTATTTATCAGTGTATATTATAAAAAAAATAGTTTAAGAAAATAGCTGTATTTCTTCTGTATTGAAAATTTCAAGTAACATTTATAATCGCAGTTTTCCTCATAATTAACTGCAGTGAAGAGATAACATATTTGCAATGGGAATCTTCTTAGGATACCTGTAATATAAATAGTTAAAAATGGAGACTCAAGGTTCTGTCTCATGTGAGTTAGATATCATATTTCAACTTTGTTATTTTAAAAGAATTCTTAATTCCCATGGATATAAACAGAAATAAGCTTTAAGAATAGTTTCAAAACTTAAATTTCAACTTTAATATCAGGATAGGTTGTCATTTACACTTACTTTTTAGGTTATATAGAATAAAAGAAAATCTATATCTTAATCATTTTCAGTTTTATAATTTTAATGAGTTTCACTGTATTATTTTAATAAGTTAGTATATTTAAAGGTTTAAGTTGAAAAAATGCAAAAAAACATAATTGTGTACTACAGGAAATAAAGCTTTACTTAAGGAACTGTGAAGAAGTAATGGAAAATATTCTTTTAGGTTTACTAGTGGATTTTATTTGGTTGGTGCACATTTTTGGCTTTTTAAAAAGCAACTTCAGGCAAAATTGCTTTGAGTTGCTGATGTAGCATTCTAGATGCCAATTTGTAAAACATCTAGTTTTTTGAATATTAAGAATAAAATGGTTCTATGGCTTGCAAGCACCCTATTCTTGTCTAATTGTTCTTTAAGTAATCTAAAAGTATTTAAGTACTCTTCATACAAAAGTTTTTAAAAATTCTTTTTTCGAGGCAGCTGCAACTTAAAAAGACTAAAGAGATGAATGTTACATTTATATAGAATACTAGATGAGTCATACTTTAAATAACAACATTTAAAATAATTTGTGAATAAAGAGCCTACCGTTTTCGCTGTTTTGAAGATTTTTGTGTGTGGTTTTCTTCAATAAATGTTCATGCCTGCGCTTTTGCTCTAAGTGGGAGGGTGAATGAGGAAAGCTGTGGATTGATTTCAACTGCTGAATAAAAGTTTAGGACCCAAATCTTTAAAAGTTGTTTCCATGTGTTAGAGATCTTTGCCAACATTCTTTCTCTGGGATGAAATGTAATATATTGTACTAGGGCTCTGTTTTAAAAATATTTGTAAGTGCTGTATTATGTGCTTCTACTATTTACTGTACTTTCATTTTAGTTTTTAAACTTTACATAAGAAATGCTAATGTTTTAGTGAATATTAATTCATGAGGAGGAAATAGTTTTAATATTGTCTTTTTCGTTTTAATGCTTTCTTAAGATATGTTATTTTTAGTGAAATAGTATACCAAACCATAGTCTGCAGTCTTAATTTTATGATGTGCAAAAATATTGTCTTAATATATCCAGGAACTTTCCAGTGTTAAAATTAATTTTAGCATAATCATTTTGTGTTTTGATCATTTGGGAGCTTCTCCTCTTTACTCTAGTTATATATGACAAAATCCTAAGTGTTAAAAATCATTTTAAGGAAAAAATGAATTTGAAATTTGGGGGTCAATAGAAAAAGATTTTGTTAGCTGAATGAAGAAAATTGTATAAAAATTTTAATATTAAATTTGTTTTCAAAATGAAGTGGTAATTTAAATAAATTATATAGATATCTTTAAAGTTTTACTTTTGTTAGAAATTTTTCTCTAATCTAATATTTAAGAAGTATGTATAAATGCTATATTAAAAAATAGAAAAAGGAATACATGTTTTCTATTTAAAATTTACTTTAGAGTCCTTAAAATAGTCAGTCAGGGTTTTTGCATTATATGGAATTGAGTGAGTTGAATATATGTTAAAATGTTAAGATTTAGATATTTATGGTTTCTACAAATTGATGGTTGGTACTATAGAACATTATTTTGTTTATGGTAACATTTTATAGAAAAGCCTTTACCAGGGATTACAATTTTATTGATATTCATTTAGCAAAAGTACCATGTATCATTTCTGTGCCAAATCTGGTTGATACACATTTGAGTAAATCTCAGTTTCTCCACATGAGGAAACTTAAGGAACTTACACTCTGAGTCTACAGGAGAGACCACACACAAATGATTTAAATTAGAGCTGTGAACTTGTTTGAATCGGTTTAGTTATGACCATGAAACTAAATCAGTAGACTCAATATTTTAAAAGTTTGGGCAAAGCAGAATAATAACTGGAACAGGAAAATTAGAAACCCTGGAATAGGAAATTGGGGGGAGGTGTAGGAGTCTGATACAGGAGTTGGGATTATTGTAAGACTATGGAAAGTGACACACATTCAGAGCAGTGCATTTGGCTACCATTTTGAGCAGAGCACTGTTACTTCTGACTGCCTGTCAAGAGACTATGCAATGCAATGAGCTCACTGCCTTTGCTTTCTAAGAGGGAAATTGCATTTTTAACAAGACATTTTGACTGGTAATTTTCTACATTCTGACTAGTTTTGGTTTACCCACATTTCACAATTTTGGGTCCATTCTAGTTTCCCTTCTTGTTCTTGACTGAACTAGGCAAATCCAATTTTAAACCCTGATTAAAATTCAAGGTGATGTCTGCTATACATAAATGTATATGTATGTAGTAACATATGGTCTATGTTAGGTCAGGAAAGGCCATAAACCATAATTAACTTTGCCAAAGAGGTTTTACACAAGCTAATAAAAAAAGAGGTAGAGGTGGGATGTTTTAGACAAAGAGCAGTGGTAACTCTAGGGGTAAATTGTTTATAAGTTTAATAACTAGTTGCATAGGACTGGCTTGGAGGGAGAAGAGAAATGGTGAGATTTTTTGTCTCAGGTACTTTTGACATGTTATCAGGAGAGACCAGTACCTAGAGAAGTACATCATGCTTGGTAAAGTAGAGTGACAGTGAAAGAGAGGAATACAATCCACAAGATGGAATGGAACAGTGGCTGCAAAAATGGCCTCAGACATAAGAACAAATTGTAAAGGTGGCATAAGGCCTGGCGTTTTTTCGTTGTATTATACATAGGGTCATTATGAGTCAAAACCCATGCCATGACATTTAACCCCAACAGAAGCCCATATTTAGATGCACTGGTGTCTAACATTTAAGAGCAAGAATTTTTCAAAAAATTACATTTTCTCTGCAGAGTGCTCTTGAGTGACTCAATTATCGCTTTATTCTTGGTGTCTTTCAAGAGATTTTTTGCCTTCAAAAGAGTCCCATTCCCATTGGTCTGTTTGCTCTATTTCTTAATTGTGTCTTAGCTGTAGACTGAAATTGAGTTATAGGAAGAAGAATGTTCTGAAAAGGCATATTTTCTGGAATTGGCTTAATTATTCTACTGATAGCTATTGTATCACAACTGAATGGATTGGCTACTCAGGAAAAACTGCAAACAGGAAGAGTTTTAGGTCATCTTTCATCTGCATACTCTAATTGTATAGGAAATAGTGTGGTTTAAGAGGACACTTAAATTTCTAGTTCTGGTTTTATAATTAAGTCTCTTATGAATTTTTCAAGTTGCTTAACTTTTGCGCCTCTATATCTTTATCCATTTTTTAGAAATAATTAGTACAATTTCTTAACGTTGGCCCTATTGCCATTTGGATTTGATAATGTTTTATGATGGGAGCCTGTCCTGTCTATTGTGGGTTTAGCAGCATTCCTGGTCTCTGCACACAAGATTCCAATATTACTCCATTTCCAGTTGTGACAACCAAAAATATTTCTGAGAATTGACAAATGTTCCTTATAGGGCAAACTTGTCTCCAAGTTAAGAACCACAGAATTTTTCTAGACTCATAAAAAAGCAACTTGGAACGCCTATAATTTTATGAAAACTCTGTGGCTTGAATCTGTATCATAAATAGTATGCTTATGTCTGAACCGCAGTCATTTAGTCAAGTAAGCTAGTTTACTTCCCAGGGTAATGGGTGAAATTGAAGGAGATAATCATAACTTATTTTAAGGAGAAGTTCATGATAAAAAATGTGTCTTCTTTGTGGATTTACCCTTTTTTGAGTAATATATAAATTTCATTATAGATAAAATCTCAAGAAGTAAAATGATTATATGTCTTTGTGATTTGTCTAACACATATTTCTTAGACATATTTGTTTTGTAAGTTTGAGCATATAAGCAACTTTAGACTTTTAGCAGTTACAGTTTAATTTACTTTCCAGCTGTAGGTATATATCTTTCCCCAGGATTTAAATACAGATTTCAAATCAGGAAACTAGAGTTTTAGTTCTGTGATTAGGGTTATATGAATTATTTGCAATAGGAAAAGTTTATACAAGAAACAAACTTTGTTATTTTCTTTCTTCCTGTGTGGCTTGTTAAGTGTGTTATGGTTTAAACAAAAATGCATAGCATTTCGGATAATACTTATACAAAGGCTAACCAATATAATCTTCAAAGTGACATCTTTGCTCTTTAAGAGGTGCTGTAAAGCACATTTTCCAAATGCAGTGTGTCATTTACTTTCTTGAATGCTTCTTTCATGAGCATTGATTATGGATCCAAGTCAAATGAAATTCTTGAAAACAGATGTTGTCTGTTTACCCACGTGTGAGGATTTCGGTTTGCTTTACATCAAGTTGCAATCCTTACTTTGATCTTCATCTATTAAGTGCCTCAAGTACTCTTAGTATTCAGCAAATAAATTTATGTTATCTGTATTATCAAAAGTTGTTAATGATCGTTCCTTTAATACTGATCCCAAATTCTCCTAATTTAAGCTGTGGTATTTTCCAGTTACTTCATATGCATGTAAAGGGGGACAATGAATAAGGAAGAACTGAATGAAAAATTAGAGAAGAACTGGTGCATTTGAATTATGATGTTCGTGGAAAGTAGCATGGACTGCCAGAAGTACAAACAAATCAGTCTTGGAGGAAGTACAGCCAGAATGCTCTTGAGAAGTGAGAATGACGAGGCTGCCTCTCATTTACTTTGGACATGTTACAAGGACACAACAATCCCTGGAAAATACATCATGCTAAGTAAGGTAGAGAGGGTCATCAAAAAAGAAGAAAAAGATGCTCAAGAAGATAGATTGACACAATGGCTGAAATGATGGGCTCAAACATAACAATTGTAAGGATGGTGCAAGACTAGGCAGTGTTTTGTTCTGTTGTACATGGGTCACTATGAGTTGGAACCAACTTGATGCCAACTAACAATATCAACACCCAAGTGACTCTGTATTTAGTTGTCAGTTAGCCTAGAGGAGCTGGAAAAAAAATTATTACATAACTACACTGTGACCTTTGTTTTAGTTTTATTTATCCCCCTCCTCCCCTTTTTTTCTAAATCATTTTATTGGGGGTTCTTACAGCTCTTCCATACATCAGTTATATCAAGCATATTTGTACATATGTTGCCATCATCATTTCCAAAACATTTTCTACTTGAGCCCTTGGTATAAGCTCCTCTTTTTGCCTCCTCCCTCCCCGAGCTTCCCACCCTCGTGAATCCTTGATCAATTATATATTATTATTATTTCATATCTTACACTGCCCGTTGTCTCCCTTCACCCACATATCTGTTATTCATCCCTTTTAGGGGGTGGCTATATATCCAGCCTTGTGTGGGTTCTCCTTTCTCTCCCTTGCCCTCCCCAACCATACCCCTAGCTCAGTGGTTCTCAACCTGTGGGTTGTGACCTCTTTGGGGGTTAAACGTCTCTTTCACAGGGGTCGGTTGCTTCATAACAGTAACAAAATTACAGTTATGAAGTACCAATGAAAATAATTTTATGTTTGGGGGGGAGGTCACTACAACATGAGGAACTGTATTAAAGGGTTATGGCATTGGGAAGGTTGAGAACCACTGCCCTAGCTTTTCGAGACCTCTTATCTGTACGAATGTGTGTTGTTTGGTCTAGCCAGACATGTAAGGTAGAACTGGGTTATGACGGGGGGTGGGGGTGTGAAGTATTCAGGAACTAGAGAAAATATAAGTGATTCATTGGTGGTATACTCCACCTTGGTTGAATCATCCCTTCTTTATAACCCTTCTGTGGGGGAATATCCCAATTTTCTACAGATGGGCTTTGGGTCTCTACTCCAACCCTCCTCGTTCACATCAATATAGTTTTGTTTGGGATCTTTTGATACCTGATCCTGTTGACACCTTATGATCACACAGGCTGGTGTGCTTTTTCCATGTGGGCTTATTTGCTTCCCTGCTAGATGGCCGCTTATTTGACTTCAAGCTTTTAAGACCCCAGATGCTATATCTTTTGATAGCCGGGTACCATCAGCTCTCCACCACATTTGCTTATGCATCCATTTTGTCTCCAGCAATCATGTTGGGAAGGTGAGTATCAAAGAGTACCAGCTTATCAGAACAAGTGTTTTTGTGTTAAGGGAGGCCTGGAGTAGAGGCCGAAAGTTCATCTGCCATCTTAATACTTAACATATAAATATATGTACATTGGCCTCTATGCCTTTCATTATAAATTAATGTATTTACATATATACATGCCTGTAGCTATACCTCTATAAATAGCTTTTGCTTCCTATTTCTTGTTTCCTTTCACCTTTCTCCTATCCCACTATCATGCTCACCCTCCATTATGCTATCAGTATTTCCTCTCATACATTGCTCTTGATCAAACCCCTTCCTCACCATCAATTTTAGATCTCTTGTTTTTCTTATTCAAATTTCCTTTTAATTATTTTAGTTTATTCTTATAATACTGTAACTAACAACTGTCTGTTATATAAAAATGAGAAGAGCACAGATAATCTTAAGTAATTTAGTCAAGAACAACTAGCTAAGAAGTGTAAAATAATACATTATTATTTTTAGCCAAGTATGGTCTTTGAGAATTACAATGTTATTTTCATCTCAGGAATTCTGAAAATTGGAGGGATTTTGGTTTGTTTGCTTGCTTTGATCTGCAAAAAATTAAAACAAAAATCATACCATTGTTATTAATTACAACTTTAGGAGCTTGTTTTCTCCATTTTCCTGCTTATTCTAGGCATCTCTTCTTTCTGGAAGTGAAACAATTAAAGGTTCTGTTACCACCTGCTGTAGCCATCACAGAGGCAAGTTGAGACTCAACATACATTTTATGAATAGTTTTGGAAGGACAGCAGGCTAATTCTTTATGTTTGCCTAGCCTTCTTTCATACAGTTGGGACTTTATACTTTTCTGGGAAGCAGAATATTACTCTGTTACATTTTTCCCTCTAACGTTTATGGCCTTTACACCCTGGAATACAATCTATATTTCTTGTTTGTGTCAGTGCCTCTGTTTTTTCTCAAGGCTGATTTCTAAAGCTTTTAAGTTAACAATGCAACTAAGTTATTTACAACACAAATGCATTAAGCTCAGATACCTGGGGTACATTCCAGGGAGGAAGTGAAGAAAGGATAGGGTTTAGTTTTGTTGGAGTGAGTCAGAGCTGCAGCTGTCAGGAACCAAAGCTCAATATTTTTTTTTTTTTCTTTCTCTCTTGGTTTTTAGACCTTTTCCTAGGGTTATTTGGGACGCTAATTCTTAAAATTGCATTGGATATCCACATCAGTTCTAATTTCTTAGGTATTATTACATTTATAAAATTTGAATCTGTTCTTTAAAAGATCTCTGCAGAATCAGAATGTATTTAAATAACCCACTTAAAAAATGTATAATGACCTTTGTTTCACAACTATTCATCTACTTTCTTTCCTATCATATACACTATTCCACACTCGGATCTTATACCCAGTCCATCTTTGTGAACTACCACAGCTCTCAGAGGATGAATCTTGCATGTGTGATACCACACAAGGTAAAGAAAGTAGGGACAGTCACAGTGATTTCCACAAACTTCATGTTGTGAATGTTTTACCAGAATGAATTGAGTAATATGATTAGGGACCTAAATCTTTCCAAGGAGTCTTCTGAATTGCTTGTCGCCTGACTAAAGGAAAAAAATGTACTTCAGCCTGAACCAAAAATTACATTTTTTATCAAAAGTGGGGAAAGAATTTACTGCCGCTCTTTACCAAAGACAACAGCTTAGGATTCTGCAATGACATTGGAAAATTTCTGAAGAAAATTGGTCTTTAAGAATACAATCCAAGTGAATGGCATCTTCTTTTTTTTTTTGGAGCGTATTAAAAGGTTAGTAAATGCTCAGGAGTTTGGTAAAACTTTTTTTATGGTATGTAGTTTCCTGTTTATTTTATTTATTTATTTTAATATTTCCCCCTTTTTTTAATCGTTTTATTAGGGGCTCATACAACTCTTATCACAATCCATACATACATCAATTGTGTAAAGCACATTTGTGCATTCATTGCCCTCATCATTCTCAAAACATTTCCTCTCCACTTAAGCCCCCGGCATCAGGTCCTCATTCAATTTTTCCCCTCCCTCCCCGATTCCCACTCCCTCATGAGTCCTTGATAATTTATAAATTATTGTTTTGTCATATCTTGCCCTGTCTGATGTCTCCCTTCACCCACTTTTCTGTTGTCCGTCCCCCAGGGAGGAGGTCACATATAGATCCTTGTAATCGGTTCCCTCTTTCCAGCCCACTCTCCCTCTACCCTCCCAGTATCGCCACTCACACCACTGGTCCCGAAGGGATCATCTGCCCTGGATTCCCTGTTTCCAGTTCCTATCTGTACCAGTGTACATCTTCTGGTCTAGCCAGACTTGAAAGGTAGAATTCGGATCATGATAATTGGGGTGGAGGGTGGGGGAGCATTTAGGAACTAGAGGAAAATTGTATTTTTCATCATTGCTACATCGCACCCTGACTGGCTCGTCTCCTCCCCGAGAACCCTCTGCAAGGGGATCTCCGGTGACCTACAAACGGGCTTTGGGTCTCCACTCCGCACTCCCCCTATCATTCACTATGGTAAGATTTTTTGTTCTGATGATGCCTTCTACCTGATCCCTTCGACACCTCGTGATCGCACAGACCGGTGTGCTTCTTCCATCTGGGCTTTGTTGCTTCCGAGCTAGATGGCCGCTTGTTTACCTTCAAGCCTTTAAGACCCCAGGCGCTATACCTTTTGATAGTCTGGCACCATCAGCTTTCTTCGCCACATTTGCTTATGCACCCATTTGTCTTCAACGATCGTATCATGGAGGTGAGCACACAATGATATGATATTTTGTTCTTTGATACCAGATACCTGATCCCTTCACCACCTCATGATCACACAGGCTGATGTGTTCTTCCATGTGGGCTTTGTTGCTTCTGATCTAGATGGCTGCTTGTTTACCTTCAAGCTTTTAAGACCCCAGATGCTATATCTTTTGATAGCGGGGCACCATCAGCTTTCTTCACCACATTTGCTTATTCATCCACTTTGTCTTCAGCGGTTGTGTGGGGAAGGTGAACATCATAGAATGCCAATTTAATAGAAGAAAGTATTCTTGGATTGAGGGAGTACTTGAGTGGAGGCTCAGTGTCCTTCTGGTACCTTAATACTAAACCTATAAGTATAGGCACATAGATCTACAGTTCAAAACATAGTATGAAATATGTTTTTTTAAATCACAGCAACAAATATGATTCTATTCTAATTGGTCACCAGGATGAAAGAAGAGTATAAGGCTATCTCTTTAGTCTGGGAAAAGATAAATTACCAAGAACATCAATAGGTGGTTTGTATAGGCTTGCAGATGCTTCTTTTTTTTTGGTCAACACAACGCATCCTTGCTTTATTTTTACTTTGGGGAGAGTAGAGCCAAACATGAACATTGGCCAAGAAAAGATAGGCCTCTGAGGGAATATATACTGTTTGGAGGACAAAATTGTAGTCAATGTTCCCTTGTTAGCATGAGATAGAATCATGTTGCCATTAAACAGAAATGACTAGGCCTGATGAAACAATTTGTAAAAGTTTTGAATAAAGACAGTCATTGGATCCATAGTGCATAACTTGCCTGGATTTACCATGGAAAGATTGAAGGCAGGAACTTTTGATGGTCCACAGATCAGATAACTTAAATGACCCACATTTCATTGCATCTATGGATGAAATAGAATCATGTGCCCGATTTCATTTGTTCTTGTTGTGAAAAACTTTCTTGGCAACATGAAGGCAGACAGTAACAGACTTAGTAGAGAATATGCTTTTTTATTTCAATAGGCTTGGCTGTAAAGTAAGTGTTAAAGTTCATTATGTGCAAAATAATTTAGATTGCTTCTCAGGGATCATGGGTGACTTAAGTGAAGAGCAGAGTGCCACATTTCACCAATACATAAAAAGAGTGGAAACCAGATAACAAGGAGGATGGGATGTACACATGATAGCATTCTATTGTTGAAATCTTATGTAGGATTGTCCTGGTAGATACCCCTCTCAGAAGTCTTAGAAAAGGAGCTTCTTTGTGTGTAGAATGACTGGAGAGTTTGTAACAGAAATCTGTACGTTAGATTTTAAATAAGTAGATTGTCATGTAGTAAGTATACTTTCAATTGTTATGTTTCAGAAAAATTGTTGACTTTATTGGTATTACAGTTTAGCTTTAATGCACACTAAATACAAACGAAATTTGTAATTAAGCATTGATGGTCACTTATCGTGCAAAACAATATGCCAAGATGAACATTGACAGTTTTATAAAAATTAAAATGTATATTAAACATCTCAATTACTCTAAGCACTCCCAATAAAAATGTAAAAATGGAAACTTATCAATTGTTATAGCAAATGGTGGGCTGCTTACTGAGTAAGTAATAAAAGATGCTTTCTAACTTTAAGTAGCTCCAGGTTAACACATACTCTCTTTCTCACACATGTTATCTTTTTATTCTGTGTGGAGCTCCAAGGCAAAGATTGCTTGTGGCTTCATGAACTATTGAGAGATGATGGTCTGTGGGGCTGACTTATCACAGGTCTTTTATTCTTTTTTCCTAATAGATCCTTAGCTTCTTTGGGAAGAGGCATATGAATTGGTTTCCATGGAATTGGATTATAAAAGGCTAGTTCTGGAAAGGAGTTCCCACTGTAAAAGTCTGTTCTCCATTGGAATAATCCTAGCTTTCTTTGCAGCTGGACGGGGTCTATTTTTTGAGTTTTAAGCCATTGTTTAAACTCGTTTTTTTGCTTTCTTTTTTTTTCACCTCTTGTAAGTCAGCTTGCCATTTTTTCCCTTTTCTTTTACTTTCTTTTTTTTTTCACATTCTTCAGCATTTCCCTCTTTCAGACATTCTTGATATTTTCTTTTGCTTCTCTTGCAAAGTTCTTTCTCTAGTTTCTTTGCTGCTTTTCTTTCTATTTCTTCATTAATTTGTGTTTCTTTTCTGTTCATTCTTTTTCTGAACTTACTCTTTGTGTTTCACTTCAACAAATATTTTGGGTTGGTTTTTGTTTTTTTTCACATTCTTCCATTGTTTTTCTTTTTTCTAGCTGTTGACTTCTGTAGAGCTTTCTGTTGAAATGTCCAGGCTCTTCTTTTTTTAAAATACTATAGAAGTATGAGAATTAAATTTTATTTTACATAGTAGAAATTGTAAGGAAGATTTATATTTTCCCATGGTGTAGCAAAATATTTCAGTGAAATAAGAGATTTGCCACAAATAAGATGTTGCTCATTTGTATAACTGAAACAAGCTTTTATATTCCTACAGGAAAGGAGAATGACCTAATGAAGATAGTTTCAGATCTTAAAATCCAGATTTAAACATTTGGTTTCATTGTTAACATTCTACATGGTGTAACTAAATTATTTCTATTAGTAATTAGCATGCATTTACAATATTGTTTTGATCATTTGGAATAAGTAGAAAAAAATTAACAGTTCAAAAATACCAACCATACATTTCTGCCAACTGTACATTCTTTTTATTTGCCAACCACCTGGTATAAGGCTGCTTTCTGGAAAGTGCATCTGTTTTTGTTATTCTTGCTTTTCTTCTGATTCAATTTCACTGGTGCATGCCTCTGTAACTCCAGTCCTGAGTATCTTCATCTCTGTCATCCTCATCCTCCTCGGCACTGTCATCCTCTGCAAAGGGAAGCTCTGGTGGCTGAGGGGAGAAACAGCAACGTGTTGGAATTGCAGCTTAGTGGCTGTGGTGGCAGTGATGGAAAGCACACAGACACCACCAGCACTTCCAGCCCCTGTCCAGGGCACCTGCCATGATAACTTTTTTTTTTTAATTTTAAGGTCAGCCATCCAAGCAGTTGTTATTCACTAATATTCATTTACCTGCTAGAAATAAAAATTAGTTAAGTGGAAATGATTATTATATATGTGTATCTATACATGTCATATTTTTCCTCTCTCTTCCTTTTGAATGTACACAATGTAACAAGAGTGGCAGACCTGAAATTACAATCATCAAACAAATCCAGGATAGATGTCCACTTTCATTCACAAATACAGCACAGTGGACATTTTCTGTGAATTGGAATGCCATCAAAGAAGTGGTGGTGGATGCTCATTTCCTTTATTACTCTCTTTTAAATGTAGCTTTTCTAAAACAACATCTAGTGGCATAATATCTACACAGCCTATAGCACCCAAATCTGCCATCTTCCCCCAATTCATCCTCATCTGAGGACTTGCTCTATTCACACACTAAAGTGGATAGAAGGAGCTCCTGGACGAACAGGTTGTGATCTGCACACATATTTTCCATGGATTGGACTGTCTCAGACATTATAGGATCATTCAACCTTCTTAAAAGAAATTGGGAATTTTGAATCACTTGCTGACTACTTTCTATCCTAGCTGTGTTGGTCGTAGCTATGTATTATGTGATTGTAGTGGTCACACTTCTTGGGTGTAGGATGCTGGGTTGCATTGCTTGCGGTCTCCAGTTGCTGCCTCGCTGTCTGGTCATGCTGCTGTTCTAGTTGCAGCTGCAGCTGCAGTTGGTGTAACTGAGAAACGGAAGGGCCAGAAGAATTAAGCTGTCCTCCTTAAGAGCATCTCACTCCTGAGAGCTGAGACAAAAGCTGAGTGATAGGATCCATGGATTGCCTATTGCTTGGAGAATATGAACTCTCAGAAGAAGAAAATGTCCACCAGTCAAACTGCTAGGAAAGTGCATGTTTGCTCTACGAGAGCGAGGACCAGGGTGAAACATTCTACACACATGTCAAGCATTACTCGATTCATCTAAATCTCTTCTAGGGGACTCTGTGTTCAAATGTAAGATGAGCTGCAGAGTCATCCATGACGTTATTAGGTAATACAGCATATATTGGACAAATCACTTCTATTGATGTTTCTGCATGTTCAGAAGTAACTTGTTCTTGAAGCAATGTCTCTGTATAGCCCTGCTTCCCACAATAGGGACAAGTGAAAACTGGCTGCTCTATAGAGAAGGCTTCCTCATAGTACCAAACAAAATCTACCATCGTTAATACGCACAGCATTGAGTGGTCAGTTGTATGCCTCTTCGTTGTTGCACAAGTTTTATAACATGATGCACAAAGATTGTAATTGTAGCAAATGAAAAACTTGTATCTCCGACCTTGAAAATTTTCTTTTAAACAGGCATCATAGCTGACACCTTTGCAGGGCCTGCCACACCCCATGTCTGCAAGCGCACTGGACCCTTACTGGAAGGAGGGAGCTCTAGGTTGTTGGCCCACCTGTCTGCAGGCAACCAGCTGTCTGGTTTAAGTCCTGAGGGTTGGACTCCCGTAGGTAACAGCCCCAGCACCCACTCTCCCTCCCTCGACCCATGATAGTGCAAACCCTCCAGCTATCTAAAGTTTAAAATACATACTTGGAGATATAATTTATATAGCATACACTTTATTCATTGGAAACAGACAAAATAAAAAATTTAACATTAAAATGTAAATGGTATACTTCCATAGTTTTTAGTATTTTCAAATAGCTATGTATCCATCTCCACAGTTAATTTTAGAACATTTTTCATAATTCCACAAGGAAATTTCATGTTCATTATGAGTCACTTTCACTTTTCTTAATTCTTAGCCTCCACTAGCTCTGGGACATCAGTTTATTTTCCTCTCTGTAAATTTGCCGGTCTGGACATTTCTTATAAATAGTCATATAATATGTAGTATTTTGTGCACTGCCTTTTAATTTAGCATAGCCTTTCAGGGTTCAACTGTATGTGCCCCAGCATAGATCCATACTTCATTTCTTTTTTATGACCAAATATTCCATTGTAACCATATGAGGGGGTACCCCTCAAAACACTGGAATTGTACTGGGCATAGCAGAGTTTTCATAGTATGCATTTTTCCCTGCTAGGTGAGCATTGAAAGCAACTTGCTCTGAGTTTGTGCACCCAGTGGTGTCCCTTGTGAAGTTACTCTCTGGCCACAGTGAATTTTTTCATAAAAGCAGTTTCGCTCGAACCTCATATTTTGTGATGGCTGATTTAAGAGAACAGTGTGTGGCTGTGAAATTTTGTTTCCCGCTTGGGAAAAATGCCGCATAAACTGTTGTGATGTTGAGCACACCTTACAAGGAGAGTGCTATGGGAAAAACTGGAGTATATGTCTGAGTGGTTTTCTCATTCCAAAATGGTGAAATGTCGATTGATTACAAACCTCGTTTTGGGCATCTTTTAACTTCCCTAACGGACACAAATATTGACTTAAAGGTATTTGGAATTCATTCCACTAGGTCAGACTGTTAATCAAGCTTTCTATTTAGAGGTTCTGAAAAGATTGCATAACAATGTGGAACAAAAAGGCCTGGTTTGTGGCAGATGGACTAGTTTTGCCATCACAAAGCTTTTCAGTTTTTCAAAGTGGACCACTTTTCAGTGATCCAAGGTTAAACACTTTGTGCAACCAGGACTCCTTTTAGTGTAAGCATACATGTTCCATATTCTTGGGTGCGAATCTAAGAATAGAATTTCTTTGTAACATTGGACGAAGTTAAATGAGTGTTCCAACTTCTCTACATCCTTGACAATACACCTTAAGGCCTTTTATTATAGCCATCCTAATAGGTGTGAGCTGGAATTTTATTGTGGCTTTGATTTGCATTTCCTTTATTATATTTTTAATCCCTGTTTTTTTACAATTGGATCCCTGAGTGGTACAAACAGTTAAGCACTCAACTACGAGCTTGAAAGTTGGTGTTTCAAACCTAGCTAGAAGTGCTTCACAAGACAGACTTAGCGATCTTGACAACCCTATGGAGCACTTCTAATGTGACACACATGAGGGAGCCATGAGATGAAGTGAACTCAATAGGCCACTAACAACAACAGTTTATAATAACCTTATTTCACTGTACTTCCTAAAACACCTACAGTACTTTATACTTAATAACTCAGAATAAACATTTGAATTTATAACCCTTTTTGAAAACAAAAAGAAGGGTTCTCTCTCTCTCTTTTTTTTTTTTTGGTCTTTTTTGGTTGAAATTGTGCTTTGTGTGTAACACTAGTATAGTACTTTTATTAATTCTCAGACTTGTATCTTTATAGTGTCATAGTCAGTCACATAATGTGTTCTTTTGTTTCATGATCTTTCATTGCTAAGCCATATAACTTGATTAATGTTGATTAAATGGATGTATGGAGTTTTGTTCATGTTTGTTCCGGATTGGTGAGATGCTACCTGGAGACAGGTGGGTGTTCTAGTTCTAATATGTTACTAGTGTAGTGTACTCAAAGATTTTTAAAAAGCCAAAAAACAAAAACACTGGAGGCTTTCTTTTTAACAAATATCTCCAGGAAAGAAATACTAACTACATGAACACTACTTCTAAAGTATAGTACAATGGAGCATAAAAAGGTTCGTGAAAGAATGTACTTAAAAGATAATAGAATTTTTCCACAAATTTTTGAAGTGCTCTTGTTTTATTTGTCTGGTTGTGTGATGTGTAAATAGGTGTCCTTTGTTCTTTGAATTCCCTTTATAGGCAGCCCCAGGTTTTTATATATCCTTTATCTGGTGAATTCTATGAAATATTAGCATGATATATCAAGATTTTATCACAACAGGTAGATATTACTCCTTATAAAGCATGCCAACATTTTTCCCCAAAATGATATTAAAGAATAAAAACTAATGTTATTGCCATTAAGTCGATTCCAATGCATAGAGACCCTAAAGTATGAAGTAGAACTTCTCTGTGGGTTTTGAGCTAAATATGGGAGGAAAAGGGCGCATCTTTCTTTGTCCTGAGTAGTGTCTGTTGGTTTCAAACTACTGACCTTGTGGTAAACAGAACAGCATGGCTTCTACTTCTTAGCTTCTAAAACTATTATTTTCACGAATCTTAGGAAAATTAATTAATAGAGATGTCATACTGACTTTTCTCCCAACATAGTATTTTTACATTTTAAAAGTGTTAGAAAGAATTAAAGTTTAAATTTTGATTTCCACTTTTCACTATAATACATATTTCCAAATATTTATATCAATTTGTGTAAATTTTAACCTCAAAGATGCAAGTTTTATCAATATTTTAAACTCACTGTTTAGTTAGATAAACATTAAATTATTAAAGTATAAGTGTTGGTATCCTCATAATGTATACCTAAATATTTTCCTGCCATTCTTGAATTTCATAATAATGAAGATCAAAATTTTCTTCTGTTCCTTCTTGCTCTTGACTTTCAAAGTTATTTTGTTGATCATCATGTTCATCACTGTCATCCTCCTGATACCTTCGGAAAACTTGGGTCTTCAGATGTATTGTTTGACCATTAGTGTTTCTTTGTTCACCATAATAAATACTGTGCATGTGAGGGAAACAGAATAAAATGTATGAGTTTATTGGCTCTTTTAGCCTATTTTGGTCCACACGAATGTATGTTAAATGGTAGTATTGCAGTGGGTCAACAGTTGGACATATCACTGTAGCATTAATATCTGAAAAATATAAATTAATAGTTAAGTCTTCACTCCATTTAATACCAAACATTTATTAAAATGCTATAAAGTTGATGTAGTGCATTAACAAAGTTTTGTTAAAAACTTTAAGTAGAATTAACTTTAATTATTTTCACATTAATCAAATGATATAACTATAAATGAGTTTTACATTATCAAAATAAATATGGCTTCCTTGACTTTTCTGAGCATCTAAGTAATATCTTATTACTAAAACAATTTTTAAAAGAGATAAAAATTACCTGAAAACTACTACTCAGAATATTGATATTACTTCGTATCAATAGCATGCGCCAGTACCATTTCTCAATGCTCAAGGTGGTAAAATTTAATAGAAAAGACTTAAGCTTTCTAGCACATCTTTCTCTCAGGCCAATTTCTGCCATTTCCTTAGCCAGCTCCCAAACAAAGCTAAACTATTGCCATCAAATTGATTTTGACTCATAGTGACCCCAGAGGACAGAGTAGAACTGATCCTTTGGGCTTTCGACATTATAAATCTTTACTGGAGCAGACAGCTTCATTTTTCTCTTTCAAGGTAGATGGAGGGTTTGAACCACCAACCTTACAGCTCGCAGCCCAATAGGTAATGCACTATCACTAGGCAACATTTTCAGCAATGTGTAAAGCCTAGAATATTAAAGATCTGCTTTTTAAAATGTAAAAATACCACTTTCTTTTGTTAAAAATAATAAAAATTTTACATACTTTCAATTTCATTGTTTTCTATGTATAAGTGTTCCAAATTTCTTGGAATATAGAATAATTGCTTCAGTTCATTGTGTCCAACATTGAGCTCTCTAAGGTTGGAAATATTAAATATATTATATGGAATATCCTGTAGTTTGTTGTGTGACATTCGTACAGCACGAAGTTCTGGAAGTTCCTTGAAGTAATTTTCTGGTATAGAAGAAATTGAGTTGTTTTCTAAAGACAGATACATAAGTGAAGAAGGTAAACTAGAAGGCATTGATTCTAATCTGTTACTACATAGGTTGAGCTGCATCAGTTTTTCCATTTTGCAAAGGATATTTTCTTTGAACATGGAATCATGCAAGTGATTATAACAAAGATCAAGCATGGTCAAGTTTATTAACCCATCCATGGCATTTGTCTGCAGTCTAAAGATCTCATTATGACCAAGAAGGAGTCTTTCCAAAGATTTAGGAAGAGGGAATGGAAATTCTTCTAGATTATTATGTTCTAGATGAAGTTGTAGTAGATTTGAAAACTTAGTAAATACACCATAATCAATCTTCTGAGATTTAATTTTGTTGTGGCTAAGATTAATTTCTTTAAGATGAGTTGCATTAATGAATGAGCTTTCAGTCACAGCTTCAATTTCATTAAACTGAAGGTAGAGCTGCTGAATGTGCATTGGAATACTTGGGATAATCTTGAGTTTGCGATTATCACAGTACATTGATGATAGAAAATTAGGTGGACAAAAGCATTCATTGGCACAGACTAAAGTATTCTGATGAAAAGGAATTCTGTAGTCTACATTTTGATGAAACTGGAATTCTGGTTGATAGGCATCATCTGGCTCTTGAACATAGTCTTCAGCCCACTGATCAGTTTCATATTGGCAATACACCTCGCCTCCAAAAAAGAAAAGGAGGACACATACTTGACTTAAAAATCCCACGGTCTTCTTTTGTCTTACTGCAAATAGAAAGGGAATATATTATGGGGAAAAGTGAGTAAACTTGGAATAGTTTGTAAATAAATTGATAGCTATATAAGATAAATCTGTCACAATACAGGAAGTTGTAAAATAATATCCAAAAAGAATGGGCAGTGTTCAAACCAAAATTAGTATTTAATTATCAATGAGGGGATATTTTTTAAAAGTTACATATTGCATTGAACCACAGTCAAAAATATAAGTAACTCTCAATTTATCGTGCTTAATAAACTAAAGATTTATTGCTATAGCAGGATAGCTCGCTCTCAACTACAAAGCTGTTGCTCTTTCTACTATAAATCATTGGTTATTTCATCCTTTTAAGGGACCCTATGAAAAGAGAGCCCTGGTGGCACAGTGGTTAAGCACTTGTCTTCTAACCGTAAAATTGGACATTCCATGGGAGAAAGATCTTAAAATTACAGCCTTGGAAAATCTAGTTCTACTCTGTCCTGTATGAGTCAGAATTGTCTCAATGGCAATGGGCTTATGAGAAAAGAGACCCTATTATTTTAGTTAAAGATATTAGCTAAAAAAAATTTTTTTGACATTAAAATCTGCTACCATATAGCGTTTATTTCCTGATCCTTCCCTGCCCCCCCCCCACCCCCGTCCTTTTTGGAAGAGCATGAAATACTCCTTTCTATGTGATAACTTCTGATATGTAAAAGCAGTTGTTTTCTCTTAGTGTTTTCTGTCCAAGCCTAAGTCAAAGTTTTCTCATGTGTAAAGGTTTACAGCATCCAAATATTTTGTCTATAGCTTTATCATATTTTACACAAATAGTGCATGCCACACATTTTTGCATGTTGCGCAAATTCTACACATTATTTTCATAAACTTACTATACAATGTTATTTTTGCATGTTGCTGACTTCAATTTTGTCCTGTTCTCAAACCACCCCTGGTCCTCCAACTTTTGTATAATGGATTTAAACAAGGTTAAGTCATCGTTTTGGTGCCTGCTGACATGGAGGTTTAGTTACTAGGGGCAAACTTATATCAACTTACCCTCATGTTTCTTTTCTTTTTTTTAAATAATTTTATTGTGGCTCTTACAGCTATCAAGCATACTTGTACATATGTTGCCATCATCATTTTCAAAATTTTTTCTTTCTACTTGAGGCCTTGATATACCCTCAAGTTTCTAAAGCACCCTCTCTCCTGACAGGATGCCTTCCCTCCCTTTCCTGCTCTGCAAACTGCTTTCTGCAGTGTAGTAAAACATAATTTTCCCAATTTCTTGGATGTGGGCCTGCATAGCAGAACCTGAGTGTGCACTGGCAGTGGTCCCTGCCCACAACAGGACTTTCTGATGCTAAGGCTGTGACAGTTCAGTGTTTAGCACACTGCCCTACACTCTTGTTTCCAGCACGCATATTTGGGTACAGACTGACAATCAGAAACTGCACCACTCTCAGTCCTGGCCATGATTTGCTCTGGATCAAATGCACAATTTCAGTTGTTTATTATCTGATTACCAATGTACCACCAAATTCAACCCATGACCTATTGGCCATGCTTTACATTTTTATTACACTAATATTATCAATAGTAACATTTTTGGACTATTGAATAAGGGTGAATGAATGAAATTGAAATTCACTTTTGGAAATATGAGATAAAAGTGTATAAGAGATATTTTTATATGATTTCAGAATTGCCTCAAGTTACATGTGTGTACATGTTATTTATATAAGCATTCTCCTAGTCACAAAATACAGTAAATTAAAACCAGTAGCCACTGAATTAATTCTGACTCATTGTGGCCTATTTATATTAGAGTAGAATGGTGTTTCAGAGGAATTTCAAATGGTTGCTTTTTCTTTCTTAAAAAAAATTGGGGAGTAGATCACTAAAAATAAATCACTAAATCTATTTCCAATAGATTATTCTATATATTTTTCTTAGTACCTTCTTAGGTTCCTTCTTTCATTACCGTATATACTCGAGTACAAGCTGACCTGAATATGAGTCGAGGCACCTAATTTTACCACAAAAACTGCATTAAAAATGTGCTGAAAAACTCGGTTTATACTCAAGTATATAAGTAATATTTTTTTAAATAGAGTCCTAAATATACAGAGGTTAAAATCACACCATCTTGCCTCAAGGAACTTAAAGTCTAGTTGAGAATCAGAGTGATATACACTACAATTCATTATGACTCAGGCATAGAGATTGTAAAAGAAGGATTATCTAGTTTAAGCAGGGCAGCTTTACATAGGATTACAATTTGAACTTGTAGTAGATAGCAGATTATGCATTGGACGAAAAGCTTTCTTCTTAGTTCAGTAGCTTAAGGTGGTCTAGTTACTTAATATACTTGACATTTCCTCACCAATGAAAAGAAAGTCATAATGACTCACGTGCTATCTCATATAGTTGTTGCTGAGATCATAGGATATGTGTATATAAAAATGTTGAAAATTGGAAAGTGTAAGCCAAATAGAATAAGTATAATAAAGAACTCACTTTTATTCTGACATTCACATCCGGGATTCTAGAATTAAGCCCATATGCATAATTGAATGTGATGAGATAACTCATCATTGGAATAACTAAGAGAATTATTATTTAAACAATTTTTTTTATCTGGCAGGTCTCCATTAAGAGTAACTGCTCTAGATTCTAATACCTCAGTTTCCTCTTTTCTTGTCAGAAGCTAAAAAGTTATAAAATGCATTTGGAATTTGAAGTAGTTATTCAAGTAGTCAAAGACCCATTTATATTCTCTTTCCCTTTGACATTTAGCTCCATTATACTTCATCACCTCAAGTACTCCCATCCTTGACACGCTCATCACCAGAAACTGCAAACGCTGTATACTCTCAGTTTCGAACATCTTACACTCTGACCCATTTATTTTTTTTAAACTTGCTCTAGTTTAATACCTCAACTATAATAATTTCAGGAAATGAAATCAAACAATCAAAAAAGAGTTAGACAAAGTTTCAATCCTACTGTTCCCCACATGTTTGCATTTGAGCCCCTTTGTGCTGCCTGTCTTCCATTAGGTGAATTTACTGTTCTCTTGACCAAGACAGTTATGCCATCTTTTCTTGCTCACTTTAAAGATGATGGTCCTGTGACCCCTACATTGTGGGTTTTGCCTTTTCTCCCGGATCATTCTCAAGAATGCACAAATATATGGTGAATTTTTCTACTATTAAAAAACAAAACAAAAATTCTTTTAATTTGCTAAACTTAAAAGTCAACAACTCTTCTCTTCATTGAAAAACTCATCAAAATGGGCTTGTTTGGTTTTTCTCTTTCATACTCTACAGTTCTTTCCTTTTTGGACCTGCTTCAATTAATCTCTTATCTCTACCACTTTACCTACATTTGACAGGATCACCAGCCATTTGCTAAAGATGATGGCCAATTCATGTTCCAGCTAAGTTTTCTGCTGCATTAGACGTAGTTAATGATGCCTTCCTTTAAATACTTTACTAATTTAGTCTCAAGGACAAAATATTTCCTTCTTTCTCATGGGCATTCTTTCTCCATCTTCTATACTGGCTCCTCTTCACTTCCCTAAATTCTTAGTCTCAGAATAGTCAAGACACATCCTTGGACTCTTTCACATTCTCTTGGTGATCCCACCCAGTCTCATGATATTAATGTGGAAAAGAAAACAGATGAAAATATACGTGACCAGTGTTATTAATTATACATTAATATGAAAATTTCATGTTATTAGAGTTTTAAATCATAATATTTCTCTTAGAGAAAAATCATCCATGCTTTTATCAAGGAAGTTTCTAACTGAATTTATTAATAAAAATAAGGTAGGCTTTAGTTTGTTTTAGAAAGTTTCAAGTATTCAGGAAGCCTTAAAGCATTTCATTATTTTAAGACTTAACTATTTTATTGATAGAGAAACCAGTATATAAGAAATAATGAAATGTTCAATAATTCATAATAATGTATCAATGCATTAATATATAATTCTTATTTTTCCCAAGATAATTTAAATTTTATCTCTGTAAGATCAGAGTACATATATTACATGACTCAAGAAGTTAGACTTTTTGACTAATACAAATATGAAAAGCCTAAATTTATTTTTAGCCATGATGTAGTAATATGAAATTTCATATTATAATTTTAGAAGCTTAATTAATGTAAATCCTTGCAAATCAATCCTTCAATAGACTAGATTGAGTACTTATATATTCCCTTTAAGAAAATTGACAGTAAGTGCAAGCCTGTATCAGGGATCTGTTTAGTTAAAAAACCTAAAGAAAATTTTCAGTGAATCCTGTACAAATGCTCATCTTCTAATAAACCAGAATTACTTGCATTACGTAGACCAGTGGCTCAATCAGCAATGAAAACAATGTTATGGTTAGGGGTCACAAACATGAGGAACTGTGTTAAAAGGTTGCAGCATTAGGAAGGTTGAGAACCACTGACATAGACATAGGATCAAGAAAACATTTTGGGTCTTTTTTTTGTCATTTAAAAATGAGATTGACCCAGATAAAAATTGGTTAGATTGAGAGTGATTCCTATAACCTGATAATTTTCCTTTCAAAGTAAAAAATTGAAACAAAGATTGATTATTTGGTAAATCATAAATAAATTAGAAAATTAAATTTACTTCCTTCCCTGAGCATTTTAGGTAATCAAAAATGTAACGTAACTTTTAACAGACTTTGCTTCCAAATTGTTCTTTTATAGTAGCAACTATCTTTTTAATATTAAAAAATCATCAAACATACTTAAACATTTTTTACAGTAGGAACACTTTTTTAAAATAGAAAAATATTTTACTATCATACCTGTTGAATTTGCTTTAGTTTTCATAGTTTGATGATATGAACTCCTTTAAATGAATCACAAATCCCTAAACACAACTATCTCTCTTTAAAATCCACAGTAACTGTGTGTCTAGAAAGGGTTATCCCTTGAGTTACTCTAGTAATTTAAGCAAGTATAATCAGCTTCAAAAACACTTGTGATGACTTTCAATTATTCATTTCTTTTCATTATACAAAACTTTGTGGCTTCAAATGAAAATGTTTGTTTTTTTTATCAGATTTTTTGCGGCTTATTTTTTTCTTTTCCTCCTTAATTTTGGTTTGAGGTGTGGCAAGAATTTCCTCAAATATGAAAGGGAAACAAAACCAAATGAACCAGTATGTACTGATTACTGTTGCTATTTTCATGCTGAAGAATTCCTCAAATGAAAGTCTACTGTTCTTTGGAACTCAGTGTTTTAGCAGTTTAAAGTAGAACTCAGTTGCTTTAAGTCCACTGTCAGACACTTTATGTGCACACTGAAGTTTGCCTTTATTAAGACTAAGATTGACTATTAGAAAGAGCGTTACACGTTTAGTTTATTTTTTAAATGAGATAGATTGTCATTGATTATGCAGATGAAATATATACTGTACCTTTTCCCAGAGAAAGACTTTTTTTTGTTCTCTGCTGTCCTCTTTCTCACCTTCCTTTGACATATACCCTCTAGAATAATTTAATAACCTCCAAAATAAAATTAATCCCTTGGGTATGGAATTCACTGACTTGTAGTAAGAAGAAAGCTCTTTGACTTGCTTATTTTTAATCCCCGAGGCTGACCAACAGTTTGCATTTGAGTATTAACCTAAAGGTTGGCAGTTTTAACCCACCTAGCTGCACTGTAGCAGAAAAACCTGGTTATCTGTTTATATAAAAATTATAGCCAAGAAAACTCTGTGGAGCTATGATATTGCTATGAATCAGGATCAAAGCAACAGGGTTTGTTTGCATTTTTAGTAGTTCATAAAATAATTCTATATTGTAGAAATAAATAAAATTGGATGCTTCAATTAACCAATAATTTTTGGCCTTCATTTTGTGGATGCAGAAAATTTCCTCATTCCTTTGAACTAACTTTTCTGAAGACTTAAATGCTAATTTTTATCTTACTTTTTTCATGTTTTAAACAGAGTTAATCTGTGTCTCTTGGCAATAGACTTTGAGTTCATTCTTTAAGAGGTTTTTCAAGCCTTTTCATAATAATAAGATAGTGTAAATTCTAGATTATGTTTTGTGTCCTCAAAAACATTGTATAAAGTGCTCACAAGATTTAGTTTATAGTACAGATTTTTTAAGAAGTATAAAGAGTATCAAATAATGCACTGACAATATTCTTTAAAAATCTGGGATGTTACACAAAGCATTGGTATGTGAAACTTGGCAGAATACATCTGGCCATGATTTCATCTTGTTACTGATCTTTTCCATATGTTCTTTATTAGTTTATTTTTAAACCTCAAGTTCTTCACAAGAGAAAGAAGGATAAATCTGTATATTTTTTTCCAAAAATCATTTTACTCATTCTAGCAATTCCTCAGAGCAGTAATGTAAAATGAGCATTTTAGTTTTCATTTCAATGCTCATTTAACTCTGATTTGAATTTTAGATAATGATTATGTTCATGTTTCTAACAAATGCATAAAACCACAACAGAAAACAAGGTAATTATCAATAGATAGCTAGAACATACAGAATAAAATATGTCTCAAAAATGTGTACAGGGTTCTTAGTGTCTGGAAAGTTCATTTTGGCAAGTTTGGAAATAAGAGGAACTAGTGATTAGTCAGGATCCATGGTGTCATAGTGGTAACCCGTTGGGCTTCTGACTACAAGATCAGCAGTTTGAAATCACCATCTACTTTGAAGGAGAAAGATGGAGCTTTTTACTGCTGTAAAACTCACAAGGAAGGAAGTCCACCCAGTGCTCCAAGATGTGAATGCAACATGCCGGCATGGAATAGGGAACCAGTGGAGAGGTCTGAGGGGCCGGTCCCAATTACAACTACATGGATACCTGCCCCTCCCCGCAGAAGAATGTATTTCAGAGGACAGCACTGAAGCTGCGGCTCAGGGTGAGGGACTTGTCTGATCAGGACACACTGGAGCAAATGAAGGGGGAGTAAGGAAGAGTGGAGCACATCCTGGTCCACCATTCCTTGAGGACGATGTTCCCACTCAGCGCAGCCAATCCACAGAAAAGACCATATGCCCGGCCCCACTATGAGACATGACATCCCTCACTGACCCATAGCCCTACAGGGGACAACACTGGAGACACAGTGTGGGAATTGTGCCCGATCTGATCCCACCACACGGAGGCAAAACACAAAGGGCTTGCAACAAAACAGCAAGGGGAACAGAGCAACAAAGTCCCCAGGGAATACCGAAAATAGACTTTGGGTCCAGGGCTTGGCACCCCATCAGACTGGAAAACACTCCTAAAGGCCAACAAACAGTCCTTGAATTAACTACAAGCTTTTCCTTCTTGTTGTGCTTTGTTTTGTTTTTTGTCATTGGCTTGTTGTTTTGTTGTATTTTGTTGGCTTGGTTTTGCTCTGTCTTGTTTTTGTGCATGTTATTATCTCTGCAGGTCTGTCTAAATAAGATAGGCTGGATGAACAATCTGGAGGAGAAAACAATGGGACCGACAGTTCCAGGGGAACATGGGAGAAGGGGAGGTTGGAGAAAGGGAGTGGTGTTAACAAATCCAGGGACAAGGGAACAACAAGTGACCCAAATCTGTGGTGAGGATGGTGTAGAAGGCCTGGTAGGGTGTGACCAAGGGCAATGTAACCAGGAGGAATTACTGAAACCCAAATGAAGGCTGAACATGATAGTGGAACAAGAGGAAAGTAAAAGGAAATCGAGGAAAGAGCTAGGAGGCAAAGGGCATTTATAGAGGTCTAAATAAAGGCATGTACATATGTAAATATATTTATATATGTGGATGTGGAAATAGAGCTATGTGTATATATGTATAGGTTTAGTATTAAGGTAGCATGATGGACATTGGGCCTCCACTCAAGTACTCCCTCAATGCAAGGATACTATGTTCTATTAAACTGGCATTTCATGATGCTCACCTTCCCGACATGATCGCTGAAGACAAAGTGGGTGCATAGCAAATGTGGTAAAGAAAGCGGATGGTGCCCAGCTATCAAAAGATGTAGCCTCTGGGATCTTAAAGGCTTGAAGGTAAACAAGCAGCCATCTAGCTCAGAAGCAACAAAGCCCACATAGAAGAAGCACACCAGTCTGTGCAGTCACGAGATGTCGAAGGGATCAGGTATCAGGCAGCATCAGAACAAAAAATCATATCACTCTGAATGAGGAGGAGTGTGTAGTGGAAACCCAAAGCCCATCTGTAGGCAATTGGACATCCCCTTAGGGAAGGGTTGCGGGGAGGAGAGAGCCAATCCAGGGTGCAGTGTAGCGATGACGAAACATACAACTTTCCTCTAGTTCCTAAATGCTTCTTTCCCCCTCACTATCATGATGCCAATCTACCTTACAAATCTGGCTAAACCAGAGGATGTACACTGGTACAGATAGGAACTGGAAACACGGGGATCCAGGGCATATGATTCCTTCAGGATCAGTGGTGAGCGAGGCGATACTGGGAGGGTGGAGTGGAAATGGGGAACTGATTACAAGGATCTACATGTAACCTCCTTCCTGAGGGACGGACAACAGAAAGGTGGGTGAAGGGAGACGTCGGACAGTGTAAGATATGACAAAATAATAATTTATAAATTATCAAGGGTTCATGAGAGAGTGGGGAGCGGGAAGGGAGGGGGAAATACTGAGGAGCTGATGTCGGGCTTAAGTGGAGAGGAAATGTTTTGAGAATGATGAGGCAATAATGTACCAATGTGCTTTACACAATTGATATATGTATGGATTGTGATAAAAGCTGTATGAGCCCCCAATAAAATGATTAAAAAAAAACTCAACAGGGCAGTTCTACCCTGTTCTACAGATTCACTGTAAGTCGGCATGGACTGTGCATGGTTTAGGTTTTTTGGAGGTTAGTTGGCCTTAAAGGAAAATTAAGTGTTGTAAATGATTGTTTATGATAGGTCACTGTTATAGTTAGGTTGCCATGATTTCAGTAATTGGAGAGATCATTGAGTTAAGTCAAAATCATAGGTTATTCTATGGTCATAGATTGAATGACAATGATGCAATATCTCAAAGCCAAGTAACTTGTGCTGCAAGGAAATTTCTTTATACTGAGATTTAATCAAGGTAATAAGTATATGGGTTTGTTAGTCAGAAAATAATATTTATTCAGCAAGACAATTTTAGTTGCTGGGTTTACAGCAGTTAAAGTTTCTACTTGTAATTTTTTTTTTTAATTTGAGTGAAGGTTTACAGAGCTTGTCATTTAACCATTTAAAAGTTCATAAACATTTTGTTCCGTCTCATTGATTTCAAACCCCACAATGTAACATTACTTATCCCACCTCCCCCCTGTGTTTCTATTCCTCCTTCTTTACTAGCCCTTTTGAAATTTACCCTTGGGCAGATGCTACCCTTTCAATCTCAAATGGTTATTTTAAAGTGTGCATATCTCCTTACTGTTACTGTTTCCTTTAGAGGCCTGTCTATTGTTTAGCTCAAATTTGAGCCACTGAAGTGAGTTTAGAGGCATTAAGGGCCATATGCTCAGAGATTCCACCAGTTTCTATCTCACCAGTAAAGTAAATGTGGTCTTTTTCATTAGTTTTATCTCACATTTTTCACCCACACTCTCTATGACCTTCTCAGGTGGTCCCTTTCAAAGCAGGTGATGATAGTGGTAGAGGAGTGTTATCTACTTCTTCTGGCCCAAAGGTCAGAGAGACTGATGTTTGCCTGTTGGGCTAATTATTTCCATGTGCCTTCAATTTTCAACACTTTTTTTTTTTAAACTTCAGATAGGGAGTGATCCTTTATTGTACCTTAGATGGCTGGTCATCTTTTGATGAGCTTTTAAGATTGCTGTGATTACTCACCAAAACAGGATTTAGAATATTGGCTTTGTGGCTTTTGTTGTGCAAATTGATCTTGGTGTCTCTTGAGACTACTGTATAGTCCTGAGTCCCTTTGAGGTTTTTGGCTATGTTTAGGAAGCTTTCATAACTTTTCCCTCTCAATACTTCACTACATTTATAGACATATTTGTATTCATTTACAAATCTTCTCCTTTGCTCAAGTTAACACCAGTCTACCCTGTAGTCTATTGCATCCCCTTCCTTCCCTTTCCCTCTCATTCTTGGTATCCCTCAAAGTCTGTTGCTTTTGGTATGAAAAGGTTTTTTGTTTTTGTTTTTTTAAAGTCATTTTATTGGCGGCTCATACAACTCATCACAATCTATACATACATCAATTGTATAAAGCACATTTGTACATTTGTTACCCTCATTATTCTTTTTTTTATTATTATTTTATTGAGGGCTCATACAATTCTTATCACAGTCCATACATATATCCATTGAGTCAAGCACATATGTACACCTGTTGCCCTCATCAATCTCAAAACATTTGCCCTCTACTTTAGCCCTCATTATCGTTGGCTCATTTGGTATGAAAAGTTTTATCTTGCTATTTTCTTTTGTAACTGGAGTCTAGTACATTATCTTTCCTTTTGTGATTGAATGATTTCACTCAGCATCAAGCCAAACCACAACCAAAACTTATTGCTATCAAATCAGTTCCTACTCATGTATCCTCTAAATTAATTCATGCCATGAAATGTTTCACAGTTTCTTCAGTATTCTTTAGCAATGTGTAATGTCCCATTGTTGTGCATGTACCAAATATTATTTATCCATTTTTTTGATGGACCTTTAGTTTATTTTCATCTTCTTACTAATGTGTATAGTGTTGCAATAAACACAGATTCACAATTATCTGCTAATACTATGGCTCTTCTTTAGGGTAAATACCAAGTAGAGAGGTTGCTGGGTCATACACTTTGCCCATTTTAAATTGGATTGCTTATCTCTTTTCGGTTACAGTGTTGGAGTTTTCTAGAAATCAATCCCTTGATCAACATGTAATGGTCAAAATTTACTTCCCCAGCTCTGGTAGTTACATAATTTTCTGTCAACTTGAAGATTTAAAAATGTAGGAGTGGAGTCTAGCCTGTTAATTAGGTTACAGCGTGATGGTGTCTTCTTGTGGGCTTGAACTTCTGATAAGGATGGTCCTGGGAACCTTCTCTCTCTCTCTCTCCCTCTCTCTTTTTCTTTCTCTCACTTTTTTTCTCTCCCTCTTTGCCTCCACGTTCCTGTTGACCAGCCACGCTGAAACCTGCTAGAGCCCTGTGATGCTTCTGCCACCATTGGATCCACAAAACTTTGTACCCAATGGCCTGTGATCTTCCTGGATTCAGTATCATTGCATGTGGCTGCATAGGTCTGAAAAGGGATTTAAGGACTAGTATTGTATTATGGACTAATATTGGACTTGATCTGGACTTAGCTAGGATGTTTCCTTAATATATAATTATTTCTTGATATAAGGCTCTCTCTTACACACATATGAGTGTCACTGGATTTGTTTCTCTAGTCAACCCGACCCAACACACCAACTGTGGATTCTCTTTATACTCCTTAAGTGAAATTTTTAGATGGTTTTAGTCATCTAGTTTTTCTTCTGTTTAATTTTTTATGTTTGATAATGTATTTATGCCATTAGGTACCCTGAGTTTGTCCATATGTTTTCCTTGATGATCTATATAGTTCTAGGTTCTATACAGTATAGGATACACATCTTGATTTATTTTTATGCAAATGGATATCCAGTTTTGCCATTTTTTAATTTCACATTTTATTTCTTCTATTACCTAGTTGTATTTACGCAGAATGTTATTCAATATCTATATATTTTGTATTTTCTTTACCCTATCTCTGATTTCTCATTTCATAGCATTGTGATCTGAGAACATGCCTAGCAATATTTCTGTGTTTTAAAATTTATCGATAGCTGACTTTGGTGCCTAACATAAGATGTATTCTGGTAAATGTTCAATGTGTACCCAACAAGATTGTTTTGTTGTTTGGTGAAGTGTTCTGTATGTATCCATGAGGTCTAGTTTTTCTTTTTCTCTACTAAATGTCCTACTAGTTTTACACAGTTGTGTATTTCTCTTTTAAGTTCCTTTAGAGTTTGATTTTTGTTTTTTGAGGGTCTTTCATATATATTATGGCTATTTCTTTTTGTTCAGTTAGCCTTCAATCATTAATTATATAAGCCTTGCCTTTTATGCTGATTTTTATCTTAAATTCTATTTTATCATAAATTAATATTGCCATTCCTGCACTTTTCTGATTGTCATAGCCTGACAAATTTTCTTTCATCCTTCGGTTTTTAATCTATTGTTATTTTTCTGTGTAAACTAGTCTCTTGTATATAACATATTGATGGATCTTGTTTTCTTATTCTGTTATTCTGTATTTTGACTGGTGTATTTAATGAATTTACTTTCAGTCTATTTACTGATTGATATGAATTTATTGCTGTCATTTTATTAGATATTGTTTGTGCTGCTTATTTCTTAGTTCAACATGTTTTTCTGTGCTGAATTAATTTTGTAAGTGAAACTTTCTGTCATGTTTTTTTTTTCATGACTGTTGGGTTAGTGTTTAACCACATCATTCATTTTGTCCCTCTTTTACTTGATGAGAAGGCTATTAATATTATTTGAGGTTATCTTGTAGATATTAATGGCTCTCCAAGTTTAAAATGATCTATCTTGAAATCAACTTACCTTCTTCTCCACTTGGAACTTTTTTACTCTTCATTTGGAACCTTTATAATTACACAATCACCTCATTTTACTTTGTAAATGTCTGCATTACAAGTTGAGATCTCTGGTTCTCAATTTTTGGTCTTGTAGATTTGTTTTACTGTGGGTACTTGTACATCTGTTTTTTTTTAACGTTTTATTAGCATATAATTCACATGGCATAAAACTTAATGGTTTGAATATATTAAAAGGAGTTTGAACCACAAGACAGAGAGTTGTGATACTAGAGAAGTAGTGATAGAGGTGAAGTGAAGTGCTGGAACAATGGTAACAGCAAAGGGAACAGAACTAAGAACACAAGGCAGAGACAACAATGTGACAGACTTCCCTGTCCCTTGGAACAAGTAAAGCTGAGTGCCTTCCAGCAGAAGGCTTACTTGTGGAATGAGGTGCTTCAGAAAGTCAGAGAAGTTAGGTTTGCTGACTCTGGGAGCTGAAGCTGAGAATCTTCCAGGCTGAGGCTTATATCTGAGTATAGTGCCCTTTGGGCACTTATTGGCACTATTGAAGGAGCTTTGTAATACTTGACTGATCAAGGTAGAAGCCAACAGTCCAACTTATAAATGAGAGGTGGAGGTATGGCTGAGAAGAGGCTGCCCTGATTGGGAGAACCATATCCAAAGCATTTCTCATCCTAAACTGTAGCCTTTTAACTTCTTTAATAAACCTCCCAATTGTGAGTGTTGTGTGTGAATTCTGTGTGGACATTGCAGTGAATTATTAAACCTAGTAGAGACACACAAAGTGCGATGGGAGATGCTGATATCAAACTTTGTAAAGAAGGTTAGAGATGGAGGGCACGAACCTCCACTTCATAGGAATTGGCCAACAGTTAATGGTTATGCTAATTCTCCTTCTTCCCCCCTTGTGAAGTAAACGGGGGTCAGACATCCTCATACCATTTTTTTATAGTGAGAGAAGAAAATATTAAGCTACAGCACAAATATTTTTCTCATACAATTATTTCAATTCCAACTCTTTTTGTTTTCAACTTTTATTTAACATATTTTGAATGCCAATAAAAATACATAACATACCCTAAACAAAATTTTCCATTTTTTCTATTTTATTTAGTACTTTGACAATTAGTTATACGGGGTATATTTTTTTAGAAGTATTTAGTCTGTGCTTCTTTGAAGAGAAAATTTGGTGTAAAATAATAATATCTGTACTCTTCAGACAAAGGTATTCCAAATGGGATATTTCAAAAATACCCTGTAGCATTGTATACAATGTTATACAATCCAACAATAGACATGTCACATGAGCTTAGAATAACTATGACAATTAAAACATTACCAATATTATACAAATACTTATTACAGATTTTTACAGATTTTATAATTAGGTGATAATTATAAAAGAAAAGGATCTATTATAATCCCAAAACTAGCTCTTATGAATTGTATCTGTTGAGTTGCTAATAAACACATACTGAAGGTATTACTATAGGAAATTATTTTTAAAGGTAAAGCTAGTAAGGCACTAAGATGTGAGAATTTGAATTTGATTATATCAAATGATCTTCAACATTCTTAGAAATATTGGAGTACTACCCAAGTTATTCCAAGCCATAGTATTTTTTAGTAGCCTCATATACATGTGAAAGTTGGACATTGAATAAGAAAGACTGAAGAAGAATCAATACATTTGAATTATGGTGCTGGAAAAGAATATTGAAAGTACTAAGAATTGCCAAAAAAACAAACAAATCTGTTTTGGAATAAGTACTGCCGGAATGCTCCTTAGAGGCAATGATGGTGAGATTTTCCTCATGTACTTTAACATGTTATCAGAATATACGAGCCTTAGAAATGGACAAAGAAAATGGTAAAACAGAGGGGCAGTGAAATAGAGGAAGGCCCTTGACATGATGCACTGACACAGAGGCTGCAACCATAGGCTCAAGCATAACAGCGACTGTGAGGATGGTGCAGGGATGAGCGGCACTTCGTTCTGTTGTGTGTACACGCGACAACAGCACTCAAGTTACTAAAGAAACCAAAAACAAGCCAAAGTCACGTGTGCTCTTCATATGATTTTCCAACAAATGAGAGTACATAAGCTTTGCTAAGTCAAGCACTTCATTTACAGTACAGCTCTTTTCAAAATACATTTGATTACAAAGTGCTGAGAACCTACTGGCTTTAATATTTGTTACTGAGAAAGAAATAATCTTGAGATTTATGCAATATAATTTGTATGTAAAAGGAAACTTCAGTAATCCTTCTCTTAATCCTGAGGTACCAATAATTTTGCAAAATTCTGATATAATTGTTTTGTCATAAAATAAGTCAGATGATTTGCCTTATTAGGTATGTAATTCATAACTTTAATATTTGGGAATAGATTTTTGCATATGTATGGAGTGCCACCACTGTTAATTGAGTTTACCTATTCTCAATGTAATTATTTTTAATTACATATTAAATGAATATTATGAATTACCAATGTTTACTTTCTGAAGTTTCCAAGCTGAACACTCATTCTACTCAAAATACAGCGGAATGTTGCGGGTTGTACTTCCCAGTACTTCACTGGATTGTTGAATAAGCTTATTGCACTGTATAAGGACTTCTTCATCTTGGGCACTGCTGGACAGAAGTCATTCACTCCCACTTTTGTAATCGAATTAGAATGGAGGAAGATTATCTGTTGTATAGGAAAAGAACAGTGGATTGTTAATATGTGGTGCATATAAAAAGATTCATTCTTCTATTTATTTCATCTTTGTTTATAAGTATTTTCACTAAAATAAGTATATCTATATCTATCTATCTACTATCTGTAATGTCTCAAACTCATGTGTTACAAACAAAAGTACTCCATATTTTGGATGTGCCAGAATCAAAGCTCACAAAGTAAGTTCCTTTTCGCTTTTTTTTAAGTTTTTTTTTCTCTTTCTCTCCATATTGACTCCTTTTCTATCTTTATATATACTGTTGAGTTGATCCCAACTGATGGAAACCCCATGTGTGTTTCCAGGATTGACCTTTCCCAAGCAGATTGCTAGGTGAGTTCAAATGACCAACTTTTCCGCTTGTAGTCTAGTGCTTAACCATTTGTACTACCTAAACCCAAAATCAAACCCTCTTCAATTCAATTCCAACTCATAGTGACCCTACAGGCAGAATAGAACGGTTCCTAAAGTTCTAAGGCTAAATCTTTGTGGGTGCAGACAGTTTCATCTTGCTCCTGTCGAGCAGTTGGTGGATTTGAAACACCATCAGACCTACATACCGATGTATGCCTAGATGGTACTATGGGTTAAGCATTCGGCTGATAACCTTGAAGTTGACTGTTCAAACCCATCAACTGCCTTGCAGGAAAAAGTTGAGGTTGTCTGCTTCTGTGAAGATTTACTACTTCACTACTTATACTTTATCCTATATAGGGTCAGTACAAGGTAGAATTAACTTGCTTGCAGTGGATTTTATTTGTTTTTTATTTTTTTGCTATCATAAACATATATGTATGTGTCTTCCTATGTATGTACATATATGTAGATATCTATATATATGTAGACATCTACATATCTACGTATACACATATAGAGAATGAGAGACATGTTTGCAAATATGCATAGAACAAGATGTACTAAGGGACTTAAAAAATTCCTGCAAAATTACATTCTCTTTTTTTTTTAGTGGCTGAAGTTTTATTTTGTGTTAGAATAGCCTATTTACACATGAAACAAAGGATTTTTTTTCCTACTGACCAAAACCAAATACACAATTTCAATGAAAAGTAAATCTCAAAAACCATTAAGTCAGCCAGAGAATACTTCAGCAGAAATATTTCCATGAACTTTTTGAAGCCCTCCTGTATGTATATATAAGTGAAAGGGCTTGAAATAGTTCATGGAAAAGTAGAATAGAAAGAATTGAATTTTTCCATGGACTTTGGGAGGCTCCGTTGTATATTTTGAGAGGGATATAAACAAGAGACACACAGAGAAAAGAGTTAATTTTAGAGACATATTTAAAATATTGGAAGTGAGCAGAATGAGTTAATGCTCCAAGGATTTGGCTTACAATAAGTTAGCGAAGAATGTGTTAGCTCCCAAACACCTGCCCTCCTGGTAGCATCAGCTGAGGCCCACTGACGAATGTAAAAACAACCTCACCCTCATCAGTAAGACCTGCTTTTTCCTGGCTGCTCCCCTGCATGCACATTGCATACCCCACATTAAATTGACTACCACCTAGTTGGTTCTGACTCATAGGACCCTTCTGATAGGACAGAGTAGAACTGTTCTGTGGGCTGTCTTCCTTCTCCGTCTGCTCCTAGCCCCTGCTTGCCATCTGACTTGTGCCCTCCAGAGCTGCTTCTGCTGCCAGTCCAAGGGTGTGCAACAAGGCTATGCACATGTCTTTTTAAATTAAAATGTTGCCTATAAATTAGTGGTGAGTATAGGAACTTTCCTTCACCCCCTTAAACTCTAAGCTCACTGCTATTGAGTAAATGTTGAGTTAATAACAACCCTGTAGACCCTGTAGCAACTATAGAGTCATCCCCTTAACAGCCCTTGAAATTCCTTCTTTCACCTTTTTTTGGCAATAGGGAAATTTGGGGGAAGTCAAATCAATCTAATTAATTCACAGCACTTTGGCATGTAAAAAATTAGGAACCTTTTCCCCCCAAAGCTGGGATTTAAGCTTCTGACTATTGTTACTTCTAGATTTTGCTTTTATATCTTGCTATGATAGATTTGAGCAGTGCATGGAAAGTAAGCATTGTGAGAAACCTTTAGTCTTGGTATTAGGTACCCCCGTGTCTTGCATTTGTCTCAGAGATTTTGTGGCCAATGCTGTATTTGTTTCTGGCATGTTTCCCCACTAGCTCAATATTAGTACCTGGCCCACAGCACTGACTTTACTGGGAGTGGAAATGATTGGATATGCTATGTTTACTTTGTGATAATTCATTGGATGGTATACAATGTGTTTTTTTCTGTTTGTGTTATGATTCTGTTCATTGAAAAGAAAAATAAATGCTAGCAAGTGTAGATTTGAAAGAGACCAGAAGCTGGGAACAGAGATGTGGAGTAAAGTAAGCAAAAATGCGACCTGAGTTGCTATAGTTTGATTGAGAAAGGATACTGCTGATGCTTTTAGTCACATAGACAAAGGCAGCATCTGAACAACTCAAAGCCAGAGGTCAAAACCTTGAGGCCAAATCTGCTCATAGCATGTCTGTTTGGATAACTAAGCTTTCAAGGAAATGCAGTAATTAAAATTTTTTAAAGCTAACCCAAAAGAAAATTAGAAGACGCAAAATAGCTCAGGGCCCAGTTCTGTTCTCGCATACAGCACCCCAAAAAACATATTAAGGTGAAAATGGGAGTTTGTACAGATTCTGTACCTGAGGTCAATAGATGGGAGACTCCTAAAATTGAAATCTTATTGTTAATATTTCCTAGGGGACCTCTTCAGAATCTCAAAAAGAATCTGTGACCTCTCTTATCTAGTTAAGAATTATTAGATTGGGTGGGAAATATGTTCAGTAATGAATAAGAAACGATAAATTGTGAACTCTGTAATCTCTAATTACTAACATTCTTTTAATTGTATATGCTTTTTTGAATAAAAAAAATTATACTAATTTAGAATATCACACTGTATTGAGCATACAAAGACCTGGAATCTAGTTTTGGAAGATGTTAATATATTTTATTTTTTTTTAAGTGTACTAATATATACCAAATAGAAATAGACTGTTTTACCTGGAGGTATTTCAATTCTTGTAATCCTGAAGGAATTTTTTTAAGTTTATTGTTTTCTAAATGGATTTCTCTTATGCGCGGCAAACTTGAGAGACTTCCATTTTCAATATCAGTGATTCTGTTATTTCCTAGGCCCAGCCTAAAAATGATATAAAATGTATAAACTCTTAAGCAGATGGGTAGGTATAAAATACTGTAACCTAAGTTAAACAAAGACACAACAACTTGATTAGAAAGATAAGCTTGTACTATATTTCATTATTTTACTTAATAACCTATTTAATTATGTAACAGCCCTCTAAAGACTCACTATCAGAAAATAATTTAATCTTAAAACAAAAGGGAAAATTGAAAGTATCCCTTTTCTGTCTACTTTGTTTCCCTCTTTTATTAGCATTTCCAGCCCCCCCTCCCATAGTGTTGACTCCTATTCATAGTGACCTTGTAGCCACTTTCCAAGGCTGTAAATCAACCTTATAGCACAAGCAGCAATAATAGTTCACCCTTTTTGCCTTTCCTTCATACTCTCCAGTAGCAGCAATGAGAATCTGTACTCAAAACTAAACTCACTGCTATTGAGTTGATTCTAACTCATAGTGACCTTGTGGTGACCCTATATGGAGTTCTGGTGTCTTAGTGGGTGATACATGAAGCTGCTAACAAGGTCAGTGATTTGAACCAACCAGATGATCCAGTGGAGAAACACGAGGCTGTCTACTCTTGTAAAATTTAAAGTCTTGGAAACCCAAAGGGGCAGTTCCTCTGTCCTCTAGAGTTCTAGGAGATGATTATCTTAACTTGAGTCCTGAATACAGTTCTTCAGAAGGTTTTGTTAATATGATCATAAGTACTACACCTTTGTAGATCTTTATATCGTTTAAAATCCTCTTGCTCCACATTTGAAATTTTATTATAATCTAAATGAAGCTCCAGTAAAGTTGATGGTAATTCTATTGATAAGGGAAAAAAAATGACATGTTACATCAATTGGGAAAAGCCCATTGCTTTTTTAATACTTATTATTCTAAATGGATCAAATATTTGGCTCCATGTCCAGTTTAAATGGGTAAGCTATAATATTGAAGGCTTACACAGATACAAAATTAATTTACTTTCACTAACTGAACCATTTTTTAATGGGAGGTGCATATAAATTACAAATTTCTGCAGATAGGTCCTTTTGTACAATAGCTTAATGTGTCTTCTATTCAGTCTTTTTTTGCATTGTGTGTGTGTGTGTGTGTGTTTTAAACTACTTACTGTGAATTGGGTGAAAGTTTATAAAATTTTATACAGTTTCCCATTCAATTCATACATATTTTGTTTCATGTTTCATTACTTAATCTAATTTCTCCTTGTGTTTTCCATATCTATATATCTATTCCCTTTTCTTTGCTAATCCTTTTGAACTTTACCCTTACATAAATGCTCTCTCTCTCTATATATATATATATATCTCAAATGGTTTGTTGCTCTGGGTGTACTTCCATTTCCATAATGTTATTGTTTCCTTAAGAAAGCTATTGTAAAAAAAAAGAAAGAAAGCTATTGCTTGGCAGAAAATTGACCATGAGATGAGATCATTTTTAAACTTGAAGGGTATCAAACTATAGGCCATTGTCTTGGGGATTTTCCAGGCTCTAGCTGAGCTGTAAGCCTGGTATTTTTCATGGTTTTGAGTTTTATTCCACAATTTTCTCCCACACTATATTGGACCTTCTAGTACGATCCCGTTCAGAGCAGCTGGTAGTGGTAATCAGACACCATCTCGTTCTTTCAGTCTCAGGGTCATGAAGACTGATGTTGTGTACTGTATTCACTGGGCTTTTTGTTTCTCGCTTTTCACATTCTTCACTTTTTTCCCCCCTCTAGATAAGAGAGACCAATCATTGCATCTTAGATGGCCACTTGGATGAGGTTTTAAGCCAAATCTGTAAATATTTGAGAGTAGATAGCCTCATCTCATTTTTCTCCTCACAGTGATTGATGGACTTGAACTGCCAATCTTACCTAACAGTGCCACCAGGGATCCTAATAGAATTATTCAATATTGTAACTTGAGGCTTAATATTTTCTGCAGTTTTTTCAGCTTGGAAACTGCCAAGTGTGTTCTTCTCTTTTAACTTTCTAACTCTTGGTCTTTTCACAGTTCATTACTATGCTTTACTTTGTCTACCTGAGCTCTTGAAACCTTCTGTTCGGCTCATTGGCTTAATAAGTTCTTCCATTCATTTTAGCTCCTCTGTGCAAAAGCAAATCTCAAAAATTTGCCTGACATCGATTTTTATCTTTTCTTTCTTCCCTGTGTTTTCAACAACTTTTTTCTTACTTTATTTATCTTTTCTTTTCTTTGAAGGGGGGTGTCGAGGAGGGCTCTTACACAGAGATTGCTTTGTTTATCTTTTTATGGATTATTTTATTGGGGCTCTTCCAGCTTTTATAATCATCCATACATCAATTGTATCAAGCCCATTTGTGCATTTCTTTAAAACATTTTATTAGGGGCTCATACAACTCTTATCACAATCCATACACACATCAATTGTGTAAAGCGCATTTGTACTTCATTCTCAAAACATTTTCTCTCCACTTAAACCCCTGACATTAGGTCCTCATTTTTCCCCTCCTTCCCCGCTTCCCCCTCCCTCATGAGCCCTTGATAATTTATAAATTGTTATTCTGTCATATATTGCCCTGTATTTGTGCATATTTTGCCATCATCATTTCCAAAACATTTTCTTTCTACTTGAGCCCTTAATGTCAGCTTCTCTTCCCCCCACTCTCCCACCCCGTAAACCCTTGATAAATTATAAATTATTATTTTCATATCTTACACTGTCAGCTGTCTCCCTTCACCCAGGTTTCTGTTGTTTGTCCCCCTGGAGGGAGGGGTTATATGTCAGTCATTGCAATCCATTCCTCCTTTCCCCCCTACCGTTCTCCCCCCCACCTTCTCCCTACCAACATAGTAATCACTAGTCCCATTACTGTTCCTGTGGGGTTTATCTCTTAGATTCTGTGTGTCATGAGCTCTCATCTGTACCAGTATATATGCTCTGGTCTAGCTAGATTTTTAAGGTAGAATTGGTTTGTTTCCTTGGTTCTATACTGCACCCTGGCTGGCTTGTTCCTTCCTCGTGACCCTCTGTGAGGGGAGGTCCAATTGTCTATACATGGGCTTTGGGTCTCCACTCTGAGCCTCCCTTCGGGCACATCCATATGATTGTTTTGGGTCTTCTGATGCCCGAAACCTGATCCAGTTGGTACCTTGTGATCACACAGGCCAGTGTACTTCTTCCATGTGGGCTGTGTTGCTTTCCTACTAGATGGCTGTTTGTTTAACTTTAAGCCTTTAAGACCCCAGACACTCTTTCTTCATTTATCTTGTCCTTGATGTTATTCCACAGCCCTTATTGTCTTTAGCTATTCATTTTTTTCTTGTTTTTAACCAAAAAACCCTTTATTTTCATCTTCAAACAACAAACTATTTGCATTTTTTCTCCCAAGGTAATCATAATTACCTTACACAAAAATTGGCATTTACCAAGTACCTTAAAAGTATTTCCCTTTAACAAGAAACTAAGCATCATAGAATCTCAAAATTAAGAAGTTTTTAAGAAACCATCTTTTTGCCTTTATGAAGCAAAATAGAAGCAAGCATAAGTCAAGAAAATCTATTCATACTTCAGGTCCTTCTCCAAAACCAGCATTGTTATGTTATTTCCATTTAGCAAAATCTTATCTAATTTAGTAATCCTTCTTCCTTTTTATGTGATTTCAAATTCAGTGACATCTTCCAAGATCATATCGAAAAAGTCATCAAAAACTTAGAAGCATGCCAATAATTTCCTTATCATTCTTCATTATATTGTGAATTCTTGAGCGTATACATTTATATACAAGCTCCAGAGACAGCAGCTGCAATAGGTTGCTAGTAGTATCAGCCATCATGGTTACATGGAAAGTGGTTTTTAATTTTCAATGCATCAAATTTATTCTTGAGGTGGTCTCTAAATTTAGATGAGATATACCCAACGTCAACTTGAGATATATTCATATACTCATCTCAGCTTGAGATGAGATATACTCTTTATTCAGCTTTTGTGGGCTTTTAAAAATTCCTTTTACCTTGAACTTGAACTTACATATGAGCAAGTGATGGTCTGTTTTGCAACCAGCCATGGCCTTGCTATGACTGATGATAGTGAACTTTTTCAACATGTTTTGCCACAGATATAGTTTATTTGAGTATTGTGTATTTCATCTAGCAAGGTTCATGTGTATAGTCACTGTTTGGGCTGTTGAAAAAACCAACTTGTTGTGAGTGAATCACTCATCACTGAAACTTCCATTATATGATCTTCAGCATAATTTCTACCAATGCCTCCTTGTTGACCTCTGACTGATGGCAGCCCCACACACAGTGGATGGACTGCTAAGATCCATAGGACTCTCTAAAGTTGATTTTTGTAAGTAATCACCAGGCCTTTTTTCCTTGACTGCCTTAATCTAGAAGTTTTCCTGAAATCTATTCAACATCAAAGCAAAATGCAAGCCTTCACTGACAGATTGGTAGTGGCTGCACATGAGGTGTATTCACAAGGCATTAAACGTAGGTTTCCCATGGAAGCATTCTACCACTGATCTGCCTTTGCCTCACAGAGAGAACTAGCAATTCATATATCCATAAGAGCCAGTGAATTTCCCACTCTAGTATATCTGCTGGCGAACTGACTCTAGGTGTTTTTTTCTTTTAAAATTTATTTATTTTGTAGTTGTTGAAAAGATACACAGTGAAATATACACCAATCCCACAGTTTGCAAGTACAATCTACTGATGTTGATTACTTCAAGTTGTGCCGTCATTATCACCTTCCTTTTCTGAGTTGTTTCCTTCTCATTAGAATAAACTTGCTGTCCGTACTCTTTCTAATTGCCCTTGTAAATTTAATCCCATATAGTATTTCTTTTTTTCCCTTACAACTTTTTATTTTGAATTGGGTTTACATATCAGATAGTCGTTTGCATTCAACAACTTAACAAACCTTCCAGTGACATACCCTGTTCCCCATTCCCATCCCCATCACTTCCTTCTAGTAGTATATTATCATCCTCTTCACCTAAATTAACACCTGTCTGCCTTCAAGCATGTTGCTTCCCCTTCCCTCCTTTCCTCTCTCACCCTTGGTAACCATTAAAGTCTGTTTCTTTTGGTAAGAAGACCTTTTTTGATTTAAAAATATAACAGTGGTCTCATACAGTATTTGTAGTTTTGTGTTTGATTAATTTCACTTAGCATAATGTCCTCCAAATCCACCATGTTATGAGGTGCCTCACAGTTTCATCATTATTCTTTAATGATGGGTAGTATTCCATTGAGCATATAAACCAAAGTTTATGTATACATTCATTCTTCCTCTGCTGGGCATTTAGTTTATTTCCATTTTCTTGCTATTAGGAATAGTGTTGTGATGAATATGAGTGTGCCTCTAACTGGTCGTGCTATGGTCTTTGTTTCCGCAGGGGAAATACCATAGAGTGCAACTGCTAGGTTTTATGCTATCCCCATTGTCTGATGGAGTGCCGTACCCCAGCGTCCCTTCCAGGCTTCACACCTAACCACCACCTCTCTGCTTGGGTATTGGTTTTCATCTTCTCTGCTTTCTTCGTTAAGAAATTGACCACGTCCAACAAGTACGTCAAGGAGTCCTACATACTGATCTGCTAACTGAAAGGCCAGCTGTTTGAACACCCCTTTCTTCCCAGGTGCTCTGCAGGAAAAAGATTAGGCTGTCTGCTCTCACAAAGACTTGAAGTCGAGGGGCTGTCATATTGTGTCAGTATGAGCCCAAAATTGACTTGATGACAGTGAGTTTGGATTCGATTGACAAATACTTCATAGAATAGCAAGTATAGATAAATAAATACAAGCAAAAGGAATGAAAAGAAACCACTAATTGATTCTTAATATTTGTTCATTCTAGAGAAACAAAAATTTTGCCTCAAGACTTTAAAAAAATAAAGCACTTCACATATCTTTGAGAAAATGCTAAATTTCATATAGTACTGACCACGTATACTACTAAAAAAGATTTCCAATAACAGTTTCGTTTACACAGTGTATATATTGTACAGTTTACAATAACATTTAATGCCCTTAAATTATATCAATTTTTCAATATTTTCTATATTAGAAAGTAAATACAGACCTTTAGGAATTGAAGTTAGTTTTGCTTCAGCAATCCTGATATGGAATACTGTCATTCCTTCGAATGCCCCTGTTTCTATCCCATTATTATCAAGAGGGTTTGCACTCATTTCTGTGGGGGAAATTGTATAATTTAGCATGTACATACTGTATATGAAGGAAATTTACCACACAGTGATACACATCCCAGTTCTGATTCATGTGCACTTCATTATTCAGCTCATTTTTCACTCCATACATCTGTTTCTATATCTGTATTCTCTCCTCTCTGCCAGCCTCAGAAAATGACATAAGTTGGAATATAGAACATGCTCATTATTTTGCTTTGAATTACTAAATCCGTAACTTGCTGCTACCCTCCTCCAACCATGAACATGATAAAGGTTTCATTATAGTAGCATTACATCAGAAATAGATCATCCTTTATTTAACATAAAGTGTTTCTTTCTGTTAGCTAGTGTACATTTTATTTATTTATTTCTACTGTACATTTTATTTTGTACCTAAAAGAAGTCTGATGAAGCAGGTCTACTCTTCTAGAGGTTTACTATGAGTCAGATTTGACTTAATAACATACAAGAATGACAAGAACAATAATAAACTTAAAATTTAAGTCATTTGGAAATTGTGATTTAATTAGAAGAAATATAGTTTTGGATAATTTTTGCTAAGTGTGGCTGTTTGATAAATACCAGGTATTTGTTTGTTTGAATGGAGCAAATGAAGTATTACTTGGGAATTTGATCAATGGAAGTATTATTTGGGAATTTTTAAGAGACAGTGTAAAAGAAATACTGTAGATATGTGATTGTGGTAGAAGTAAAATAGGATAGAATTTTAAAATACAGCACAAACATTTCTTCTATCAATAATCTAGAAGATATCTTAAATCAAATCCAAAAAGATACCTTAAAACTAATCAAAAGCTAGTGTATATTTTAAGTAGTATCTCAACTAATTTGATATGTTAATTTGAGTAGTTTATAGAATCCATTTTTAAAACTACCTTTCCGGAGAGGAGATAAGCTAGTCAGCGTGCAGTGTAGCAACAATGAAACATACAACTTTCCTCTGTTCTTAAATGCCCTCCCCCAACCTGATCCCGATTCTACCTTATAAATCTGGCTAGACCAGAGGATGTACACTGGTACAGATAGGAACCGGAGATACAGGGAATCCAGGACAGATGATCCCTTCAGGATCAGTGGTGAGAGTGGTGATACCGGGAGAGTGGAGAGGGGGTGGGTAGAGAGGAGGAACCGATCACAAGGATCTACATATAACCATGGGGGATGGACAACAGAAAAGTGGGTGAAGAGACATCGGATGGTGTAAGACATGACAAAATAATAATAATTTATAAATTATCAAGGGTTCATGAGGGAGGCAGGAAAATAAGCTGAGACCAAGGGCTTAAGTGGAGAGCAAATGTTTTGAGAATGAAGGCAGTGAATTTACAAATGTGCTTGACACAATTGATGTATGTATGGATTGTGATAAAAGTTGTATGAGCCCCCAATAAAGTGATTAAACATTTTTTCTAAACTTTAAATTTTAAGGAGAAAACTATACATTAGAGAGATCGAATAGTTAACGCCTAATCCAATGGTCATTCTTAGAAGCATTAATGTTAATTTAGTTATTACGTTTTCTGATAAGATGCAATAGCTACTATTAAATATTTTCTTAAAAATTTCAAATGTGCTTCCATAAATGTCACATGCAATAAAGTCCATGGAACAATTTTACTCTGTAAAACAAAACAAAACAAAAACTACCTTTAAATTAATAAGAATAATATAGATGTCTTCAAGTGAGGTCTAGTTAGAATACAGAAACCACACTAGGTATTTTAGGTGTTTCAAAGGAGATTACAAAGTCATATGTTTTAAGTGCTATAAATTTTGTTTGATACTGAGTTGAGTTTTAAATGACTATGCTAAGTAAGGATTATAAGATTCAAAAATATATTTTGGGAATTATCAGTTGTAGTATTTGTTAATAATGATGCATTTCTTTATATTTGCTTATTACTTATAATTTCAAGATATTCATTCATTTGAAAACTTACCCAGAACATGTAAAGCATCCATTCCTTTGAATGTGTTCTTGTGTATTTTCTTAACTTTATTATCATGAATTCTAAGTTCTGCTAATGACTTGGGAAGATTAAGTGGTATTTCACTAAGTTGATTATGGGACAAATAGAGCCTTCGCAGCTTCTTTGTGGTTAGAAAGGCTTTTGGGTGAATCTTTGTTAACTTGTTGTTGTTTAGAATCAGACCCTAGATAGAACATAGAAAGTTAAGCGAATATTTGATTCTTCTATAACCTATGATTAGACAATCATGAAAATAAATTTAATTTTTATCATTCATATACTTAATTAACCATGGAAATAATTTTGCAATCCAATCTAAACTACAACAAAATTTCTACTGTGTTGGAACAGTGCAAAGGTTTGGCTGCTTATTTTATACCTTTTTCATTTGTATAAAAGCTCATCTCATCTTTTTGAATTTAGCTAATCTTTGAGAAGCTTCTTGTCTGTATTGTGCTGGGGTGTAAGCCAATGTGTCTCTTCTAGTTTTGTTCTACATTCTAAGAGAAAACAAAGATTAAGCCTGCCATCTCCATTTAAATTACAACACTGAGAGGAGAAGGTAGTAAATAATCACAACCAAGTTAAGCCTCATCTTCCTGTATAGAGGTGTAATTTTGAAGTGCTGGTTCATCCCCTTCGCTAGATCACCATAGAGGTCAATGCAGTGCCCTTGCTTATACTTCTAAGCAGGGAGGGGAAAGTAACTACTGAGTTCTAGTGAAGGCATTAATGCTTATTGAGAACTAACTATTTCCTAGGCAGAGTGAAAGATACTCTTCACTTTTGTTTTCTTGCTTAATCCTCAAATGTACATAACAAAGAGCAGAGCCATGTTTTTCCCACTGTGTTATCATGTCCATGGGGCTCTGTGGGACCTTGTTCTTTTTAAGCATATATCCAGACCACTCTGATTTGGTAAGACTCCTCACAAATACAGCTTTGAGAAAATATATATGTGTGTATTTTATGTATAGCTTTGAAATATATGTGGAAGAGAATATATTTATTTTATAACTAAGTCATCACTTAAATATTAAGATAATCAACAATAATAAAATGTATTCCAACCAATTCACTCTATAATTTTAGAGCCAAGGAACATTTGGAGAATGGTTTTACCATTTTCCTACCATCAGACAATGGAATTATAACTTATAACTAACTACTTCAACTACTTCTTCGATTCATATTCAGCTTGCATAACTATAAGAATAATAACTAATGACATTTTAAATTGAAATGATCATATATTATTTCATTAAAATTTGAAGGTAGGCCGACTTGGTGTCAGTTCTTGGCTCCACCACATGCATAGTTAGACTGCAAAAAAGAGCTGACCCTCCCTAAGCCTCACTCATTGCAGCTGTAAAATCAGTGTCATACAATCTAATTCTTAGAGTGGTTATTAAAATTAATAAGCTAATATTATGTATACAATAAAAAGAGGTAAATACTTCTACTCAAGTACTCCCTCAATGCAAGAATACTTTGTTCTATTAAACTGGCATTCCATTATGCTCACCTTCCCGACACAATCGCTGAAGACAATGTGCGTGCTTAAGCAAATGTGGTAAAGAAAGCTGATGGTGTCCAGCTATCATGAGATATAGTGTCTGGAGTCTTACAGGCTTGAAGGTAAACAAGCGGCCATCTAGCTCAGAAGCAACAAAGCCCACATGGAAGAAGCACACCAGCTTGTGTGATCACGGGGTGTCGAAGGGATCAGGTATCAGGCATCATCAGAACAAAATATCATATCATTGTGAATGAGAGGGAGTGCTGAGTAGCGACTCTATGCCCATCTGTAGGCAATTGGACATTCCCTTATGGAATGGTCGCGGGGAGGAGATAAGCCAGTCAGGGTACAGTGTAGCAATGATGAAACATGCAACTTCCCTCTAGTTCCTAAATGCTTCCTCCCCACACACTATCATGATCCCAATTCTGCCTTAAAAATCTGGCTAGACCAGAGGATATACACTGGTACAGATAGGAACCGGAGACACAGGGAATCCTGGACAGATGATCCCTTCAGGACCAGTGGTGAGAGTGCTGATACTAGAAGGGTGGAGGGGGGGCGGTGGAAAGCGGGAACTGATTACAAGTATCTACATATAACCTCCTCCCTGGGGACGGACAACAGAAAAGTTGGTGCAGGGAGATGTCGGACAGTGCAAGATATGACAAAATAATAATTTATAAATTATCACGGGCTCATGAGGGAGGGGGGAGCAGGGAGGGAGGGGAAAAAATGAGGAGCTGATACCAGGGACTTAAGTGGAGTGCAAATGTTTTGAGAATGATGAGGGCAATGAATGTACAAATGTGCTTGACACAATTGATGTATGTATAGATTGTGATAAGAGTTGTATGAACCCCCAATAAAATGAATAATAATAAAAAATAGAGGCAAAATCTAAACTGTTAACTGTTGCTACCATCAGTTTAGTGTTAGCCAACTGAATTATAAGGTACTAATTTTTATACTTGTAAAACCATATGCTTTGTACTTGCTTGTATTGTGTACATATTGGGTCATTTTCAAACATCTATTTAGTTATAATATCACCATGATTTGGAAAAATATCACCATATAAAGTACTTGGTTTAAAAAAAATGCTTTCAGATAGCCTATAAATTCTCTATATTAAATTTTAGCTTCTCGTATGGCCTTCTGGTTCTTACAACAATAGATAATAAGGTATTAGAGAACAAGTCAGATCATTTAAAAACCACACACACACACAAGCAGTTATTCACAGTTTACTTCCAACTCATTATTATAGCCACATTCGTTATGGAGACCTCTTGTCCTACTTTTGAAAGGCTATAATTTCCCCATGTTCCTTCTTTACGTATAGCCACATTGTTTGCTAATGATGAATTTGGAAACCTATGACTCCCACTTTTGTGATTTTCACATGAAAGCCTACACTGAAAATATGGTTTAACTGGAGACAATGCCAATCTGTGGCAACATTTAATAGTGCTAAATAAAACTTTCCCTTTACTTTGTTTTACTTATTCTTTTATGCAGCTCCAACAATATCATGTCTGAATCAGAGGAAAAAAGAATAAAACTAAAAACCATACTTATTATGGTTGAAATTTACTGAGTCATACTTGGGGGGTCAGACAGGGAAGCCTGATACACAGAAAGAACACATGTGCAAAGCCAAAGGTTTTCATGGCTGCATTGTCTGTGACTACCCAAAGCCAGAGTCAAAACAAGTGGATCCATAGGAGAGTAGCTTGGTTATGTGGTATTTACAATGGAATATAATACAGCAACAGAACTGGTAGACTACCTATAAATTTTATCTAAAAACTGTATAGCAAAAGAATGCATTCAGTACGATTTTTATTTGTAACCATTTCTTTTTAAAATCATTTTATTGGTGGCTCATACAACTCTTATCACAATCCATACATACATCCATTGTGTCAAGTACATTTGTTGCCATCATCATTCTCAAAACATTTTCTTTCTACTTGAGCCTGTGGTATCAGCTCCTCATTTTTCCCCTCCCCGCCCCCCCCTGTCACGAACCCTTGATAAATATAAATTGTTATTAATTTGTCATGTCTTACACTCTCTGACATCTCCCTTCACCCACTTTTCTGTTGTCCGTTCCCCAAGGAGGGGGTTATATGTTGATCCTTGTGATCTGTTCCCCTTTTCTACCTCAGCTTCCCCTTACCCTCCTGGTATTGCTACTCTCATGGTCCTGAGAGGTTTATCTGTCCTGTACTTCCTGTGTTTTGTAAGCATTTCTCAAGCAGGTAAAGGAATCTGTGTTTTTAAAGGAAATGCAAATATTGGGAAAGCTATAAAGGAAACAAGGGACTTGATATCCTAAAAGTAAAGATGGCAATTCACTTCGGTCACAGTGGTGGAATCTCGGCAATGTTCTGTGCTTTACTCGGTGATTGTTGAAACAGAATACAGTATTCTTTACAGCTATTCACAAATTGTGTGTGCTTTATGACTTTTTATGTGCTTGCCCTATTTCATAATACAATTTATAAAAGGACAAAACAAAGGCTTAACGGCAACTAGGCTGTATAATCTGATGCCAGGGAACTGATGGCAAGTTACTGCTTATAATTGTGCTTATTTCCTTACAAATAAAATAATAGTAATCGTTTGTGCTATAACATGAAGATTCATAACCATTTTTGTGATCCACCAAGCTGCTAAGCTTCCTCTTTCCCTTTATTTTTCAGTATAAGCAAAAGATACTACATAGTAAGAAAAGTATATTTCAGTATGCTTAGTAATAAAATATAATCCATTAAAGCTATACTTTTTTATTTACTAGGAAACTGTTGAATAATAGTGGCTTTCTCATCCTGCACTCATACCATATAAAAGTAAAAATTGTTTCCACTAAAATGATACAATTAATCATTTCAGCAGTGATATAGATTATTCACTTAAACATTTGAAAATAGGAATGTAATTTTCTTACATAAAGTGAAGTGAGCCCTTTAAAATCATTTTCTTTTATTTCCTTGATTTTATTGTTTTGAAGGTCTACCATTCGAGTATCAAGTGGAATGTTGCTTGGAACTGAGGTCAAACCTGAGAAATAAAAAACATGTGTCATATACTGGAAAACTATACTAAAGATGAGATTAATAATATGATTAAAATAAACTTTTCAGAAAATCGTGAATTTAGCATCGCAACTGATAATAAAACATTCATTTTGAAAGGCGATAAGATCTTTTCGAGTAACCAATAGTTTTTACAAGAGTGAGCTATCTGTTCATTTGTCTAGCTGTGTCAATCAATACTCATCTGCTCCAAATTGAAATTGTTGTTGTTAGGTGCCATTGAGTTATTTGGATTCATAGACACTGTTATGGATGCTATGGATTGTTCCTAGAAAATATGTGTTATAAATCTTCTGTGCCTGTGGTTATAATCCTATTGGGAATGGGTTGTTTTTGGTGTGTTAATGAGACAGGGTTATGGCCGGGAGTATCACCAGTCTCTTTTGAAATATAAAAATACTAAAAGAAAGTAAGTATAGATGGGAAGAGAGATGTCAAGCCACATGAAGATCACTAGGAGCAGAGACCTAGAAGAAACAGATTTCCTCCAGTGTTATAAAAAAGAAAGCCTTTCCCTAGAGTTAGCATCCTGGTTTTGAATTTCAAATCTGTGAGAAAATAATTTTGTTTGTTAAAGCCACCTGTTTGTGGAATTTCTGTTATAGCAGCACTAAATAATTAGGAGAATGACTCTATGTAACAGAAGAAATGCCCTGTAGAATTTTCTAGTCTGTAACCTTTACCAGTAGCTCTGGTGACACTGTGAGTGAGACATAGGTAGGACTGCAAACAAACTAGCTATTCCTTAGGAAGTAGATGAGGCTCTGGGCCCCTCTAAAGATAAAAAAATACATCATTGAGGAAGTGGAGCCATCCCTCAATGCAAGAATACTTTCTTCTAACAACCTGGCCTCTCTGATGCTCATTCTCCCTACACAATCACTGCAGACCAAATGGGTACATAAGCAAATGTAGTGAAGAAAGCCAATGGTGCCAGGCTAATAAAAGATAGAGCATCTGGGGTCTTAAAGCTTGAATATAAACAAGTGGCCATCTAGCTGAGAATCAACAAAGCCCACATGGAAGAAGCACACCAGCCTGTGTGATCATGAGCTGTAGATAGGATCAGGTATCAGGCATCAAAGACCCAGAGCAAAAAATCATATCAATGTGAATGAGGGGGAGGGTAGAGTAGAGACCCAGAGCCCTTCTGTAGACAATTGGAAAGCCCCTCACAGAAGGGTCACAGGAAGGGATGAGTCAACCAGGGCACAGTATAGAACCAATGAAGCACACAATATTCCTCTGGTTCTTTGAGGCTTCCTCACCCACCACTATCATGACCCCAGTCCTGCCTTTCAGTTCTGGCTAGACGAGCATGTACACTGGAACAGATAATAGCTCTTGATTCATGGAATCAGGTCAGATAAACCCCTCAGTAACAGAATTGGGAGTAGTGATACCACGAGGGTAGGGGGAAGGTGGGGAGATGAGGGGAGGAAGGAGGAACCGATCTCAATGATCGACGAGTGACATCCCCCCTCAGAGAAATGAACAACAGAAATGTGGGTGAAGAGAGACAGTGGTCGGTGTAAGATATGAAAATAATAATTTATAATTTATTAAGTTGTCATGAGTGAGGAAGAGAATCTTGATACCAAGGGTTCAAATAGAAAGTAAATGTTTAGAAAATGATGATGAATGTATGTACATGTATGCTTGATACAATTGTGTATGGAATGCTATAAGAGCTTTAAGAGCCCCCGAAAATGAATTTTTTCAAAAGATAATATCAGAAATCTATCTCTATGAGTTGGAATTGACTCAATAGTGATGAATAACTTTTTCCAGAGAAAATTGCCATGGTTCTCTCCCATGGAGCTGCTGAATGGGGTTGCATTAGCAAATAAGATTAGCAGTTGATTTCCTCTAGTTCCTAAATGCTCCCCC
>NW_022111330.1:468192-471468 GCF_000313985.2 Echinops telfairi | reverse complement strand
GACAACAGAAAAAAGTAGGTGAAGGGAGATGTCGGACAGTGTGAGATATGACTAATAGTAATTTATAAATTATCAAGGGTTCATGAGGGAGGGGGTAGCAGGGAGGGAGGGTAAAAATGAGAGCTAATAATAATGGCTCAAGTAGAAAGCAAATGTGAGAATGATGATGGCAACAAAAGTACAAATGTGCTTGACATACAATGGATGGATGTATGGATTGTGATAAGAACTGTTCGAGCCCCCAATAAAGTGATTTTAAAAAATTGCACTCTTAGACACCCTATATGGGGTTGCTGTGAGGCAACATCCAACATGATGGCAGTGCGTGGGCACTGTCACTGAGGGTACTGACAGCCGAGGCACCTCTTCTAGTGATTCACATTTGTCTGAGGAATAGTAAATATCTTTTCAATCATTATGCTGTTGTGGTGCCAAATTGGAGTAAGTGGGTCTTGAACTTTTTAAAGAGTTTTGGGTAGAAAATAGACAAACTAATTTTCAAGAACATTATAAGAAATTGTATTATCTATGTTTTTCCAGTAGTGAGTGGCTCTAATTAGTTATAAATTATTTAATTTCTAAAACTTAATTATATCTAACATTAATTTACATTTCTAAACATTTAATCATCATTAAAAGTAAAGTGACTTGTATTAAACTACTTTCCAGCTGTGCACCATAGTTTAAGTTTATATAGAACTACTTATCCTTTAGTTGGTCATCATTCTCTTTGCAGGTACAATTATAATAGTGTTCTTTTCTGTCATTGAGTAGCCCTCCTGGCACAGTGATTAAAAGATCTTGGCTGGTAACAGAAAGGTCAACAATTTGAAACCACCAGTGACCCCACTGGACAAAGATGTGGGGTAGTTCAACTCTGTCTTATAGGGCTGTTATGAGTTGGTATTGGCTTAATGGCAGTGGGTTATTTTTTTTTTCTTCTGTAGTCTGAGATTGAGTTACAGCTTCTCTGTGTAAATACTTAAGATTTACATGTGTTCCCTGCTTAGGTTTTTTTTTTTTTTGTAATTACTGAAAATTACCAGGAGCTATATGGGCATATTTATTTCTTGCTTTAGATAAATAGTATTTGGGTTAAATATATAACAATTAGTCATGCCATACAAAGTTAGACTTGGTGAGCGTAGGGCCTTCTCATGCAACCCCCACCCAATGTTTTATTTTCAAAATGTGTAAACAAACCAGAGAATGTCACAGTGAAAAATCCATATTTCAATCACCCATTTTCTATCATCACTATTGTGTATACTATCATGTACTGTTTGAGCAAATAATCAGAGAAGCTGGATAATATATAGAAGACTACAGCGTCAGGACTGGAGTTACGCTTATTTCCAACCAGTGATATGTAGATGACACAACCTTGATTACTGAAAATGAGGTGGACTTGAAGCACCTACTGGTACTGATCGAGGATTGCAGCCTTCAGTATGGATTAAAACTCATGTAAAGAAGACCAAAATCTTCACAACTGGGCAAATAGGTAACATCATGATAAGTCAAGAAAAGGTTGGTTGTCAAGGATTGTGTCTTGCTTGGATCCACAATCAAGACTTGTGGAAGCAATAGTCAGATTAAAAGATGTGTGGCATTGTGTAAATCTGCTGCACAAGACCTCTTAGAGTATTGAAAAGCAAGAATGTTTCCTTGAGAACTAAGATGTCCTTGACCTAAGGGGGCACTTTTGTTTTCCTCTCCCCTCCCACCCCAAGCTGGTATATTTTCAATGGCTTTATATGCATGTGAAAGTTGGACATTGAATAAGAAAGCCCGAAGAAGAATCAATGCATTTGAATTACGGTGCTGGTGAAGATTATTGAAAATACCCTGGAGTACCAAAAGGACAAACAGATTTATCTTGGAAGAAGTACAGCCAGAATTCTCCTTAGAGTCAAGGAAGGTGGGACTTCATCTCACGTATTTTGGACATGTTAGGATTGAGACCAGACCCTAAAGAAAAAATCATTCTTGGTAAAGTGGAGGGACAGTGAAAAAGATGAAGGCCCTCAACCAGATGGATTGACACTGTGGCTGCAACAATGGGCTCAAGCATAGGAACAATTGGGAGGATGAGCAGAACATTGCAGTGTTTTGTTCATGGTTCATAGGGTTGCTATATGTCAGAACTGACTCGATGGCTCCTAACAGTAACGACATTAAAGGATTCTGTAAGTATTTTGACTTTCAATCTTCTACTCTATAGCCATAATATTTTAAAATTGACACCATAGTAATTTGTTCATGAAGAAAGAAAAGGGGTAACATTGTAAGTTAGCAAGGTGGAGGGATAGTTTTGTTTGTTTTTTTTAGACTAGGCTAATTTTTCCATCTTAATGAGCCTGGAAGATTATTTTGGTAATATAAAATTATGTAGGAGATCTTGTAGGAAGCTTAGGATCCAGCAGAAAGGAATCTGCTATTGATACAGAATTTGACAAGCCCTACCCCACATTAAAATCTGAAGCTCTAGAAAGAGCCTAATTTTCCAAAGAAAAATGTGTGAAAAGTATCCAGAGCCTTGTAACACTTACTTTCACCATTAGTGGACAGTGCCATTGATGACAATGTGTTGTTTTTAATATCATACTATCACAGACTTTCTTAAGGATTTTAAGTTAGTCTTTTTTCTAAACTAAGTATTTAGAGCAGGCTGTTGTGAGGCAGTTTGGCTTTTCTGTTTATGGATGACAATTGCATACTGGAGCCATGCTGTGTCCTCCAGCTCAGCAGTTCTCAGCCTGTGGGTTGTGACCTCTTTAGGGGCCGAACAACTGTTTCACAGGGGTCGCCTAAGACCATCGGAAAACACATAAACATTTCATAATGTATAATTACATATTGTTTTGTGATTAATCACTATGCTTTGATTTTCTTAATTATGTTCAATTTGTAATAAAGAAAATATATCTCGCATATCAGATATTTACATTACAATTCATAACAATAGCAAAATTACAGTTAAGAAGTAGCAACAAAAATAATTTCATGGTTGGGGGTCACCACAACATGAGGAAGTGAATTAATGGGTCATGACATTAGGAAGGTTGAGAACCACTGCTCTAGTGGCTTTAAGTGAGAAACAGATGTCTTCGCTGTGAGCAACAAATTATGATAACCAGCACGAGAGAATAGTTTATACTAAAGATACAAAGCTCCTTCTCACAGTTACAAATCAGAAGTAATCCTGTGTAAAACCATATATATATATGATGAGCATGGTACCCCATCGGTCCTGACTGAAGGACATGCCTAGAG
>NW_022111330.1:465643-466803 GCF_000313985.2 Echinops telfairi | reverse complement strand
ATATTGGTACAGACATCACCTGGAAACACAGGGAATCCAGGACCAGTGGTGAGAGTGGCAATGTCTGGAGGGTGGAGGGAATGTGGGGTAGAAAGGGGGAACCGATTACAAGAATCTACGTATAGCCTCCTCCCTGAGGGATGGACAGCAGAGAAGAGGGCGGGGGAGACGTCGGACAGTGTATCTTATGACAAAACAATAATGATTTGTGAATTATAGAGGGATCATGAGGGAGGGAGAGGGGGAAGGGAGGGGAAAAATGGGCAGCTGGTATCGGGCTAGAGTAGAAGGCAAATGTTGTTAGAATGATGAGGGCAGTGAATGTACATATGTGCTTGGCACAATGGATGTAAGTATGGATTGTGCTAAGAATTGTATGAGCAACCAATAAAATAATTTAAAAAAAAGAAAAGAAAAACCTTGGTGGTCCTGTGGATTAAACATTGAGCTGCTACTATAAGATTAACGTTTCAAACATTTTCTCAAGCTACTCTGGAGAAAAATGATGGGGTTTCTAAAGAGCATTTATAATCTGTCCTATAGGATGTCTATGAATTGTAATCAACATGATGGCAGTAAATGGATTTTCTGGAGTAAAAAATAAAATCTCATTTGTTTTTTTGCACAATTGCACACTTTGTTCCAGTCTTTTTATTATAGCAAACTTCTGACTTGCTATAAATGCTGTGCCAAAAACAAATACCACACACACACAAAACTTGTCTGTAAAATTTCAGAGTCACCTTCTGTGTATGTGGATGCAGGAAACACCTCTGAGAGATAATCAGTGTCAAGAATGAGAGAATGGGAAATTTTTGAGGATGTATTTATCAGACATTGTCTTTTATGTCTCAACCTTTCTTCTTTTGAAAATAACTGAGTACAACCCCTCCTGATATATATTCCTATTACATCCCCTTCCTGAGGAGAGCACTGTTCTGTTTGCATGTTTTCATTGGAGCTATTGACAAGATAAAAACAATGTCTCCCATTTTTAAAGAATTAGTGGACTCTATTGTTTATTCCTATAAGAATAAATTTACAAAGCAGAGAATTACGAATTTTGAAGAGGTCTTAGTGGACATCCCCTCACAGAAGGGTTATAAGGAAGGGATGGGCCAGCCAGGGTGCAGTATAGCACTGAGGAAACACACAACATT
>NW_022111330.1:463964-465484 GCF_000313985.2 Echinops telfairi | reverse complement strand
ATACACTGGTACAGATAAGAGCTCTGGACACAGAGAATCCAGGACAGATAAACCCCTCAGGACCAATAATGAGAATAGCGATACCATGGTATGGGGAAGGTTGGAGGAGATGGGGGAGAAAGGAGGGAACCAATCTCAAGGATAGACATACAACACTGTCCACAGGGATGAACAACAGAAACGTGGGTGAAAGGAGGCAGCAGAGGTGTACAATATGAAAATAAAAACAATTTGTAAATGATCAAGGGTTCACAAGGATGGGAGAAAGGGGAGCTGATAGCAAGTACTCAAGTGGAAAGAAATTGTTTTGGAAATGATGATGGTAACATGTACAAATGTGCTTGATACAATTGGTGTTATAAGAGCTGTAAGAGCTCGCAATAAAATGATTTATTAAAATTATAAATAAATAAAAAAGTCTTAGAAACTGATTTAACTCAGCCACTTTTCTTCACCGTTTTAAACCTAAATAATTCAGAACAAATAGCGGATTATCTTGAACACTTCTAGATTTGAGACAAAAACTCTGTGACCTATGTCATTGTTCTGCACATGCAACTTATGTTGTTATAGTAGAATTTTACTTGAAATTCTATGAGTCTACTATAAATCTACAAATTTCCATCTGCTCTGACCCTAAGCAGGAGGGCCATTCTCCCTGCAGGCAATTGACATCATGTTCTTCGATTCAATTGAGGAAGAGGAGGAAATATTCCATATGTAAAATTCTCATTCTTGTCACCGATTTTCTGGATTTGTAAAATAAACTTGGATGTACTTTAGCTTTTACTCTATTTTCCACCTAAAAATCCAAATGAAAAAATATATTTCAATGAATGAGATAATGTTTAAAATTTCAGAGAGGACTTTCCTAGTCTTTTAAATTTTGTTAGTATAACACTATATTTCAAAGTATAGTTGGTGTATATTCTTACCTAGATCAGAACAGTGCACAACTCTTGAGTAGCATTGACATCCAAAGGGACATGTTGGAAGCATATCAAAGGGGAAAAAAGGGTTCGCGGGTGTTCTCGTTGGAAAAAGAGTGTTATCATCATCATCATCGTCATCATCATCATCTGAATCTTCCATGTCTTCCAGCATCATATTCTTTAATGTCATATAGGAAGGCCTAGAGAAGGGTTTGGCAGAGCACAAAGCCAAGAACAGTAGGAGCACATATTCCTTCATGTTATCTGAGAGGATCAATCTAGGACCAAATAGACATTAAATAGTCAGTTAAAGTTTAAAAACTATTCCTGCAACTATATACATTACTTAGAGCTAGCAAGAGTTCAATGAAATAGGTTCTTATTCATTGTTTGTATGAGAATGAATTTTAAAAATGTTTTAGAAAGCAATTCAGCAACATATATTGAAAACTTTTTAAATATTCTTATATTTCACCCAATGATTCTACTTTTTGGAATTTAGTCTCAGGAATTAATTCTAATGAACAAAAAGTTGTTTACCACAGAATTATGTATGATAAAAAATTAAAGTTAATTCTAAAAAAAAAA
>NW_022111330.1:461243-463747 GCF_000313985.2 Echinops telfairi | reverse complement strand
ACAATATGCAAGTATTGCTTTTATAATTAGAAATTGCATAAATATTTTTAAAACAAAAACAAATTCGATTATTAGACCTGACCCTCTATTCCGAAAATACTTCCACTGAGTAAAATCCTCAGTGTTTAGTACTGCTTAGTACACATCTGGAAGTTATTTTTAATTATGTTTCTCTTCCGTCACCCTCCCCAATGTCAATTTCATTGTTGGTCACTTTTTCCACGGTGTCATTTGGATATTTTCTTTTTAATCTGTTCCACTGTCTAATACCTGATCCAAAGCATCTGATGTCCATACTATTCTTTTTTACTCCTCTTTCCACTTAATTTTGATTTTTCATTGGCGGAGAAAAAAGTGGTGTTTGTTTTAATATGTAATTAAAACTATATACATAAGCCTGGAATGTATAAATTAGATCCTTTTAAGCACAGATTCTGGATTCCTGTTGTAGTGGGGTATAATTGGGCTGCTGAGTATAAGGTCTGTATTTTGAACCCACCAGCTAGCTACTTGCTAGAGAAAGATGAAACTGTGTTCCTATAAAGATTTAGTCTCGTAAACCCTTGGTTTGTTTTTGAAGCACACATTCATTGCCATTCAGTGGTTGAAATTCCCACAAGTGTATTATATAGGATTGCTTTAAAATCTCAAATAAGAAATGTATACATTCTTAGGATATTTCAAAAATTTAAAACATCATGATAACATCCAGAACAGAGATATCCTTCCCTTCCCTTGGAACATAAAGTTTCTTTACACAGAGATTTTCATTGGTGAAACTGAGTCCATTCCCATACCACCCCTTCTTGGCACAGGAAGACATCCACACCCCTTAGACCACATCCAGTTAACAATCTGCCACTCTGCCATAGCCTGAGAACCAGTCAAACTTAGCTTGTGAAAGACTTAAAATCATCAGAGTTGGTCTGGCCACAGAAAGCATAGCCTCCCAAATCCTTGAACCATCTCAGCTGATTAAAATTTCCCCAGAGTCCAAAAATCCACTTTAATATCTTTCCAAAAACTTGTCTTTTTCCTGGATTTATAAGAAGACAAGGGATGGGAGGGACAAAAATTAGGAGCTAATACTAAAGGCTCAAGTAGAAAGAAAATCTTTTGAAGAGGATGATGGCAACATAGGTACAAATGTGCTTGACACAGTGGATGTATGGATTGTTACAGAAGCTTTAAGAGCCCCAATAAAATGATTTTTTTGGGGGGGGAACAAGACACAAACTAATTTTCATTAATTAAAACATTCATTTACATATAGAAGATCTTCTCTAATCACCAGGAAAAAAATCAGAAAGTCTATCATCACTTGTTATTGTGTGTTGTCAAGTTAATGCTAACTCATAACGATCCTATAGAACAGAGTATAACTGCCTCATTGGGTTTCCAAGATTGTCTTATTTATGGGAAAAGTTGCTACATCTTTTTTCCTGCAGAACAGTTAGTGGGTTTAAATTGCTGGCCTTTCAGTTAGCAGCCAAACGCTCAACCATTGCCCCACCAAACTTAGCAGTTTTGTCATCTCTTCCTATCTGACCAGCCTACAAATTGCTGTTATATATACATTTGTACAAAAATTCCCGGGACTTCAGTCAATAGTCTTCCCTCATTTGTTCCAGAGGAAGGGTTGGTAACTGTCAAGAGATAACTATCATTCAAGGGAAGGGTCTCAGAGACTCACCAGAGGGCTTCTTCTTCAGGCCCACCCAATGCTATTTGGGTCTGCTCTGCTTGAAAGCTGATTTACCCCCTTAAGCTTAGTCCAAAAGACAGTTTCTTTGATTGGAGTGTAGAGAGTAAGAATTATTTTATAGTCAAATCTATATAGTCCACAGAGTGAAAAGTTGTATTGATAATACAGGGACAGTGGCTGTATTGTATTTAATTAGACAGCCTGAGTGAAGCACTACCACTTTAGGCAGACTACCTTAGAAAATGCTGTCTCTGAGCCAATCATTTAAATTAGAGCTGTCTATCCCAATTTACGCAGATAATGTACCAAGAGAAGCTGGGAACCCCTGGCATTGGCCTCTGTTGCAGTAATAAGATACTCTAGGTTACAGCAGATTAGGCTTCATTTTTCAATATCACTTTGGTCTCTGGAACATTATTTCTGTTTCCTGGCTGTCTGCCTCACTTTGATCCATGGTTTGTTGACTTTTGGCTTCTGTATAGTTCTTGTTTAGTACCAGTACTTTGTTCCTAGTTTTGCCTTGACCATTGTTGGCCAAAAAAACCCACTCATTTTGAGGCAAATAACTCCTTATTTTTACCGAAATCAAAGCTTGACCCTGATACCAATTTACTCTTGAGTTGCCCCCGCCCCCAACCCTCACATTTTAGCTTTACCTTCTAAGTCCACAACTGCTTGGGTGGTTCTGCCTTCTCTCACTTGTTCAAGGAGAATTTATTGAATTAGAAATGTTCTTTGGGGCTCTTGTCTCTAGCTTTGTTTGATTTGCTAGAGTTAATCAGTGAACATTTATCAAGTA
>NW_022111330.1:454813-457251 GCF_000313985.2 Echinops telfairi | reverse complement strand
AAAGTCTTATCTTTTCCCTACAGAGCACCTGGTAGGTTAGAACTGCTGATCTTCGGGTTAGCAGTGAAATGTGTAGTCTATTAACCCCCACCCCCCAGGATTCCTTAGACTGATATTACTACAATTAAAATTTCTCATCATGCTATTCTGATCCATTACCCACCAAGTCAATTTAAAATTCCTGTATGTGAAATTGACTTGCATTCTACAGCTTAACTTATTTTCTAAACCTATTTACTCTGGTTCATGGAATATGAAAGGTTTAATAAAGAGTTTTTAGTTCTTTGGTTTTATTTAACTTGTTAAGTGGTTTCTCTAAGAAATTTTGAGATATATAGACTTTTCTTTCTTAGCCTAAACTTTAACATATATCTGAAATACAGAAGTAATAAAGCCATGGAACTTAAAAAGTAAGTGCAACAAAAGAAATAGTGAGGTAAGGAACAACAAAAGCAACATGTTGGCAGCACCTGTTTGTCTTCTACATTCCCTCCTTCAGTGCTGCCTACCATAGGGATAGAAGAAGCACCAGCCAGGTTCCTTCTCTTTATTGGACTAATAAGTTACAAGAGACCCTTCCTGGCCTTAGTCAAAACTAGGGTAAAATGTAAATATGAAATTGACTTTTGCCTGCTAGTTTTAGGCACTACCATTGTCTATAGTAGTTAGAGTTGCAAAACACTCCAATTGCTGATTGCTGAAGGAAGCCATGTACTAATATAATAGTTGACCTCTTATTAGTGAGCACCATCCAGAACACTTTGGACCAGATAGTATATTCACCTTCTATTGTAATAATTTCCTTGAAAGGAGTTGTAGGAAGTACCCTCTCTCAAGAAGCATCTTGTTCCACTGTTGTTTGTCTTTTGCTGAGAAAATTATTTATATAAAGTCCAAAATACCTCTGGGACATTCTTCTCTCAGTGGTATTTAATAATTAATTGAATTATTTTTTGCATCCTCTTATCGAGGTTACTTGAGGGGGAAAAAATGTCAAATCAACCTGATTCCTTGAGGAATCTACTGCTTTTACTTTTCACTTAACAATATGCTTAGATTCGAAAGACCAGGTCATTACAAGAAAAATTGATATTATGTGGAAATAGATGAAGACAACATCAGATCAAAAAATGGAGGATAATTATGCAGTTACATCACCACCAAAGTACTTCATTGCATAGCTGCCAAATTATATTATAATGTAACTACCAAACCAATCATGGTCTAGTCAAGTTGATATATAGCCAAATCATCACAGCCAGCATTGCTCCCACCTCACATCTAAGCATTGGTTACAACCAGACATATCTTGCTAATGCATGAAATAGTTGGATAGTAGATTTTCTGCTATTGTCATAAGTGATTGTAAGTTCCAAATAATTCCCCTATTCTACTTGAGCAATTAAAAAAAATGATATGAATGTATTGGAATATCTATCTAGAAAGGCACCCTGCACTGCAGAAGTTTTCTCCTACTATTCAAGAGGAATCTTTCTACAACAGAGCACCTGATGTGTTTACATTGACATTGTGGTTAGCAACCCAGAACTGCATTCCCAGGACACCTTCAAAAGGAATATTTCTTACTTTTTTAAAAATTATGAATGTATAAATATGGCTCAAATTTTGTTTTATTATTTTCACAGACTGTACTGTTTTAAAAGTCGTTAAAAATATTTGTCTTGTTTTCAGTAAGCCACATTATACCCTGATTTAAAATTTTGCTAATCTTTTCTACTCATGGAAAGTTTTGGACTTTGGTTTCTGGTTTTTCTTAATCACAGTGGTATCAGGAACAGCATTTCAATGCTGCTGCATTGTTTTTACACTTTAAACATAAGAGAAACCTTCTAGTCTTCCTGACTTCTAGTTTCTCCTTTGGCAGAGGAAGAAACACAGGCCTAGAGCTTCCCACATCTCTTTGATTACAATTTCCATTGTATTTCATAGCATCGTCTGAAAACAAATTTCAACCTTGAAATCATTTCCAGACACTAACTGACCTGTACTCTGAAAATGCGTAGGGTCAAAAATTGGCAAGTCTCAGCAAGAGTTAAACACAGAATTGAAAATACAGCAAATAGTCTTTCACAATTTGCTTAAGCATCCTATTTTCTACTTAACTGCTCTGCAGACTTTAGAATGGAACTTTGTCTAAGTGAAATTGTTTTTTTTCTCATACTACTTTAGGTAAATAAACTTAAAGATCCACTTGGCAGCTTTTCTACTTGGTTTAAATTCAGGAATAATCAATTCAGAGTAAATAAGCTAACAAGTAAAAGCTCAAACACACGTTAAAATTTATTCAGTGTCACTTGTTCGTTGATGAAATTAATGAGATAATTATTTTAGAAAGAAGCATAAATATTATCCTCATTAAAGATCTTACTGTTACTTTTCCTTTTAACAAATCTGCCCTTCATCAGGTTTTTGATCTA
>NW_022111330.1:452410-454075 GCF_000313985.2 Echinops telfairi | reverse complement strand
ATCTAAGAATTAAAGAAATATTTGCTCTGAGAAAGGATAAAAAAATCTGTTAAATTCTGACTACAGACTTTGTGAAAATAGGTCTCTAATATCTACTAATAATTCAATATAGTCTCTTATATTGAAAAAGCTAGTTGAATTATGATAAGTATTTTTCTTAGAAATAGATTTTCATTTGAATTATCCTATGCTATTTTACTTCATGAAAGTCAGGAATATTATCAAGGAAAACTATTAATACTCAATTGTATAAATAAGAATGGCAGTGAGCAATTCTCATATTTGAAAAAATTATAAAGTAGCATAGTTTTATAGTTTGAAAGAAATAATTACTGGTTTGTTTAATATATTTGTGATTTCCCAAAATTTTATTATCATTAATTATTAGGTAATTTTATTTCCTAAAATAACTTCTTTTCAAGATGTTTGCTTATATGACTTTAAAAATCAACACTGGTAACATTTAATAGTGAGAAAAGTTACATCAGTATATTGAAAATAAATTCATTATATATAAAACAGAAGGATACTCAGGCTAGTAGGTATTTAAATGATTACTTTATAGGAGTTATCATTATAGCTATAACTTAAACCATATTCTATTACTTAGAAATATTTATGTTAGTAACATGAACATTCTTTTAGTATTGACTAAAACAATTAGCCTTTGGTACATGTAAAACACCCAAACATACCTTATAAGAAGAAAGTAGTCTTCTTGAAAATAGAACTAATCCACCGTGTATTTGTCTAAAAAGTAAATATAATGTAAATGTTCAAATATTTTCAGTACTATTTAAGAAGAAAAAATTAGAAGGTATTATATTTATTAAGATAAACAAGCAAACAGCAACCAGAAAAAACCAACCTTCACAATGGTCTCCTTATGTGACTTGGCACCCTGGGTGATCTTGAATAAACTACTTCAACAGATTAGTCCATTTTTGTACTGAGGAGCCAGATTAAAGCTTGTTACTGCTCATATGTTTTCCATCACTGTTTGTATCATAGCCAGGACGCTAACTAAACTCTAGACAGTCTACTAGAAGTTTCTGAAGAGAAAAAGAACTTTAATAATACATGGCAGTAGACCACTGAGAGTGCAGTCAAATCATTAAAAAAATACCTGATTTGAAAAACAACAGCAAATTCTTTTCTTTTTATAGTTTTTACTTAGAAAATTCTGAAGTGAATTAATGCTTACAAATTCTAATTTAAAAATTACTTATAGACTATTAAAATACTTTTCAATCTTCATAAATAATGATAACATTGTAGAAATATAAAACAAAATTTCAATTGTACCTAAAAAAGGAGCTAACCTTTTATATTCTTCTACTGACTAAAGTATATTTTCCAAGATCACGTCGCTTCCTTACAAAATTTTTAACTGTTTGTTAGTCATGTCAGGAGAATTTCAGGCCAGGTTCTAAGAAATATCCCTCACTTTAGTATTTAACTCAGTACTGAGTCTTTTTTTCTTTTTTGAGATTGAAGATTTGTTACCAACTTCTGAAATCTGAAATTCATCAAACATTCAATCAAGATGTACTGTTAAGTACTGGTGATAGAAATGGAAACATTGAAAACAGAGATGAAAGATTTTCACCAGAAGAACTAAACAAAATAAAACTCACTGCCATTGAGCCAATTCTGACTCATAGT
>NW_022111330.1:448403-451209 GCF_000313985.2 Echinops telfairi | reverse complement strand
CTCCCTCTCCTTCAGCCTTCATTGTTTACTCCCCAAATCTCCTCACTCTCCCCTTCTCTTTCCATCTCCCCCACCCCCATCCCCTACAAACCCCTGCATTAGTTCTTATCTGTATGCATCCCTTCCTTCTCTGCTTCACAAACTGCTAAACCTAACAGAATAGTAAGCAACAAAAATGAAATAACATGGTAATGATAAAACAGTGGTAATATAAAGACAAAAATATACACAGTGAGTAAAAACACCATCAATAATTTAAGTGCCAGGGAAGAAATTTTTGTCATGGAACAGGCCAGAGATACTTGCACTTAGAACAAATTCAGGCTGGGTCTACACCACCGAGTCAGTTTTGACGCACGGCAACGCTGTAGGACAGAATAGAACTGCTGACTTCGTTCCTAAGACTGTGAATTTTTATGGGAGCAGAAAGCCTCATCTTTCTCCTACAGAATGGCTGATGGATTTTAACTGCTGACTTTGTGGCTAGCAGCCCAATGTGTAGCGCACTATGCCACCAATGCTTTTGGGGATACTATGATTTTCCCTTTTCAAGAGAAAATCAGCTTTCTCCACATTTGATTTTAGGAAAGACTTAAGGCAGTGCTTCTAAACATTCCTAATGCCGGGCCCCTTTAATACAGTTCCTCATGTTGTGGTGACCATAAAATTATTTTCATTGCTACTTCCTAACTGTAATTTTGCTACTGTTATGAATCAGGACCACTGTGAAAGGGCCATTTGACCCCCAAGGGGTTGCGACCCACAGGTTGAGAACCGCTGACTTAAGGGAAGTTGGCACTCAGTTTTCTAGAAAGAAAACCTCTGAGTATCCCCTTTCCTGCTTCACCTCTAATAGAATGCCCAGTGTCCACATCAACTGACATGCACCCTTCAAGAGAGGCTTTTCTAACTCTAGTGAGGAAATTTATCCAGTACCGTGTAACCTCCAGCAGATCTTGGTGGTTCAATAGATTTGAGGGGCAGGCTATTTGCAAAGAGCTCTAGGAGTTAGAATCATTTCTTCCTTATCATAAGGAATCTGGCTTACCTTTGTTCTCATGTTCCAGAGGATTGACAAGCAAGGCAATCATAACCATAGTGTCAACTAACTACTTCTGCCTAAAATATGAGACACCTGATCATTCTCTACTCCCTTAAGCTAAATCGTCTTCCTTGGATGATCACACTTAATTCAGTAACATGTAATTATCAAACACAGTACCTGAAGGGAATAACAGCCCTCCTGTTTGAATTAAAATGCTTATATTCACATTTATACAATTATATTTTAGTTGTAAGTGACTCTGTGGAACATCATGAATGTATGCACTGGACTTTATAACATTTTAGTGAAACTTTTTAACAGAAAAATAAGAAAATCATGATAGTATGTAACAGCTCAATAAATGTTTACAAACTGAATTCCAGTCAAGGAATTACCAACACTCTAAAAGCCTCGTTCATGTCCCTTATATTCAGTCACTCTCTCATCTGAAAAAGAACTGCTACTAATACTTTAATAACATAGGTTGTTTTCTGAGTTCACTCAATATAGAATCATATAGCATTCCCTCTTTTCATCTGACTTTTAAAAATTTTGATATTTGCGAGATCCACTTATGTCCTTGTTTTGACAATAGTTCATCCTCATTGCTGCATATTATTCTAGTGTATGAATATGCCACATTATATATTCTACTGGGTATTATTCCTATTTAGAGCTCTGCGCTGAACATATATGAATCTATCTTGAGATTCATATATATACTTTTTAATTTTATACTTAGAACTGGGAATGCTTTAAGGAAAACTCCCAAGATCTCCACTTCTAAACTTTCAAATAAAGTATGTTCTAGTTACTCTCTTTTCTCTTCAATTGTGAGTAATGAACTGCTCTTCCTTCAGCATCTTGATTTGATCTTTGGTTAAAGGGTTTGAAGAAAGAATTAGGCCTTGCAGTTTAATGGCATAGTCAGTCACCCAATCTGCAGAGACCATGATTAAATACATAGGCCAGTGCTCATATCTTCCATAATCTTGGGGCTGCCTGGATGAATTACTTAACCTCACAACTCCAGAGATTGGATGACAGAAATGGTTGTGGTCAGATACATCATTTGGAAAGTAGTTTTTTTCCTCTACACTTTCCCCAGATTGTTTTCTAAACAGAAATACATACCTCCTTTTTCCTAAATCATAAGAGGAAAATCTTCCATTTTGAGTGGATTACACATTAGCCTCCTGACTACAAGGTCAGCAGTTTGAAACCCCCAAGTCCTCCGAAAGAGAAAGATGAGACTCTTTATTCCTATAAAGAGGTAGTCTCAGAAATCTACAGGTAGTGCAATTTTATTCAGTCCTATAGGCTCTTTATGAGTCTACATTGACCCAGTGGCAGTGAGATATGGGAGGAATGGTAATTTGGGGGACCTAATTCTCTTCTACGTGTTAATTTTTTGTTGTTTACATTGTTTGGTTTTTGCTACTTCATTCTTTAGTTTAACTATTAGAAAACTAGATTCACTATATCATATAGTATCTTCAGGAATCATGAATAATCTGTATATTATTTTGCAAATAAGCTAAATTATAAAACTGAAAAAGTATTATCTATACTGACATTTTATGAATAAAGGCATTCATGCTATAAAAGGAACAATATATATCTTGCATTGCTAGATATACTCTGATGTACATTGTGAAAAAAATACTTTTTTTAAACAAAGCTAAGATTTTTTTCAGTTCTTCTCTTAGTCTATAAATGGGAAGTGGTAAATTAAAATTTAGCCATAAATAACAACAAATG
>NW_022111330.1:446487-448303 GCF_000313985.2 Echinops telfairi | reverse complement strand
AGAAAGGACCTTATGAGGGTGGGATGGATAGGGGAACCAATCACAAGGATCTACATATAACCTCCTCCCTGGGGGATGGACAACAGAAAAGTGGGTGAAGGGAGCCGTTGGACCGTTTAAGATATGACAAAATAATAATAATTTGTAAATTATCAAGGGTTAATGAGGGAGGGCAGAGCGAGGAGGGAAGGGAAAAATGAGAAGCTGATACCAAAGGCTCAAGTAGAAAGAAAATGTTTTGAGAATGATGATGGCAGCACATGTATAAATGTGCTTGGCACAATGTATGTATGTATGTATGGATGGATGGATTGTAATAAAAGTTGTACGAGTCCCCAATAAAATGATTTTTTTTTAAAGTGACTACAGCATGAAAAAAAAGGGCCTTGTATATAATTTGATGCAAATTAGTAATTCTATCAATGAAGTGAAATAATAAAGAATTTGCATATGGCAGGGAAGATGACGAATTGAGAATGGATTGTGGGGGCCATAAGTAATGCATTTTCTAACGTCAGATATTCCCTAAGATGATTTGAAATTTTATTCTTGTGTTTGCTTCCCTTTCTCCTCTCACCTAGGTACATAATAGCATATACAACCTTCTCTTGTAGTAGTAGCTGCAAGAAAGGCCATTCACTCATCATTGCATTCCATAATGTGTGACACTGCTGTGCAGCAAAGGACCCCAAAGAAGCTGAGCTTTCATTTTTGTGTGTGGGGATGTGGTGGGGCTTGTCAGAAAAGTCTGAGGTGACATTCACAAATGTGATGTGAGGAAGTACACACATGTCTAATTGAAGACTGTTCAAGATCACTAAATCCTAGGATGTGAATAATGTATACTCGTGATATAGAACATACAGCTTTGTATATAGTAGGCACTCAAAAGAAATTATGTGAATGAATGAACGATTAAGATATCAAGGGTTGTATTGAATATTCTAGCTTCCTTCATAGTGGACTAGGTTCTATGGGTATAATGAATGTACCGTATAATATCGTTCATAAGGGAACCCTGGTGGCGTAGCAGTTGTTTGGACTGCCAACCGCAAGGCCAATAGTTTGACACCACCAGCTGCTCTTCCATAAGGAGTTACAGTCTCAGAAACCAACAGGGACAGTTTTACTGTGAGTTGCTATGAGTTAACATCAACTCGATGTCAGTGAGTTTGAGAGTTGGTATAGCTCATAATTATGGGTTATGCGCAGTGTTCAGCCTATAGATATACTTTGGGAAAATTCATTTCAAAGTTCAAATTTACAGCATATCCAGGGTTACCAGCTCATTATTGTCCCCATAGTTGAAGATTCTAAATCTGAAAAATATAGATTATTGTCTTTTCATTTAAATTCAGTGGAATTTGTGAAAAATGTTTTTTAATTATGTTGGAAGTTAAGCATTTTTATGGGGTTCTCAAAAGGTAACTTGCTTTGTGGAATGGGTACAAAGTAAAAATTTTGTTTTAAATAAATTTCCTAGCTATTTATGCTGAAAGGACTTGAAACCTCAGTGATAATGAATCTCTCTAGCATCCAGATCTTTGTTTCTAAATATCATTTTCTACTAGTTGGAACTAGGACTTCTTTGAGAAATAGCCAATTGCATTTCTGTGCCAAGGAAAATATAAAGCACTTTCCTAATAGTTTACTGTGCCAAAAAATATGAGTCTCAGAGATTACTGAAGACATGGAAATAGGACAAAAAAATTCAGCCTGTAACGATAATTTGAACATCTCAAAAAATAGGTTGTAACATGTTCAATAAAAAATACATATAATAGAGAACCGATTACATGGAACTGTGTGTGACCTC
>NW_022111330.1:442683-444525 GCF_000313985.2 Echinops telfairi | reverse complement strand
AATTTTATGTCTGTGCTTCCTCCACATTATCTCCCCCGAAACTGTGTCACACACACAACTCACACACAGAGCATTGAAAAAACTGTTCAGACATCTAAGGTGATCTGAATATGGACTGTAAATTAGATAATTCCGATCAATGTTGAATTTCTAGAATTTGATAATGCGAAATAACTCTATAATTGGCTCTTCGTTAATGAGAAAATATCCTTATTCTTAGGAGATTGTTACTGAAGTTTTGTAATGAAGTGCTGCGAGTACTGTAACTTAGGTTCATTGGCCCAGATAGATAGATAGGTAGATCTGATGGATGAAGATATGAAATGGAAAGAGAAAAATAATGTGCTAGAATATTATAATATTAAAATATTGTAATTGAGAAATGTGAATAAAAGTTTCATTGTATTATACTTTTACCGTTTTAATGGCTTTGAAAATACAACCCAACACATCAGCAGAGGTCCTTCTAAATAAATAGGAGAAATAAAGCAATTTATATTAATTTTAACCCTTTTCTTAGTTTATCCTTCACTCTATTGAAATATTTACAGATAAAATTTGCTTTAACTGTGGAGTTACTCTAAACATATATTCTTCCCTTAGATGCACAAATTCCTAGAGGATTTGTATAGTAGTTTTACGAATCTTTGGGAATTATCTACTAAATTTTTTGTGTGATTATTATTTTTCTGTAGTTATTATATAGTGACTCTAGAGGACAGAGTAGACCTGACCCAAAGGGCTTCCAAGGCTGTCATCTTTACAGAAGCAGACAGTTGATCTTTCTCCGGCACAGTGTCCGGTGGCCTGGAGCACCGACCTTTCTGTTATCAGCCCCGCTCTTACCACTGTACCACCAGGTTCCATCATTTTTTATCATGTTCCCATAGGGTTCCATTATTCAAATAAATAACGCATTTATAATTTACCATATATTCTTTATTTTGAGTGTCTTAAATTCTAGTTAAATTATTTACTTTTCAGAAGATTTGCATGTCAATTTGATCATTGTAAATATAATTTCCAGTTTATGCAAAATAAACAAACCAACAGATTCTAGTCTATAAAAAGATTTGCATGTTTATAAAAAGATTGTTGATAGTTCAATGTATGTTTATTTGATCACAGAGATTCTGTTACTTAGAAACACACCAGGACATTTTAATAACATGATGTATTCCTTTTCTTTTCCAAAGTAGTATGTGTTTAGTATAATCAGATGTTATTTTTAATAAAATCCTGCTTTTTCCCCTCTCAGTTCACATTCTTCACATTTTATGCAAAGGGAAAAATAATCTGGACTGTATGTTTTTATTTTATCCATTTTCATGTAGAAAAGGAAGCATAATTTCACACAAGGGATCAGTCTTTTATGTTTTAATTGTATTATTGCTAAACTCTTTATTCTTAGACTTAGAAGCATTTATCCCCTTTCAAATACAATTCTATGACAAGCTAAGTTCCATCCATGGCTCACCATCTCTTATGTTCTTGTTCAACAAGTTGCAGCAAATAGCAGATAATATGTTTTAAAATGCTTAAATATTGTTTAAGATGTATAAAAATCAAACATGTACCAACCCGTGATTACACTGTTTACAGTAGAGTTTAGTTTCTAAACAACTTTTACAATTGCTTCTGGTCCAGTGGATTAAGTTCAACTGAAACTGAATTTCCTTCTTTCTTTTTTTTTTTTAACATTTTACTAGGGGCTCATACCACAGTTATCACAATATATACATGCATCTGTTGTGTCAAGCACATTTGTACATTTGTTACCATCATCATTAAAAAATTGTTTTAATAAATTTTAAATCATTTTATTAGGGGCTCATACAACTC
>NW_022111330.1:439793-442116 GCF_000313985.2 Echinops telfairi | reverse complement strand
CTTAAACTTTCCCAGAATCATCTACCCAATGTGTACTATATGAGGTTACTCATACGTTACTTCTGAAATAAGAATTCATCAGAATGATAGATGCCCTCACTCATTCCCTTTTAACAAATGTTTTAAGTAATCACAGTGAATCATATTTACTGGTCAAGTCTACTTTTGTATCCTATGGTCATGATTTGCTTTTTTCAAATCTGCTTTCAAGTTACTCTCATGTGTATGATAAAAGTATTTTTAATGCGCTTCTTCTTCCATCTGGACAGTCTGAAGCTTTGGAAGTTCACGCTTAAACGCAATGGACAAGGGCAACACCTTCGACAGCCACATCCTTGACCAATGAAAACACTCGTCATTTGCAGTTACAACCGCAGAATTAGTAGTTGCAACAGGGATGTATGTCCTATGAAGTCCAAAATCCTACTATCTAGTTGTTTATAGAATGAGCTTTTCTATCCCTGATCTAGTGTTAATAGGCCCACTTGGTTTTTCCAATTATATTTCACAGCAATCTAAGGAATTAATTACTTCAAATAATTAACTGTCTAACATAAGATCACCTGACAGCCTAGAGCAAGTCACTTAGCAGTCCTCTGTACCAACTCACAGTCCTGATGGCTAAAAATGAAGCTATTGAAAATCACCTTTTAAGATGTCTGCCTTGAATACGTTTATGACCATCACCTCATTTAATCTTCATACCAATCTTGTGAAGTTGTTTTTCCCTGGTTTTATGGATGAGAAATATTGTACTATGTACTATGACTATATTGTGTTAGAACTCAGTCTAAGTAACTTGGCTTAGGCAACATGTAGGGATTCAAATTCAGAGCCATGCTACTCCATTCTTTTTTCTTTTTTTTAAATCATCACAACCCATCCATCCATCCATTGTGTCAAGTACATATGTTGCCATCATCATTTTCCATTCTATTATAGGGAAGGGTCTCTGTTTCATAAACTTCAGAATTACGAGTCTGAGTGACCCAACAGTTAATCTGTTTAACTAAAAGGTTTGTAGCTTGAACTCACTTGGTCATCCCTGGCAGAAAGACTTGGTGATCTGCTGTAAATAGGATAGCCAAGCAAAGCCTGCATGCCCATTCCACTCGGTCATTTTGGTTGGAAATGGATTCAAGGACACTTTGTTAGGCTGAGGTTTCTAGAGAAACAAAAATAGTGACACCCATGTTTGTATAAGAAAGAACTTTCTATCAAATAAGAATGTTATATCAAGAAAGTTGCCCAACCTCGTCAAACTTAAGTCCATGGGTCAGGTTGTAGCTGGAGGCTCTCTCGAAGCAGGAAGGCAAAGTGGGAAGCTGGATGATCACAGGCCTGTTCATGTTGAGCCACATGCATCCATGGTCTGCAGAAACATGTCATGGTGCTGGCATATCCCAGGGTTACCAGCCCTAGATTTGAGACATAGGATTTAGTCAAGTATCAAGGAGAAGGCCTAGAAAGAAAAGTTCTTCACAGCATCTGATTAAAAAGACCACCCCTCTAAGAAAATTTAATTAGGCTGGGTCCTAATTTAGAGGTCGGGTTCCACCCATATCTTCACATAGGTGAATCAAGTTGACATAAAATCTAACCACCATAGACACCTAACAACAAGGACAATGGCCATGCAGGTCCATAGGTGGAACGAGCAGTTTGCACTCCACTGATAATCAAAAGATCAACAGTTTGAGCCCATGTTGCAGAACAGAGACCTGGCAGCCTGCTTCCATTAAGGTTACAGCCAAGAAAACTCGATAGAGCAGTTGTACTGCTCTGTTCAACTGGGCAGCAATGAAGAAAAATGACCAAAGTAATCTCAGATTAAGTTAGAACTGGCCCGATACTTCTGGCTATTTTCATGCATTCTTTTAAAGCTTTTAAACATTTTTAAATTGATCAGGAATCTGAATTCAGTTTTGAACAGATACATAGTTTAGTCATCTCTCACACTGTAAATACTTCTCCTAAATAGGAAAAAGATGTGGAATAGATGTCATTGAGGGTTCTGGTTTGAGGTTTCTCTTGAGTAGAATTTTAGTATTTTATTCTTCTAGGTTACCATCTTTTGAATATAGTAATTCATGGTATGTTTAAACAGTGGCCTTGAAAAACATAGTCAATGTGGCTATTTTGCACAAAAATCAGATAGTTTACTAGGGTTAATAGTTAACAAGTCATGCTTATGACTTAATTGTTTAAAAAACAGTCTGCAATTTCTGATGTCTGTGTCAAGAATATTAATAGTAATCATTCCATATTAATTTATAGCCCTGTATACATGTTTTCTTTTATTTTTAATTTTAAAATTATTAGA
>NW_022111330.1:429069-430446 GCF_000313985.2 Echinops telfairi | reverse complement strand
GTAGTCTTCAAGTGCCATTAATAGCCTCAAAGCAAGAGATTTGAATCAAAGTCCAATAACTTTTCAATCCATAATCTTGGTTTAGTAGTCATATACTTCGTCACACACAAGGGTTTTTCACCCTTAAGTCCAAGAAAGTTTTTCAGTTCCTTTAATCTGCTACAAATGTGCTTAAAAGAAAGTCCAGTTCATTTATTAGAGTATCCAAATCATATCCTTCTGGTATGGCCTATGAATGATGTTGTGCACCTCGAAAAGATAGAGTCTAATGTCCCAGTTGTCCACAGCATGCAGCCTGGACCACCAAGGGCTGGATAGAAACTAGGATAACAGTGTCCAATAAGGAATGTAGTACCAGGTATATTCTCCCATTGGTGAGTTATATAAAAAATGTTAAGCATTTGTCCTAATGGCAGGTCACTCTATTTGGTTTACCCACTAACAGAAATGAAATCTCCTTCTCTGAGACAGATACGTTGTGTGTCTTCCCCTCCATCTCCCATTCCCAGTCCCACACCCCTGCTAGACTTGAATTTCTACTAAGGTTCACTGAGCACCCTATATGTGTCTGTTGATTTTAGGTGACCATAAAACTGTTATATGACAGAAACTGATTGGTTCTTCTTATTCTCCCCTCAGCATGAGAAACTGACTCTAACTGCGGTGAGCCCTCCTCTGTTTAAGTGATTTTTAATATAGGTAATTAAGTGGGTGATAGATGGATCATGAGATTTAGGCATACCAACTTGTTGCTTACGAAACTAGGTTAGAAGAGTGTTTGTCTGTATTGTAGTTTCTCATTTAGTAATTTGACCTTTTGTGATTGACTAACTGTACTCAACATAATGTTTTCTGGGCCATCCATATTATGAGGTGTTTATGGTTTCATCCCTGTTTTTCAGGTTTGCATAGTATACTATTGTGCGTATGTACTGGTTCTCTATCCATTCTACTGATGAGCATTTGGTGTGTGTTCAGCTTCTTGCTATTGTGAATTATGCTACTATGAACATGGGAGAGCACACATATCTGTTCATGGTGTGTCTCTTACTTCTTTGGGGTGTCTACCGAGTAGAGGTATTGGTGGATAATATGGTATTTCTATTCCCAATTGTTTTAGGTAGTGTCATATCACTTTCCACAATGGCTGTACGTATTTACAAATGCACCAGCATAAGTCAGAATTCCAGTTGGTGCACCTTCTCCAGCACTTGTTGTTTTTGGTGTTTTGAAGTGGGCTTCTGTTGTGGGTCTAAGGTGATACCTCATCGGTGTTTTGATTTGCATCTCCTGATGGCCAGTGGTCGTGAGCATTTTTTCTTGTGTTTGTTAGCCATTTGAGTGTCATTTTTGGTGAACTTTAAAAAAACAAAAGAC
>NW_022111330.1:426174-428712 GCF_000313985.2 Echinops telfairi | reverse complement strand
AAATGTAAAATGGGTCAAAGGGAGATCAAATGATAAAGTGTTAAATTTTAACCTACTGCATCTGCAGTACCCAATTTCCAATGCGCTGTGCATGACATGACAGCAAGGCTGCCGCAAGTCTAGTACCAGACTCTTCATTGGAGACTGAATGAAGCTAGGTACTTCCCCACCCCACCCCACCCCGCCCCTTTTTTTTAAATGGATACAATTTTAAATTGGGTCAAAAGAGAGATCAAATGATAAAATATAACATTTTAACCTCTCTTTCAAATTTGGATTTTATTATTTATAAGCCTTGGATCACTCAGGTTGGTGTGCTTCTTCCATGGGAATTAGTTGACGCCTCACTTAGATGGCTGTTTGTTTGAAGAGAAGCCTTTCAGACCCTGGGCATCTAATTTTGTTGCCACAGTTTGTTATAGCACCCATATGTTCAGTGACCTCTTCATGAGGGTGAGTATTCTTTTACGCACTTTTTAATTGGATTTTTTTCCTTATTAAGATGTTACACAATTCTAAATTTTAATAATTTGCCCCTTATCCATTGTGTTGTTGCCAGAGAGTTTCATGTGCACGGTGTCTTAGCTTTGGTAGGTTCCAGGCATCTATTATGCCTTCCACTGTGGGTGCTTCCTTTATTATATTTTGTATTATGTTTATGCCTTGTAACAGTGCCTTTAAGTTTGTCCCAGTTACTCATTTGATGATGTTTTATAACTCTAGGATTTACTTTTAGTTCTCTGATCCATCTTGAGTTTGTTTGTGTGGATGGGATGAGGTATAAATCTTGTTTCATCTTTCTGCAAATGACAGTACAATTTTTCAAGCCCCATTTATTGAAGGTGCTATCATGTTATTTTGCCCTTTGTCAAAAATCAGTTTCTTGTAGGTGGATGCATTATTTCTGACTTTTCTGTTCTGCCCCCTGGGTCTGTGTGTCTGTCGTTGTATCAGCACCAAGGTGTTTTCACTACTCTGGCTGTGCAATAAAAATTTAAGTCAGTAGTGTGAGGCCCTCTACTTTGTTTTTCTTTTTAAGGAGTTATTTTCTTATCCTAGATCTCTTCCCTTTCCATGTGAAGTTAATTATATGTTTTCCCATTTATTTAAAGCATAAATTTGAGATTTGTGTCAGAATTGCGTTGTGCTTAAAGATTGCTTTGTTTTGGTACTCATTTTCACAGTATTATTTCCCTATCAATGAACACAGAATATTTTTCCATTTCTTTTAACTTCTTAAAGTATTGTTCTGTAGTTTTCTTTGTATGCATTTTTTTGTTTCTTTGATAACGTTAACTCTTAAATATTTCATCCTTTTGGTGCTATTGTAAGTGGCATTGTTTGCATAATATATTTTTTCAGAGCTCTTTTTGGTTGTATACAGGAATCCCATTTATTTTCCTGCTTGTTAATCTTGTATCTTGCTATTTTACAAAATCCCTCAATTTTTTTCCAACAATCTCTTTGTGGAATCTTTGGGGTTTTCTACTTATATAATCATATACTACTGAGAGGGTACTTGTTTTCTATGTTTATAGATATAATCCATATTGAACATCTTCATCAGTAAATGCTTCTCTTCACTTTGAATAAGCAAGGTTGTAACATCTGTATATCACAGCTTGTTAATAAATCTTACTCCAAAACTCATGCCACTTTTTACCATAGAATCTAATTTCTCAGATTATTTGTGCAGCATATAGACTGAATGAGTTTGGTGAAAGGATACAACCCTGATCTATATTTTTCTTCATTTAAAACCAGGCCGTATCTCTGGATTGTTTTCTAATAATTTCCTCTTGTCAGTCATTTTGCCATACTGTGGTGGCTTGCATGTTGTCATACTGCTATGCTACTGGAATTACAGATACCAGTAGGGTCTCTACCAGAGCTCTAGTTTCACCAGACATTCCAGACTAAGACCACCAAGGAATAAACACCTGATGATCAATCTCTCTCTAGGGAAAAAAAAGCCCAGTGCAAATCATGGATGTCAGTAAAATTTTTATTGATTGTTCCTTTAAAATCTTTCCCCTCATGATGTCCCTCGCTGACCCATAGTGCTATGGAGGACAACACTGGAGATACAGCGTGGGAATGAATTGCACCTGATTGAACCCTACCACACTGAAGCGAAACACTAAAGGTGTGCAACACAGAACAGCAAGGGGAATAGATCAACTAAGTCCCCAGGGAATACCAAAAATAGACAGTGGGGCGAGGGTGTGGCACTCCATCAGACTCAACCAGAAACATTCCTAAAAGTTAACAAACAGACCTTGAACTGTTTACAGGGTTTTTTTTGTTGTTTTGTTATTGTTATTGTTTTGGTTTGTTTTCTTTTGTTGCTTTATTTTGCTCTGTCTTGTTTTTTGTGCATATTATTATCTCTGCAGGTCTATCTAGATAAGACAGGCAGGATAGACAATATGGAGGAGAAAACGATGGGATCGACAGTTCTGTTTGGTGGGGGAGGTGGGGGAAAGGAAGTGGGTGTTAACAACCCCAGGGACAAGGGAACAATAAGTGATCCAAAAT
>NW_022111330.1:414137-425114 GCF_000313985.2 Echinops telfairi | reverse complement strand
AAGTAGAAAGCAAATGTTTTGACGATGATGGCAGCAAAAGTACAAATGTGCTTGACACATGGATGGATGTATGGATTGTGATAAAGGTTGTTCAGACTGTCCTTGTTTTGAAAAAAAAAAGTTGTGCAAGCCCCCAATAAAATGATTTTTAAAATAAAATAAAATCTCTCTTTTTTTGTTTCCTCTTTTGTTTCTATTGTCATGTCCATTTAGCTTTATGAATATTCTTTGTTGATTATTGCAATGATTGGTTCTTTTTCCTTTTTAAAATTTTTACTCTCATGACGTTCATCCCGTATTTAGTATTTCACTATCTTTTTCATTATGTCATTAGCTGCCGCCAATTTGGCCCCTATTTTATTTACTTATAAAAAATAGACAGACCATTACAAACTATTTTATGAGAAGTAAAATGAATAAAAAATGAGTAAAATGCTTAGTTGATCATTTAAGACCAAGTTAGGCACCCAGGTCTCCTTATTCTTGATGTACTGATGTCCTTATTAATACCTGGCTGGATGTCTTTTACCATATCATATACTGTATATACTTGAGAATAAGCCAACCCGAATATCAGCCGAGGTACCTAATTTTACCACAAAAACTACATAAACTATGTACTGAAAAACTCAGTTTATACACGAGTATATGCAGTATTCAGTGCTTTGCCAAAATCCACACTCTAATTTGAAATACGCTACCATAAACGACATCCGAAAATAAAAATATAACTAACGTTTCTTTTACAGTGAAATTTTGAGAGCTAAGATTTGACAGGACTGCCTTATTTTTCTTGATCTAACAAGTTTTCTACCTTTGACAAGATGAAATCTTACCGTTTTCTGTCACTTGTTTTAGTGGAAAATATTTGTTTTTCTTCTTTGCCGGGTTTCTGCCTTACACAGTTTCTAGATTTCTCATATTTTCCCGTACATATGTGGAAAGATGGCACACTCTTATTTCCATCTAGTGTCTAAGCCAGGATTTTCTTTCTGTATATATGTGTTAGTAATTATAACATAGTTCTGAAGCCAAGCAGACATCTGCTTCTTATAATAGTATGCCATGGATAATGTTTCTTAAAGTACATTTATCACTAACTGTTTTTATGGGATGAAAACTAACTATCCAGGACATGATGAAGTTTCAAAGCTGAACAGTTTCAATGCTCAGGAACTGTGTCTCAGTACCATTACAAGGCTGTTGTGTCTAGCTTTGTCTTCACTGGAGCTTATTTATTAGGCTTTGACGTTGTTGAGATCTAATGTATAGGAGAACCCCCAAAGACGTAATACCAGAAAAAGAGACTCGGAACTCTGGCCTACTTCATCGTATTTCTACACTCTTTAATTGACTACAAATATCTACTTGTCTGTGTGATTGGCTCTGATTACTTGTGTATTGCCTCTTTGCTGCTGTTCTAGGTGTTCTTGACTGTGTTCATACGCATAGCAAATTTATGAACAAGAGTATGAAATGTCGCTCAGTCCTGCACCATCCTCACAATTGTTGATGTCTTTAAGCCCCTTGTTGGAACCATTGTGTCACCTATTTTCCTCCTTTGGATGACCCAATTAAATTAATGCTCATACGTTCTTAGATTCAACTTAGTGTTCTGTAAGATTCTATTTATGCCTCTCTGCGAACCTGGCTCCTGAAGTCCTGACTGAGAGGTTTTAACTGATGAGAAAACTAAAGTAAGAAATGGTCCACGACCACATATGAGAAACCGATGCCAGTTTTTTTCTAGGGAAATCAAGCTTCTTCCCAAGAACATGTCAGTTTGGCTGTGTGACCTCAGAGAACTCAGCAGCAGCTCTGTTTGAACGCTGGGATCTGAGAAATGGAGGCAGTGGAACCTGTAAGAAAGACTACTGGAGAGGCTTAGCTATGGGCTTAAACCCTCGCCCCCACTCTCACCCCTTCCCAGCCTCTCCCTCTACGGTAACTCTCTGATCCCTGATCCAGTGCTCCTTACCAGCAAAATAGATGCTTAACAGCAGGAACAGTTATTTTCTCAGGTATTCCAGATACTTCCACTTGTTTTCAACAAGTACTGATAACACCAGAAGCAGCATTTTTTTTATGTTATTGCAGCATTTCTGGTTCGGTTTCTGAATCAGAGAGGAAGGGGAAAAAAAGAAAAAGAAGGAGGGGGACAAAGAGGGGCAGGTGAAATTGACCTCCATTTGTTTTTCACCCAAAAGGTTGGAATCTTCAGGGGGAATTGTCTCCATCTTGTTTCTAATCTGAGCACAGTGCATTTGCATTCTTTATCTTATGCAACCACCTCAGATTTGTCAGTCTCCCTTCTCTTCCTCAGCATCTTGACCTACCCACCTCTCGAACATGTCTGAGCAGCACTGTGGAGAAGCCTGTTACTGTGCTGCCTGCAAACCCATGAGGCAGTCTTTCAAAAGAATCCAGGTTAAAGAGAAATGATGGCAGAATCCTGTCTTGATCTGACCTCTTCCCAATGTCCACAGTCCCAGTAAGCTTTACCTGGACCCACTGCTTATCAGATGGGGCAGGAAGATGATAGGACGTCAAGTGTGTGAACACTGCCCCACAGGGTGAGCCTGGGATCGTTGGCATATCACTATCTCCATCAACAGTGGAACAGACTTGGGAATTAGTTGAATCCTTCCTATGTAGCCTGAGCATTAGCTAATGGGGAAGAAGTCCTGGTGGCCCCTTGGTTCAGTTCCAGGCCGCTAACCAAAAGGCCAGCAGTTTGAACCCACTAGCCTCTTTTTAGGAGAAAAATGTGACAGTGGTTTGCTATGAGAATTTACAGCCTTGTTTACACTATGGAGCAGTTCTACACTGTTGTGTTGAGCCACTATGAATTTGAATCGACCGTAGAGCGATGGGTTTGGTTTGGGGTCTGGTGGTGCTGTAGGTTAGAAGTAAGGCTGCTCACCATGAGATCTGTATTTCAAACCTACTACCTACTATGTAGAAGAAAGATGAGGATGGTCTGTTAGGATCACTGTGAGAAGCTGGAAGGAATCTAGGTGGTGTAGTGGCTACACATTGGGTTACTAAGTCAAGGTCAGCATTTTGAAACCACTAGCCACTCTTAATGATAGATCCACCCCACTCTCTTGATCTCAGTGATCCAACTAGTGTGCTGCTGCTTTCACTAGTTCTCTGCCTCAACCTGTGAGCTACACTATCTGTGGCCAAGCCAACCCATGGTTCCTGTCGCTAGAGCTTGAGGCTCCTTCGAGATCTGCTTTGCCACACTGCTTGTTTGTGCATCACTTGAGCTTGAGCCTGGTGGATCCTGTTGCCTTGCATTGCTTGAGTTAGATATCCCATCTGTGTCTGGTTCACTAAGCTCCCAAGCTACTGCCTACTGCTTACCACTCTGCTGTTTGCTGCCTGTGGGCACACTCTGTTTGCATTGCCCAAGGGAGGACTCTGCTGTCTCCTTCCTTGACCTTGGACCTGGGAGCTCTCATGAGCTGAACTTTCAGTATATTAACTGTTCCACAGAAATGAGTTGGACTGCGCCCTCTGTACTGCTGTGTGGACTAATTAGCTCTTACATTCCTTCTTACTGTATAAACCTATCCTCATAATTATTTTTTTAAAAGATTATACTTATGTGCTTAACCCCTTGTCTTAAGCTGTAATTCTAGGAGCATCATCTTATTATTTTTGTCCATGCTGTATAATCCTAGATTCCTATATATCAAGAGGAAAATTAGAAAGAAATGATTAGAAATAATGCTAGATCAAAAGGAATATATGAAATGTTCATGTTTGCAAAGTTAATCATGGAATAGTGAACTTTGGTTGGGTATGCTTGCTTCTTTCAATTGTATATGATGTTTTCATCATAATAACTACATGTATACCATATTTTAAAAAATGATTTATAGTCTTCTCTGATTCTCATAACAAACAATCCTATAAAGTTAGGTTGAATTATTCCAGAATATTGAAAGAACTGCTAAAGACTGAATAACTAAACTTATAAAAATTAGAGTAATCTGCATAAGGTGTAACTGATAGAAGGGGGCAAGACTGGAGTTTGTGTTTTATGAAGACACAGTACTGACACTGAAAAAAAAGTCTCCGTAGTTTATGTGTATTTAATCATTTATTTAGCAAGCTATGATCAAAGATTATTACATAACAAAAACAAAAATATATGGATTGGGTAGGTTTTCACTCATTTGCTCACTATCATCAAGTTAGTTCCAACTCATAGTGATCCTATACCGCAGTGGTTCTCAATCTTCCTAATGCCGCGACCCTCTAATACAGTTCCTCATGTTGTGGTGATACTCCACCCCCAACCATGAAATTGTTTTCGTTGCTACTTTATAACTGTAGTTTTGCTACTGTTATGAATGGGTCAACTCCCCAAAGGCGTCAGCACCCACAGGTTAGAACCACTGCTATACAGGGTAGAACTACTCCTATAGGTTTCTGAGACTGTAACTCTACAGGAGGAAAAAGCCTAGTTTTTCTCCTGTTGGCTGTGCCTAGCATGTAGTAAATGCTAATGACTTTATGCTAAATTGATCTGCTTAAAAAAGATGCTTTACAGATTTACAGAAATGCGTATATCCTTTTTCTAGCTTCTCCTGATTTTAGTACCTTATATGACTAAAATTCAGTGATCAAAACCTAGAAATGAGCTTTATAGTAGTATTGATTTCACACTTGTAATTAGTAGAAGAAACCAAATAAAGGTAAACCAATACTTCCGTGTGTACTTATCTGTAATTATAGAATAGGGTCTTACTGAAAAATTATTGTTTAAACAGGAGAATAATAAAAAAACATAATTCATAAACTCCATTTATATTTTCCTGCCAATAAACTTCTTGGTCTTGAACTATAGTATACATACTTAATTTGAAAGCAACTTATGAAATACTCCTAATAGAGGTAACCAGATTAATTATAAAGGTGTATGTATCTTGTTCCAGTTTCTCCTTGTCTAGCTCAGCTATGTATTTTAACATTACTGTTCTCGTAAGAAAAACCTGGCAACTTGATAGCTTCTTTCTATCAAATGTTTTCACCTTCACTAACATACCTTTTCAGTTTATTTCTAGTTTGGTATCTATGGGTTGGTAAATAAGATTAATTGGGATGATATTTATTTTATTTAAGGAACTTGTTGGCATGGTGGGTTATACACTGGCCCGCTAACCGAAATTTCAGTTCAAAACCACCAAGCATTCCACAGGAATAAGACGGGGTTTTCTAGTCCTATCACAAGTTACAGTCTCGGAAACTGACAGGGGCATTTCTATCCTATACTTTAGGGTTACTATGATTCGAATGGACCCAAAGGCAGTTAATGTATAGTAAGGATAATCATACTGATTATAACATGAGAATTATAACTCTTCTATTCATGATAAATGCTATAAGCATGAGTATATTTTATAAATGAAAACAAATTTTTAATTACTTGATATTTTGTGGTTTAAGAATAATACTTGAAAATGATCTTATGCATGAAAATACAGAGGGTGATATTTCTCTTATTTTAATGTAATTGTTTTCAAAATGAAGATGCTCCAGAGTTGAATCACCATCTTCTTCAGCTTTGCAAATTTGTTCTGGAAGGATATTCCTAAGGAAAAATATACATGGTCACCAGTGGTCCAAATAATAATTTGCCTTTATAATTTAAAAGTTTCAAATTTTATATGTTTTGAATAAAAGCTTTAATTCTTAGATAAATTTGAATTTTTTCTCAGGTTATATATCAACTCAATTCCAAGTATTTCAGTAATCAAAATGTGAATAATAAAACCATAAGAGTACTAGAATAAAGCATAATTCTGAAGCACTAAAATAAATAAATTAAATCGATTGTGGGTAAAAATATATATTCAAAGCTAAAAGACAAATGAGACACTGGGAGAAAGTATTTATAGATTATAGTACAGATAGCTAATATACTCCTAAAAATTTAGGAGGAAGACTTCTGATAAGATGGTGGATGAGGCAGCCATGATATACAGACCCTCTAAAACAATCATAAAAGAGAACTAATGAAACAAATATAGATGATAATCCTGAAACCCTGAGCTTCAGAGGAAAGGCTAGAGAAAAGGATTAAATATTGACTAGGAGAAGCTAAGCAAAAGTGGTGAAAGAGGACACAGAATGGTGAATTTTGGCTACATTAAGCAGTATGGCCATCTTGAACTGTTGCAAGCAGCATTCCTTCCAGACAATGGCCTGGCACACTGGGGATTAGTGACAAGAAAAGTGGAATTCTTCCTTGTTCTGCTCACTCTCCCAATAACCAGAAGTGTAGTCAATTATTCCCCCCTCATCTTTCTAGCCGCTAATGCTACCACCCACCCTTAACTCTTGCTCTGCCTGAAGTCACTCTCATGAATCAGGCACCAGTGGACCACTGTACTCCAGCTTTGAGTGCTTGAACTCCCTTCATCGGACTAGCAGAACTCTCAGTGCTGGGGCCCTGGCCAAACCTGGAAAAAACAGGAACTCTTTTCATAACTAATCACCCTGCACCCAGATGCCCTCTATGCCCAAAATAATTCCTTCCATGAACAATCACCCTGACATTATCCATCGTTTGATCCACTACGGACTACTTCTGGATCAGGTACTCTGATCCCAAACAATATAAGCCTGTAGGATCGCCATTTAGAACTGGTGTTCCACTTTATCCTGCCCTGCACAATGAGCTTATGAGTGAAGAGGGAGCCAGCCCGTACTGAATGCGCGCATGCACGAGCACGCACGCGCGCGCGCACACACACACACACACACACACACACACACACATTTATCCTTTTCTTTCCTCCTCATAATTTTCTTCCTTTTGTTTCTCCATTTTCTTCGCTTTTTTCTTTCCTTTTCTCCTTGTCCTAAATTTGTTTATTATATTTCTGTCTTTGTTTATTCTTTTTCTCTACCTTTGTTTATCCTTCTTAGTTATGAAGTTTTTTTCCCCCTTGCTTCTGTTTTACCTCCTTTCCTCGCTTGGTTTCAAAAGAATGTTTGTTTGGTTTTTTATTGTTTGCTTGGAGCTTTTGTCTTTTTTTCTTTTTTTCATGGGAAGGCAGCAACTACTTGCACGTGGCCCGGCTACATCTGTCCTCTTCTAGCCATATCTACTGGATAAGGTCCAATACCTACTCCTGTGTCGCCTGAGTCCTGAGAGTGAAAAACACCAACTTTTAACTGTGCTACACAGATAACACACAGAACAACTCACATATGTGCATTCTCTATTACACTCACTAGGAGACAAGTGGTGAGGGGCTAAGATCTCACTGACATAAAATCAGCAATTAAATATAATCAGCAGAATTTCTTGGGGACAATAAACCATTTCAATTTAGTCAAAGAAATAAGACAGAGTGGCTCAAATAAATGACCAGTATGAAGAGCAGGAAGGCCTTTCCTGGAAAGAAAAGACGTTGGAGGTACCCGGTAGGGAAATTCTTTAATTGAAAAAATATTCCTTTAGTGGATTGAAAGAAAGATTGATGAGACCAAGAAAAACATGGGAGAACATTAGAATAATTCAAGAAAGCATTATACTACTAGTACAAACTGACCAAATGAATTGAAAATGAGAAACCAAGCAAAAGCAGCAAATATAAATTCGAACAAGAATAAGATTTCAGAAATGGATAATACATTGAAAGAGCTAAGGAGTAAAATTAAATCAGTGGAAGGTTAACTTAATGAGCTTTAAGATAAATCCCTCTAATAATATTCTATAGGAACAATAAAATTATTTTTTAAAAGAACAAAAAATCTGATGAAAGCCTAATTATTATATAGGTCACCATTGAGAGGAATAACTTATGCGTGATTGGAATTCCAGAACAGGAAGAAACCAATAAAGCCCACAGAGAAATTCCTTCACATCATGAAGATGAGAAGATGTGCTGAGCTTGTTCTTCCTTTGTGGTTTTCTAATTCTAGATCTTTGCACATGTCCTTGGCTTTGTCTTGAGCTTCCGTTTGAAATGTTCTGTTCAGTTCTTTGACTTCTTCCTTTCTTCAATTTGCCTGAGCTACTCTCTGATGAGGAGCAAGTTTCAGAGTCTCTTCTGTCATCCACTTTGATCCTTTCTTTTCTGTGTGGTTTTTTTTTAACCTTTTGCTTTCTTCGTGAGTGATGGTCTTAATGTCCTCCAACAGCTTATCATGTTTTCTGTCATGATTGTTCATCGCATCAAATATGTTCTTGAGATGTTCTTGAAATTCAGATGGGGTAGACTGAAGGTCATATTTTGGCTTGTGACTTGTTTGAATTTTCTTCAGCTTTATCCTGAACTTACATTTGAGCAATTGATGACCTTTTGTACAGTCAAGCCCTGGCTTGGTTTTAGCCGCTGATATTGAGCTTCTCCATTGCCTCTTTTCACAGATATAGTCAATTTGACTTCTGTATATTCCATCTAAAGAAATCTATTTGTTTTGTTGAAAAAAGGCATTTGCTATGAACAAGTCATTTGTCTTACAAAATTCTATCATACAATCTCCAGCTTTGTTTCTGTCACCCAGTGCATATTTTCCAACTACTGTGCCTTCCTTTTGCTTTCAACTTTTGCATTCCAATTGCCAGTAATTTTCAAAGCATCTTGATTGCATGTTGAATAAATTCCCCACTGAAGTCATTGATAGAATTCCTTAGCTGCCACATGGGAAACTGACCACCTCTATTAAGGTATTTTAACAAGGGGGTGCAGGAGAAAGATGGGGCTTTCTACTCCCATAAAGGGTTACAGTCTCCTATTTTACAGGAGCAGTTCTACCCTTCCCTATCGGGTCGTTGGTATCTACTTGGTGGCAGTGAGTATGGTTTTGTTTGTAACAGGGGATGATATAGAACAATTACTTCTTATGACATGACCCTTTCAGGTACTTGTCCTCATGAGGAGATCACTGAAGTCATGGGTGCCAAGCAAGATCTGTTGGAGAAATTAGATGGTAGCCCACTATCATCTGGAGTTTTAAAGATTTTGTTTCAAAATAAGCAACCACCTAAGTGAGAAGTTAGCTAAGTTCACACAGAAGAAGCACACCAACCTTTATGAACCAAGGATTGAATAAAATGATTTTAAAAAGAACCAGTAACTCTCTCCACCTAATTCACAATTAAAAATTCATTAAAAAACATATGCATAGTGCAATCATTAAAACATTTTTTTTAATGAAACAAGGATTTTAAATGATACGATCCAAACCCAGAGGAGGGAACAATACCAATATCTAAATTCTAAACACTTGGTTTGCAGAAATCTATGAATAGTAGCCCAAAATGCATTTGTAGGTTCATGTATTGAGTCCCTGGTGAATCCTCGGTTCACTTACTCTAGGAACATTAGCAGCCCTAATATCAGACAAAGCATTGTAACAAGAATTTTAGTAGCTATATTTAGCCAGGATATAACACTCTGAAATTTGATTACCCTGGAGACCCAAAGTGAATTTATTCTAAAATTTTAATATTTTCTATTTTCCCTTAGATTGAGTTCTTTACCTTTTTAAATAGTCATTTTGCTGGGTCGTTGTATGTTTTTTGCCATTGTTTTGTATGATTATCTGTGTTGGGAAATTAAGACAGCAGCTGGATTAATGATTACCTGGAGGCATGGAAAGTGAGGGTGAAACAAATGGGTAGTACGAGATAAAAGAAAAGGATCCAAAGGGGATTTTGGCAATGATGGCACAACTTCCTTCTTGATGTGATTGAACGACTGAATTGTATGATATGTTTATAGTTCAATAAAACTAAAAAAAATAAATAAATATATTTGTTTATCAAGGATATAATTAGCCTACAGGCTGGGAAAATTTTTCATGAATGATATATCCAATAAGGGTTTAATATCTAAAATATATACATAATTCCATGACAAATGATAAATAAAACTCAATTTAAAAGTTGACAATGGAACTTAGTAGACACTTCACTAGAGGATATTTAAGTAGCAAAAAAAACCAACAACATGATACTTATCATTAGCCATCAGAGAAATGCAAATCAAAATTACAGTGACATACCATTTCACCATTATCAGAATGATGTTGATTAAAACTAAAAAGCCAAAACAGAAAACAACATATTTTTTAGGAAACAGGATGATCAAAAACCCGTATTCATTGCTGGTGGGAATTTAAAATGCTTTATCCTTTATGGAAAATAATCTTGCGGTTCCTAAACAAGCTAGAGGTAGAGCTGGCAAATGATTAAGTAATTCCACTGCTAAGTATATACCCCAGGGATCTAATAAAAGTGACATGAAAAGGCATATGTAGATCTATATTCATTACAGCACTATTCACAATACCGAAGAAGTAGAAACAACCTAGGAGTCCCTCATAAGATAAACAAACAAAATGTGATACTCACATATAATGGAATACTACTCAGCTATAAAATAAAGCCTGATACATGCTGTGACATGTATACTCACTACCATCAAGTTAATGCTGGTTCTATGGACCCCCTGTGGGTTTCAGAGACTGTAACTGCTTATGGAAGTAAAAAGTCCATTCTTTCTCCTGCGGAGCTTCTGGTGCTTTCAACTGCTGACCATGCGGATCCCTGCCCAACCCTTAACTGCTACACCACCAGGACTCCATACAACAAGTATGGACCTTGAAGATATTAGTAATTGGCTGATATTTATGGTGATGGGGAAACGGGCATCATAAGGGTAATGATTGCATAACACAATGCATATAACTGCTATCACTAAGATGTATACTAGGAAAGGTGAAAATGTCAAAAACTGTATGACATACATATTTACAATAGTAACCAAAAGAAAAGAAAAGGCTAAAGTTGTTTATATTCTACTAAAGTGTAGCCACACATCTCATGTGGTTAGTTTTGCTGGTCCAGAAATTCATGGTCATAGCTTCATGACATGGTCAGGTCAATTGGCCTAATACTGATAAAGCATTACTTTCTTTTTTTTTTCTCTTTTTTAACATTTTATT
>NW_022111330.1:403516-412532 GCF_000313985.2 Echinops telfairi | reverse complement strand
TGCTTTTTTTGTCTTGAAACCAAAGAAGAACAGGGTGATGCCCAGCTAAGCCTGTGATCAAGGAATTGGGCAAATGCAAATGGACATATGACCAAGGAATCACTAGAGGAATCCTGACCAAAAGAGAGAGTGGAACAGAAATTCAAATTCTTATAGAATCCAGACTTTACCGATTGAGACTGGAATAACCCCCAAATCTGTCTCTCTGAGGAAATCTCAAATCATGAACTGAAATTATCTTTAAACTAAATAACTTTTGAGCTAAATTAGTAAAGAATATTCACCCAAAGAAAGCACTGCACTTTTAAAAGAATTATATAAAATCAAATGTCAACAATAACTCTAAAGCATAAATTAATTATGGGGAAAGACTCTGGAGAAATAAGGAGAATGGTAATACAATATGAAGACATTCACCAATGTTACTAGACTATACATGTAGAAATTGATGAATGTGGGTTTATATTCTGCTGTGCATATGTTCACCAAAATTAAAATAATTTTGATGAAGCAAACATTAGATATGTTATTGTAACCCTATTTACTATAATATAAATTCATTAAAATTAGATTATTTTGTGATACAACCATAATACCATTGTCACAGCTTGAAAAAAAAAAAGAATTCCTTTGTGCCCTCTAAATATTCTCCATATTCAAATTTTCCAATTTGTCTCAAAAATATTTTTATATAGTTGGTTTGTTCAAATCAGCATCCAAATATGAGACATGTTTGCCATTTTAACCTATTTAATCTGGAACAGTTATTGACCCCTACCTCTTTTTAAAATAAAAGCCCTGGTGGCACCAAAAATGGTTTCTCTTTACAGCCCTGGAAATCTTATGGTGGCAGCTCTACTCTTCCCTAAAGGGTCACTTACGTTGAAATGGACTAAACAGGAATGGGTTTGGTCTGGGGTTTTAGCAGGTTGGGGTTCAGGATCAATAAAGAAAGACATTTTATAACCTTGAGAACTTCCGTTAGAATCCATATTCTAGTATTCATTAAATCTCTTTAACATTTTTAATTTAACATTAAAAATTTTCTATCACAAAAGAATGTATGTGTTAGTAGTTACTAGTATTTACACTTAATTTGTAGAACCCACAGATAACAATTTTGGGAGAAAGATAGGCTGTTTACTCTTCTAAAGGGTTACATTCTCAGAATCCTTAAGGAACAAGTTCTATTTTGTTGTATAAGGTTGCTGTGAGTCAGAATCCAATCAACAGCATGTAGGTTACTAGATGTAAAAATAGACTATCTTGCCACAAAGGACTCTTTTTGGCATAATAGGTTATGCATTGAGCTGTTAACTATAAAGTCAATAGTTCTGATCCACCAGCTTCTCCATGGGAGAAAGATGAGACTTTCTACTCCCATAAAGAGTTACAGTCTCAGAATCCCACAGGGGCAGTTCTATCCTGTCATATAAAGTTGGTCTGAGTCAGAATCTACTCGATGACAGTGAGCAATCTTGCTCTCCATATCCCACTCTTCCCTCTCGAATACACACACACACACACACACACACACACACACACACATTAACCCCCTAATAGTGGCTGAAGTAAAACAAATAAACAGCGATTATGAGAAAACATTAATATAGGTCAACTATACATATATGCATATTTTATTGATCAGATAAAGGCATTCTACTGAGAAGAGAGGACTCCAGAACACTTCACTGTGCTTATTCATAACCTGCACATGCATCAAGAGGAAATTGTATGAACAGAACAAAAGAATAGTGCATGGCTTTAAATCAGAAAAAGGATGTGTTGGTGTTGTATCCTTTCACCATATTTATTCAATCTGTGTGCTGAGCAAATAACCTGAAAAATTGTACTATATGAAGAAGGTGGTATTAGGATTAGAGGAAGGTGTATTAACCTTGGATATGTAGAGAACACAACCTTGCTTGCTAAAAGTGAAGAGGACTTGAAGCATCTACTGATGAAAATCAAGAATTGTAGCCTTCAAAATGGATTAAAACTTAATGTAAAGTTGAAACCCAGGGTTGATGAAGCTGTAGGGACAGGAAGTAGAATAAAGGTTTCTGTGGCTACAGTGTGGTGTGGGGTGGAGTAAAAGGGAGCTGATGTCAAGGAGTTCAGGAGGAAAATAATGTTTTGAAATGGATTGTGGTAGCAATTGTACAATACTGCTTGATGTGATTGAACCATGGAATGATATATCTGTATTAACTCCTAATATATGTTTTTAAAAGCAAAATCTTTACAAGTAGACAATAGGTAGCATCATGATAAACGAAGAAAAGATTGAAGGTGTCAAAGATTTTTGTGTTGCTTGGCTCCAAAATCATTGTTCATGAAGCAACAGTTAAGAGATGAAAAGACAGATTGCATTCGGCAAATCTATTGGACAAAACCTCTTTAAAGTATTGAAAAGCAAGGATGTTTCTTTAAAGATTAAAGTGTGCCTCATCCAAGCCATGGTATGGTCAATGGACTCATATGCATGTGAAAATTTGATATTGAATAAGGAAGATTGAAGAAGAATTGATGCATTTGAATTATGGTGCTGGCAAAAAATATTGAAAATACTATAGACTTCCAAAAGAACATACAATCTGTCTCGGCAGTGTAGTCAGAACGCTCTTTAGAAGCCAGGATGGTGAGACTTGGTCTCATGTACTTTAGAAATGTTATCAGTAGAGACCAGTTCCTGCAGAAGTACATGGTGCTTACAAAGTGAAGGAACAGCGAAAAAGAGGAAGATCTTCACCAAGATGAATTGCCATAGTGGCTGCATCAGTGTGCTTAAACATACAATTGTGAGGATGGTGCAGGACTGGGTGGTGTTTTGTTCTATTGTACATAGCATGGCTATGAGTTGGTTCCAACTTGACAGCACCTAACAACAACATACAAGGGGATACCCCCAAAAATAATGAAATAAAGCTCCATTGGGTAGAGCTTTTGTTGTACGCAATTTTCCCTCTAGGCGAGAATCAAGCAACTCTCTGGGTTAGTGTACCCAGTGGCCTCATCAGAGGTTCTCTCCAATCACAGTGATCTCTCCGATGGGAAGGTTTTCTCTGATCACAGTGAATTTTTTCTTGAAAGCAGTTTCGCTTGAACCTTTTTTCTGTGTGATGGCTGATTTAAGAAAACAGCGTGTGGCTGTGAATTTTGTTTCCTGCTCGGGTAAAGTGCTGCAGAAACTGTTTTGATGTTGAACACAGCTTACAAGGACAGCACTATGGGAAAAACTCAAATGTATGAGTGTTGTTGTTTTTAGGTGAAATGTCGATTGATGACCAACCTCGTTCTGAATATCTGTCAACTACCCTAAAGGACAAAACTGTCTACTAGTAGTGCTTTTGGAGTTCGTTTCACCAGGTCAGACTGTTAATCAAGCTTTCTATTTAGAGGTTCTGAAAATATTGTGTAACAGTGTATGACAAAAAAAGGTCTGAATTGTGGCAGTCAGGGACTTGTTTTGCCACCACAACAATGTACCTGCTCACCCAACCAGCTCTGTGTGCCAGTTTTGGGCAAAAAACAGCATGCCTCTCTTGACCCACATACCTTCCTCACCTGATCTCACTCAGTGTGACTTCTTTTTGGTTTGTGAATTAAGAGGGACATGAAAGGACAGGGATGTGATGATATAGAGGAGGTGAAGAAAAAAAATGTTGGAGGTGCTGTCAACCATCCAAAGAGATAAGTTTGATAAATGTTTCCAAGAATGGAATAGCAGATTTGACAAATGTATTGAGTGTAATGGAGAATAATTTAAAAGTGATAAGGTTGTTTTGTAAAAAACTTTTAAATATATAGATTTGAAAAAAATATTCCGGTTTTTTTTTTGGGGGGGTGCCCCCTTGTATAAGTGCTAGTCAATTTCCTCTCCTTTTCCACCTCTACTTCTTCTCCCAGCCCTTTTATAAGCTCTTGTTCTTTTTAAGAGTTTAACAGTATTTGGAATTTTAGAAATGGGAAAAGAATAATGGGTATAAGCCTCAGTGACAGAACAAAAATTCTCTTAGTGTTGCTGTCTAACTGTATCCCTTTGTGAGTGATAAAGACTCCAATAACAAAGTATTCCATCCAGATTCATTCAAAAGATATTCAGAATATATTCATCAAAAAAATGAATCTCCCCAAATGAAAAAAGTTGAGACTCAATATATTTTTAAGAATTATGTTCTCAGAAAACTCTAGATTAGAAGCAAGTATATTTTTAGTATATATTTAGGCTTAAATTTTACAGATTTATACTTTTTAAATTATGTATATGATTGGGTTAGCACCATGGTTTTGGTGTTTTAAACTTCATTCAAACCTGTATCTTAATGTTCTGATTACTGTGAAATTATGGTCTTTTTTTATTATAGAAAGTAGGAAACATAAAAATTAGAAAAAGTTCTAGTGTATCATCACATATGTATATATCACCTAGGTTCAATCAATAACATTTTGCCAATTTTGTTTAATCATATATTTATCACTTTTCCCCCTTGCTGTTTAAAAGTCAATTCCAGCTATCATGTCATGATTACTCAATTATATATTATATAAACCCCCAAACTTAAATTTGTACTTGGAAAAACCCCAAATTTACCGTATCTTGTTGTTGTTCAGCCTCAGATAATAGAGTGCTTTCATATCCTGTATCCCAGGTGGTATAAATTTGAAGTCATTATAATCCAGAAATAATTCTCTCAGAGAATGATATGCTCCATGGAAAGAAACAGGGTCCACTCCAGTATCCCCAAGTTTATTAAATGACAGGTACAAGTATTCCAGTCCAGGCTCCATGTGAGCAAACACATAGCCAGGAATTCGTTCAATTTGATTCCCGATTAACACCAGGTGCAGCAACGACTTTGGTAAATAGGAGGGAACATGATAGAGCTTGTTGTAAGAGAGATCAATGGATTCTAGATTTCTGTCATAAAGAAAAAAGTAGAGAACATTAGCATGATGGTCTAAATTTTAGCATAAGCTCTAAATATTGACAAGGCCAGTCTTTTTTTTCATGCACATTTTTAAATTAATAAATAATTTTATTGGGGGCTCTTACAGCTCTTTTAACAATCCATACATCAATTGTATCAAACTTATTTGTACATATGTTGCCATCAGCATTTTCAAAACATTTTCTTTCTACTTGAGCCCTTGGTATTAGCTCCTCTTTTTTCCCTGCCTCCCTGACCCTAATGGGCCCCTGATAAATTATAAATTATTATTATTTTCATATCTTACACTGTCCACTGTCTCCCTTCACCAACATTTCTGTTGTTTGTCCCCCTGGGGTGGCAGTTATAAGTTGGTTATTGTAGACAATCTCCTCCCACCTTCCCCCACATTTATGGTATCACTACTCCCATTACTAATCTTGAGGGGTTTATCTGTCCTGGATTCCATGTGTTGAGAGCTCTTATCTGTACCAGTGTACATGTTCTAGTCTAGCCAGATCTGTAAGGCAGAACTGTGGTCATGATGGGGGTGCAGGGTAGCATTAAAGAACTAGAAGAATGTTGTCTGTTCTATTGGTGCTTTACCCTGACTGACTTATTCTTTCCTTATGACCCTTCTGTGAGGAAAGGTACAATCGTCTAAAGAGGAGCTTTGGGTCTCCTCTTTGACCCCCATCATTTTCTTCAATATATTTGTTTTGGGTCCTCTGATGCCTGTTATCTGATCTCGTTGACACCTCATGATCACACAGGCTGGTGTGCTTCTTCTATATGGGCTTGTTGCTTCTCTGCTGGATGGCCACTTGTCTAACTTCAGCCAAACACCATCAGCTTTCTTCACCACATTTGCTTATTGACCCATTTTCACTTCAGCAATCCTGTCGGGAAAGTGAGCATCACAGAATGCCAGGTTATTAGAACAAAATGTTGTTACATTGAAGGGGTATTAGAGTAGAGACCCAATGGACAAGACCAGTCTTAATGCTAGTTCATTTCCTTAAAAGCACTTAATTTATAGTAATGATCCTAAATATGAGGGCTTCAAAAAGCTCATAGAAAATGGAATTTAAAGATTATGGCATTTTCCCCTGAAATTTTTGAAGGGTTCCTAGTACACACTTGGATATTTGACAGTCTTGGGTCATCTGACTGTGAGTTCATGATTTTACCAATGTGATCTATTACCTCTCTGTCTATGAATTCTATTTGTGAGAAGTAAAAAGATTTTTCAGGAGAAAATCTCTTAAATCCCTGAAGTATAAAACTAAAACCCACTGCCATCAAGTCAATTCTGAATCATAACTACTCTAGGTAGGGTTTCTGGGGCTATAAATCATTAATGGGAGCAGACAAACTTTTTTTTTCCTCCTGCAGAGAGACTGGTGGGTTTGAACTACCAAGCTTGTGCTTAGCAGTCCAACATTTGTTAGTACCACCAGGGCTCCTTTGAGATCCAGAGAGGTCCCAGAAATGCCTCTGAAAGTTATGCTTGAATGAGAAATGAAATTCAAGAACCTTGGTGGTGCTGTACATTAGTCAAACCACAGGTCATCGATTTAAACTCAGCCACTCCTCCAGAGAAAGATGTGAGTGTCACCTTCCATGAAGATTCACAGTCTGAGGGACTCTGTAGGGTCACTCTGCATCTGCAGTAGGTTTGGTTTGATCTGACCACAAATCACCCATCCCTAAACTTATCTCTGGTTCAGGAAGAATTGTTTTTCTTTGTTATTGTCTGTCTGTTTATTTTGATTCAACATTTGATTTAATGACTTGACATACTTATGGCCTGGGATAAAACTAGGGGGATCTAGAAAGTGTTGCTAATTAACCAGAAAGTATGAGAAGTGTGGTGAATGCCCTTGTTTGTTTCAGGAGCCTCATTCCTCACTCTGCATCTCCTAAGACTTTCACTTGATTCCTTCCTTTTACTTGAAAGAGAACACTTTCATCTTTGCACATGGGATTCAATCATCCCTACCTCTCCTGAATCCAGTTGCCCTAATGCTACTTTTCATCTCTCTCCATCTTACTGATGAAAACAAGTGTCCCAGGCTGTGTTATCAGATGATGATCACATCATTCACACTAGCTCATATGTTATTCCAGAACCTCTCTAAGGAAAAGTGGACAGAGTTGCTGTGCTGCTTATCCCTCACCTTTCCAGCTCCTTTATCAAACGTCTTCATAACCCAGTCTTTTTATTAAGAGTGGCTGCTTAGGAGGGCAACATACGTACAAATGTGCTTGACACGATGGATGGATGGATGGATGGATGGATGGATGGATGGATGGATGGATGGATGGATGGTTAGAAGAGCTGTAAGAGCCCCCAATAAAATTATTTTTAAAAAACAAACTGTTAACAAGGAAAAAAAAAAAAAGAATGACAGCCTAGCACTATGGATTCCTATCCAGAACAAGGGAGTCTACCTTCCATCTTCAAAAGCATTATCCAATCTTTCATTCTATTTTTTAAACCTCTGGAATAAATAATTTGAAAAAATTGAGGTAGTGTGATGAAAGAGAAAAAAATAAAACCTGATGTGACTGCCTAACGAGTAGGATGATGAACATATGGATAGCAGTTTACTGACTCATTATATGCAAGGGAGAGCTCATCGAAATTATCTTATTAGTTGGACATAAGCTAGCATTTTATCACTGGTAAATTTCAAGCATTTAACACTGCAATCTGGCCTCCAATATCAGTTTGGTAGGGTTTCAGTTTTGGCTGGCAGAGTACTTGACATGTGGTAGGTCATTACCAATTACTGTGATAGTAATAGTTGTAACCAAAATAATTCTAGCATTAACAATATAATCGACAATTTAGAAGTTCCATGAAGTGGTTGATTAAATAGGAGGGGTGGGAGTTAAATAAGAAAGGACTATCTCAGAGCTTCCTCATAAACCACTGTCATCTTCACGTACCTCTGCCAATTTGTATGCTCTGTTTAATGTCAACAAAAGGAAGAATTAGGCTGAATTCAATCTGATTGTAGCAGATACTTACTCTTGATTTATCCAGGCTAAAGGAGCAATCCTATTTTCTTCAATTTTATTATAACGAAGTACAATGACGTTTATCATTCTGGTATGATTGAAACAAACTTCAGTTATTTGTTCAATTTGGTTATCTTCCAAGTATAATTCCTATAATTAAGAGAAAAAACCATTGTTTTTCCTCATTTTGTGTTAATAAATGTATTCAACTTCACAGAAACTAAAATAGGTAAAGTGACTACACTCAGTACTATCTAAAATTTTATGTACTACCCCTTGAAGTGAAAACCCATAGCACTGAGTTGATTCCAAGCCACATGACCCTATAGGTCAGAGTTGAACTGCCCCATTGGGTGTAGGGCAGCAACAAGTCTCATCCTTCTCGCTTGGAGTGGCCAGTAGCTTCCAATGAGCTTGCAGCTACCAGCCCAATGCATAGCTTACAACACCAAGAGGGTTCCTTTCTCTGAAGTGAGTTCATTAAGATATTAAATTATCTAATTAATAAAATAAACTGACATGGTTATGGAGTTAAGTAAATTTTGTTTATTTTTAGCCAATGTTGTAAGGTACAGCATTCTATAATAGTATAAGGCTTTTGAGATAACAAAACTGCTTCATATAAATTATCTCATGTGGACTTCAAAATCTTGGAAAGTTGGTAGAAAACTAATACCTTCATTGTAGCAGTGGAGAAAGTCAAGTTTATAGAGATAATGAGACCTGCATAATATTACATGTCTAATGCATGAAAGAAAATCATCCTAACATGAGTTTTCCATTACACCATTTGACTGTGCATATTAGGTTGAATATTTTAGAGTCACAATTAATTTTATTAAAATATAATTAAAATGAATTATCTTCATTTAAAATCAGAGTGAAGTTTGCTAGAATTATTCATAACTTTTCCATAGCTTGCTGCCTTTAAATTAAATTTAGTGGGTGTTTTTCACTAAAAGATTTGCACTACAAAATTATCCTCCTTTTTGAATTCATATGTAATTGGCATATATCACCAGTGTCACTTTATGTTCATGTTATGGTGATTTCACCTC
>NW_022111330.1:398588-403416 GCF_000313985.2 Echinops telfairi | reverse complement strand
TATATATATATATATATATATATATATATATATATGATTAACCTAGATCAATGGCTCCCAATTTTGATTGCATATTAGAATCATCTACAGAGCTTTAAAATACATAAATTCTCACCTAAATGAATCACAGTATGAGACTAGTTATATAAGTTGTATAAAACTGTGCCTCTATAGGCAAGAATCAGAAGGTATTCTATGTATAGATGTGAGATCCTCCTCAAGATACAGAGTTATGAAGGGGAGGCATGGAGCAGTGGTTATTCATTCATTTGTTTATTTTTAAAACGACTTCTTATTGCTTTTTGTATAAAACTGACTGTGGTAGCCATGGCTAGAGCCTGGGTCCCTTGCACAGAGACTCTGGTGTGAGTCTTCACAAGACAGTTATTGAACACCTGATAGGGAGACTTGGTGAACACAGTGTCTTTCCAGAGGTTGGGGGCCAGATACCTGTACGTCTTAGAGATAGCATCAAAGATGGCCTTGGCAAAGTTGCCTAGGGTGGCCATGCAGCCCCTGGCCCTGGTATAGCAGTCACCAATCCTAGCCATCATCATCAGCTTCTTGGGCATGGGGGGGCTCAAACAATGCTTGTTGCCCCTGGAACCAGAGATGAGGCGCATCAGCACAGTGGCTGGTCACCTTACAGAGAACCAGGTGGGGCTTGCCAGTCTTGTACCCCCTGTAGCCTCACTGCACAGAGACAATGGACAGCTTTGCCAAGATGATGGCCCCATCGGTGATGGTAGTGACTTCCTTGGAGGACTTGATTCCCAGGCCATCGTAGCCATTGTCATTTCTGATGGCAAGAAAGGCTTTGAACCTTGTCTACTGGCTGGCATGAGTCAGCTTCTACACAGGCATGATCTTTAAGATTTCAACCTTGAGAGACATCCCCAGGAAGAAGTCAATGATCTTAGACTCCTTGATGGGCAGAGAGAACAGATATATCTCTCCCAGGGACTTGATCTTCATGTCCTTCACCAGATGATCCAGCTTGGTGATAGAGGAGCCACTCCTTGTCCTTGGCTTTGCCTCCAAATTGAAGCAGTGATTTTTAAGAAGGATATATAATGTATACACATGTGTGCATGTGTGTGTTTGTGGTTTGTGGAGGTGGGGGTGGTGATATGTATTGATATCCCCATTTAATAAGAGTGTGTCCTTTGGAGAAAGAAACCAAAGATAGGAAGTTCAAATCCGGGAGAGATAATTGCTTTTGTAATATTCAAGAAGTGTGTGTTATATATATATTCATTATTTAAATTTCAAAGTAAATTATAAATTTTTGTTCTTCATTTCCCAAAGAATCTGGTTTAGCATGTCTACAATAGATTCAAGGATTCTATATGTCTTAACTCAAACAATTCTGATATAAGCCATGTATTGGAACCATTTAAGATTTTGATAAAGTCTGTCTTTAAATTTACAAATAGGAAGAAGATGAAAGTGGGTAACTGTGGCAGTAGGATAAGATCAAAAGATCATGTCTTGTCTGACTCACTTGCATGAGAAACTACATCTCATCTGACTGACCATATAATGGAAGAAACCAATTCAGATAAGAAATTTGGATTCTAGTTTGATTTTGCCAATATTTATAGACTCTTTGGCCCTCAGTTTTCTAAATGAATAAAATGAGGATTGTTAGCATACATCAGCCAAATACCACTGGGAGCACAATATTACTTAAATCAAGCTTATTATTTGCTACAGCAAAGGAGACCACATACCATGGGGAACTAACTGTGTTAGGGTGGGTTCTTTGGAGAAGCAAAACCAGTGACACATATATGTATGTGTATGTAGATATAAAGAGATTTTTATCAAAAATTGAATAACACTGTGGTAGAAGTGGGTAAGTCCACTCAGTTCAGGTCTATGCGCCATATGCAAGCTGAAGGCTTCTCCTGACTCCTGTAGCTGCAGGGGCTGATGAGCTGGAAACAAAAAGACCACAGCCTGATGGATGCTGAGCTGAATGAATCCAATATCAGCCAGATGGATCGAAAGTCAGCAGCCCACTCAAGTCTTCTGGGATTGGCAGGTGATATAATAGGAAGTCAGTGAACCAGATGCAGGGTCCAAATCTAACAGCAGAAGTCCACTAGCTTCTACTCAGTCAATTTATATTAGGAGTTAGCCACACTGAATGAAACCTCCAATTCTGTCAAGCCTGTGACCAGATTAAGGGTATCTATTCTCCCCACAATTGCGTGGTTGCTTCACAAAAGATCCCATTGTGGAGTTGACCACACTATGTGAGATCATATCATGGGAGAATCCTGGCCCACCTAAGTTATAAAAGATATAAAACCTAACTATGCCAGTCTACCTCTATCAACTTGGCACTTGTACACATCTCCTTAGACCACACTTAGTCTACAAACAAAGACAGTAATAAAGTCATAGTTGCACCTAATGTGATACAACTAATACGTGTACAACCAAAAAATGCCCTAACACCATTGACATTTTATATTTTATAAATGAACAAAGCAAAAATATTTCATATATACATACAAAGAGAAAATATTCATAACAATTACAATCCTTTCTACAGTTGGTCACATAGCCATAAATGGTATTTTGAACTACCTTCTTTTGCTGCCCATTCCATATTCCTTTGCTTTCTGCAAGAACCTCAGCTAGTTTTGGTTCTTTGCTTGGTGGGATGACTTGAAGCTTCATTCCTGAAGAGTTGGGCCATTAGTAGTCATGTCAGAATGTGATTGCTGTAGTTTATCATTGATTTTAATCACAGGACATAGTAATACTAAAGTGATGACCTAAGGAATCTCTGGGGTTTCAGATATGTTCTTCTTTATCTCAATTATGCAATATATTCCAGTTTCTCCTTGGTAATCAGGCACAGTCACGACACTCATTATACCAAGACCTTTCTTTGCTTGTTGATTCAGGGGCATATTGTTGTTGTTAGATGCCATTGATTCAGTTCTAACTCATAGTAACTCTATGCACAACAGAAAGAAATATTGCCCAGTCCTGCGCCATCCTCCCAGTCATTCCTTATGCAGTGTTGCAGTCACTGTGTCAATTTATCTCTTGGGGACCTTCCTCTCTTTTGCTTCCCCTGTACTTTACCAACCATCAAGTCCTTCTCTGGAGACTCGTCTCTCCTGACAATATGTCTGAAGTATGTGGGATTGAAGTCTTGCTATCCATTCCTCTAAGGAGCACCCTGGCTGTACATCCAAGACAGATTATTTTTGTCCTTTCAGAAGTTCATGGTACTTTCAATATTCTTGTCTAGCACCACAATTCAAGTGTATGAATTCTTCTTCGATCTTCCTTATTGAATGTCCAACTTCACATGCATCCGAAGCCATTGAAAATACTTGGGCCAGAGACACCTTAGTTCTCAAAGTAACGTCCCTACATTCCATCAGTTCTTATCATCAGATTTACTCAGTGCAGCTCATCTTGATCTCTTGACTGCAACTTTCATGAGCATTGATTGTGGAGCCAAGAAAGACAAAATCCTTGACAACTTCAGCCTTTGACACTTATCTTGATGTTACCTATTGGTCTAGTTGTAAGGATTTTGGTTTTCTTTACATTGAGTCATGTGATCTATACTGAAGGCTTTAACCTTTGATCTTCATCAGCAAATGCGTCAAGTCCTCCACACTCAAGCAAAGTTGTGTTGTTTGCATATCAAATGTTAATATACCTTCTTCCAATCCTGATGCTACATTCCTCATATAGTCTACTTTCTCTAATTACTTTGTCAGCATATAGATGAAAGAAGTATGGTGAGGGAATACAACCATGACACATGCCTTTCCTGATTTCAAATCATGCAGTATTCCTTTATTCTGTTTGCACAACTGCCTCACGATCCATGTACAAGTTTTCCATGGGCACAGTTCTGGATTTTCTATTCTTTTCAAGACTATCCATAGTTTGTTATGATCCACACAGTGTTATGCCTTGTCATAGTCAATAAAACACAAGTAAATATCTTTTTGGTATTCTTTGCTTTCAACCAAGATCCACCTGACATCAGCAATGATATTTTTTTCTTCTATGTACTCTTCTGAATCCAGCATGAACCCCTGGCAGCTTCCTGTCAATGTAGTGCCAAAATCCTTGTTGGATGCTTTTCAGCAAAATTTTACTTGCATGTGATATCTATCATATTGTTGTATAATCTGAGCATCATGTTGGATTACCTTTCTTTGGAATAGGCACAAATATAGATCTCGTCCAGGCAGTTAGCCAAGTAACTGTCTTCCAGATTTCCTGGCAGAGATGAGTAAGTGCTTCCAGTGATTCTCAACTTTCTGAAACATTTTCAATTAGTATCCTATCAATTCCTGGAATCTTATTTTTGGCTAATGGTTTTAGTGCCACTTGACTTTCTTTCATCATCGCCATTGGTTCTTTCTCATATGCTACCTCCTGAAATGGTTGAATGTCCACTAACTTTTTTTGGTATAGTGACTATATTTTTTCAATCTTCTTTGGATGCTTCCTGCATCATTCAATATTTTGCCCATAGAATCTTTTTTTTATTAAATACTTTTATTGGTAACTTTTACATCTCTTATCACAATCCATACATTCATCCATTGTTTCAAGCACATTTGCACATGTGCTGCCATCATCATTTTCAAAGCATTCTCTTCCCACTTGAGCCCTTGATATCAGCTCCCAGTTTCTTCCCCCTCCTTCCCTCACCACCCTCCCTCATGAACCCTTGGTAAGTTATAGATTATTATTTTCACATCTTACATCATCTTCCATTGCCCCTCACCCACTTGTTTGTCCCCCTAAGAGGGGGTTATAGGTTGATCCTTGTGAT
>NW_022111330.1:367804-396640 GCF_000313985.2 Echinops telfairi | reverse complement strand
CTGTGTTTCCAGTTCCTATCTGTACCAGTGTACATCCTCTGGTCTAGCCAGATTTGTAAGGTAGAATTGGGATCATGATAGTGGGGGGAGGAAGCATTTAAGAACTACAGAAAAGTTGTATGTTTCATCCGTACTATACTGCACCCTGACTGGCTCGTCTTTTCCTTGTGACTCTTTTGTAAGGGGATTTCCAATCGTCTACAGATGGATTTTGGGTCTTCATTCTGCACCGCCCCTCATTCACAGTGATATGATTTTTTTGGTTCGGGGTTGAAATTTTCTATTCAGCTCTCTAACTTTATTATTTCTTCCATTTACCATAGCTATTCTATGATTAAGAGTGAATTTTAGTCTCTTCTGACATCCACTGTTGAGCTTTGCTTTCTTTCCAGTCTTTTTAACAACATTCTTCATGAATGATGTTCTTGACACCCTCCCACAGCTCAACAGGTCTTCTGTATTAGTGTTCAATGCATTAAATCAGTTCTTGACATGTTCTCAAATTCAGGTGGGATCGACCCAGGTTCACATTTTGGCTCTCAAAGATCTGTCTTAATTTCTTCAGCTTTATCCTGAAGTTACATATGGGAAGTTTATGGTCTGTTCCACAATCATCCTGTGGCCTGTTTTAACTGCTGATAGTACGCTTCTCCAGCATCTCTTCCCAAGTGTGTACCCTGTGCATTCCATCTGGAGAAGTCCATGCTTATAGTTGCCATTTGTGTTGGAAAAAGGTATTTGCTATGAATAAGTTGTTGGTCTTACAAAATTATATCACGTGGTCTCCAGTTTCGTTTTCTGTCACCGAGACCATATTTTCCAATTCTTTCCTCTTTGTTTCCAACTTTTACATTCCAATAGCCAATGTATCTTGATTGCATTCTCGATCAATTTCCTACTGAAGATATTGGTAGAATTCTTTACCTTCTTCATCACTAGAGTTTGTTATTGGTGCATAAATTTGAATAGTTGTATTTTTTGGATGACCTTGAATTTGGGTATATATAATTCTATCACAAGTAGATCTTGAAATGTCCTTTTTGAAAATGAATACACCACCATTCTTCTTGATTGTGTCATCCCCAATATAATAAACCATAGAACTTCTAATTCAGAATGGCCAATAACTGACCATTTCAGGTCATTAATGCCTAGGATATCTATCTTTATGTATTCTATTTCCTTTTGCATAACTTCCAAATTTCCTCAATACATACTTCCTGCAATCCAAGTTTCTATTATTAGTATGTTTTTGCACCTGTTTCTTCTTACCTTGAGCTGTGCCCATCAGCTAATGAAGTTTCCTAAGGTTCCACTTTATTCAAGTCACCATGGTCAATTCTACTTTGAGAATACAGCTCCTCATCAGTCACATTTTGAATGCCTTCTGACTCCAGGAGCCCACCACTGGCACTATTTCAGACAATGTTTTGCTTCCATTCATTAGGCCTTCAGTATCAGACATGGGTCCATACTATGCATAAGGTTTTCCAGAGCTTCTTCCTCCAAAGTGGGCAGCTGATTTCGTCTCTGTAGACTGAGTTAGTGTCTATGCTCCACTGAAACCTGTTCACTTTGAGTGACCCTGCTGGCATTTGAAATACCAGTGACAAAGCTTCCAGCATTACAGCAACACAAAAGCCACCACAGTACAACAAACTGATAGATAAGTGTTGGGATTCTGGGGCATGAGGTAGCCAAAATGGCCAGGTAGCAATCTTAACTTCCATTTAAATGGAATCAGTACTATGTCCTCTAGTTTTAACTTAGACCTCCAAACTGTGAGAGCATAGGATGTAGGGACAGGAAATAATGATGTTGGGAGTGGGTCATTAAGAATAATAATGAGTGGTGTCACTCCCATTTTCACTTCTTTTGTTCCTGGATCCATAAAACCTGGCTATTGAAGAAACAGCACTATATATTTAATGTTGATTTAGAGCATATACAGCCTCCTGGAGAACATAGTCACAACCCCGCAAGGTGTTGCCACCTACCTACCAATTACTGTGCTTGTTTTAAGAAGTGCATTCCATTGTTTCTGTGTAATCAATTTGTCTGTGGTTTTACATTGCATCATATAGGCCTGCACAAACTAAAAACACCCAAACTTCCTACCATCGAGTTGATTCTGACTCTTACTCTACAGGATGGAGTATAACTGCCTATGTGGATTTCCAGAACTAAAACTCTGTAAGAGAGTAGAAAGCCTCATCTTTCTTCTACAGGGTGGCTAGTGGTCATCTGATAACCTTGCTCTTAGCAGGCTAACGTATAATCACTACACCACCAGGGCTCTTCTGGACAAACTAGTACTTTTTAAAAATGTAATCCTAGTTAGTGATAAAAATCATGAGTGTGCTGTGGTACAGTTTAGTAACTGTCTTATGAGTCTAGGTACTTTTTATAAATTGTTTCTATTTTAATTCTCAGTTCTCCTTTCCCATTCTCCCTAAGAGCGGTCAGCAGGACTCCCCTGTACCCCAATCCTACCCCATGCCATTAGTCTTATAAGTTTTATTAACTGTATTGGTTGAAGAGGAAATAATGCTCAGATTGTACTAAATTCTGATGTTGGCACTAATATACTGTGGATTTTATATGTATCATAATAGTATTTTAAAATATATTATTTGCTTATATTATTCTACTATACTGATTTAAAGTACAAAACACAAAAAATGAGATACCTCAATAGAAGCAGGAAGGCACTGTGGTATAATTCTAAATTTATTTTTTCCTAGGCGAAGGTAGGATAGGCTCTTCAAATGTTTGAAAGCTAAAGGATTGACACTAGTTTCACTGAGACTGTTTTCTTCCAATTCTAAGGTGACCAGCTGACGTAAGTCTATAAAAATAAAATTATTGAAATATTAGGATAAATGAAGTAACAAGTAATTTCTATAACTTTTCAAAATGCCATTATAAATATTCAGCTTATGTAGAAGGCAGATATTGTCTCTTCTTTGTATTTCGCTACAGAGAGGGATTTTTCCAAACTTTCCAGAGTGCTTTTTCCAAGTACTTTGTACATCTTATAGACAGTGAGCTAAGACTGAATGTGCGGTGGAAAGGCTGGTCTGTAAAGGAATAATCGTAGAGATAAAGTATACATAAAGAGCAGAAACAAGATAGCGAGTATAACTATGTAGATATTTTTAAATTTTGGTCATATGAAGTTAGGAGAGACACAAGAAGTGTGTGAAAAATAAAGCAGAACAATCAATTCTCGTTGCAGTCATTATTGTATCAGCATAGAGGACAGCCAAATGAAAGTTTTGAAAGGAAGACAATTAGAAATCCTCCATACATTTAGCTGAGCTACTAAAAAAGGCATTTTGTACAAACATGTTGAAATTTGTCTATTGGCCTCAGGAATGCTATGCACCAGATTAATTGAAAGCTCAAACAAAAATGAACAGTCTAGCAGTGATGATATCCAGAGACATCTAATTCATATCTTTCAGGATATGACTTTGTGTTTTACTCAGTGACCATGATTCCAAGGATAGGCACTGGTTTTCTATCTAAGTAAAAGTTGCAGAAATTGCACTATGTGCAACTCAACTCCTCATTAGAGTCCAATTAGAGAAGTAAGAGCATAATGCAGAAAGATTCAAAGAGGGGATTGCAGTGTCGATATGAGTAGTTGGAGAAAAAGTAATGGAAGTGGGACTGGAACTGTGCCCTTAAGGATAGGTTTAGACAAAAGTGAAAAGAAATTCAAGACTGAAACAGCAAAATGAGCACATGAAGGTTATGAGCAAGCCCACATGGTTGTGCTCAGCAGGGAGAAAAGAGATCAAACCTAGAGAGCAGTTTGGGTTCTTAGTTTTGAAATGAACTGTGGAGCCCTATTGTACTCTCGGCATCCAAGTTTGACTTTTGTCTCTAGGTAGTCCAAGTAATTTCTGAAAGTTTGAGTAGGCAAGTGATATGGCCAATGATAAATTTTAAAGATAAATCTGGTAGTTGAATTTAGCATTGAAAGGCTAAAAGATAGGAAGCAGGGAGGCCAGCTAGAAAAACTTGTATAAGTGCCTCTATTTTCTTTGTATTCTTTTAGGTTTCCAAACTGAAAGTATTGAGAATTCAATGTGCTTATATATAAGTAGAAGTGTTGAATGGCAATAGAATTTTCCATTTAAAAACACATAAGAGGATTGATTAGTCATCATTACAAGACCTCAGAAGAATGAAAAACAACACACATAATACAAATCCATGACATTATCTATCTTCACAATTATTCTCTGGAATTAATATGTGTAGACAACGTAAGGTAACAGAAACGAGTGTGGTGTGAGAGGAAGTTACTTGTAAGGTAGACATGAGGTAGATGTTGAAAGAATGACTCATTAGCAGGAAACAGACAGGAGGTCATTTCATTTGTGGGGGGTAGGGAATAACATGAGCAACTTTGTGAGTGTTGATAGACAAGTATAAGAACTCTAATCATATAAACATGTGCTTTGCTCATTATCCACAATATACTCTGTGAAATAGGACATAATATGATCTGGATGTTTTGTGAACACCATATTATGTATAGTTCATATGTTTGCATATGTTCAGTCAGTATATATCAAAGTAACCCCTTGCTAGCTACTCTGGCTCTCTGTTAGTACTCAGATCTTCAGGGTTTTCAAACTTGCACCTACAGTCGCCTGACTGGGTATTCAGCACCCTCTGAGCAGCCCTTAGGATGCCTGGTCAGAATAGGAAGCACAAAGTGATAAATGTCGAAGGGCAGCTTGAAATGTGCAAAGACCTGGAGGTAAGAAACCAAAAAGGAAGAGCACACTCAGCAAAACTCAAGCAGAAAACACTGAAGAAAAAAATTCAAACCTCATATTGCAGTATGGGGTGCACTATAAAGTCGGTAACTGCAGATAGAGTCACGTTAAAACTTAGCATATTATCACTTGTTTTCCCTTTTGAGCATTTTAATTTGATCTAGTTTCTATTAACTTCTGCTTTTTCTTGGTTTGATGTTTCTTTGTATTTTATTTTGTTGTTGTTGTTGAGTTTGGTTGTTTTTTTTGTGTGTGTGTGTGTGTGATTTCCTTTATATGAAATCCAGGATAAGTAAATCCATAGAGACAGTAATTATATTAATAGTTCCTTAGGGTTACGGCAGGGGAAATTGAGGGTAACGGGGAGTTAGTAATAATTGGTATAAGATTGAAAAATGGCTTAAAGTTGATTGTGGTGATGACAGAACAATTCTTTTTAATATATTTAAACTATTTAATTGTATGATATGTGTCAATAAACTAAAATTTATTTAGAAAAATAAATAAAGGAAGAAATGTACAGCCATTATGGAAATTGATTTGGCGATATCTAAAACAGATGGAAATCAAGCTACCATACTTCCCAGCAATCCCCCTACTGGGCATATTACCAGAAGTGGCAAGAAACAAACCACAGCCAGACATCTGTGCTCCAATATTCATTGTGGCACAGTTCACAATCGCAAGGCATTGGAAACAACCCAAATTTCTATCAAAGGGTGAATGGATTAAAAAACTGTGGTACATACATACAATGGAGTAGTACTACACATCCCTAAAAAGCAGTGATGAGCACATGAAGCACATCGCTGCATGGGAAGAATTAGCGGAAATTATGCTAAGTGAAGTAAAGAAAGCACTAAAGGACAAGTACAACATGAGTACGCTGAGGTAAGCTTAAAAGTAAAAAGGGGGCATGGGAGTGAAGTCCAGGTACTATGGCAGGGGCCAGACCCAATCCAGGGGTACATATGGTAGCCAACTAAAAAGGAAGGAAAAAGAAAGAGGGAAAAAAAAGACATGGGTAGCATGGGAACAGGGCACTCACCCACCCAAAGGGAGGGTGTTGTTTATATCTCCACAGGAGAGGGAGAGAGGGACCAGACTTCAACCTGGTGCGCCAAGACGTGAATGCAACATACTAGCATGAAGCAGTGAACTAATAGAGGATCTGTGGGGCTGGCCCCAATCCCAACTACATGGACACTGCCCCTGCCCCCCCACCCCACCCCTTACCAAAGAATGCACTACAGAGGACAGCACTGAAGCTACAGCTCAGGGGAAGGGGTTCATCTGATCAGAGCACACAGGAGCAAACGAAGAGGGAAGGAGAGAGTGGAAAGCATCCTGGTCCACCAAGCCCCGAGCACAGTATTTCTGCTCAGAGCAGCCTATACACAGAGAAGACCATAGAGCCATCCCCACCACGAAACACGAAACACGTCCCTCACTGGCCCATAGCACTATGAGGGACATCACTGGAGACAGTGTGGGAATTGTGCCCGATCTGACTCCACCATATCAGGGTGAAACACTAAGGGTGTGCAACAGAACAGCAAGGGGAGCAAAGCAATGAAGTCCCCGGGGAATACCAAAAATAAACTTTAGGGCCGACCTGGAGCTATTTATAGACTTTTCTTTTTTTGTCATTGGTTGTTTCTTGTTGTTGTTCTGATTTGCTTGGTCTTGTTTTTGTGCTTATTATGTCCCTGCATGCCTATCTAGATAAGATAGGCGGGATGAACAATCCAGAGGAGAAAACAATGCAACTGACGGTTCTGGGGGGACAAGGGAGTGGGGGAGGCAAGGGAAAGGAAGAGGGGTGTCAGCAAACCCAGAGACAAGGGAACAACAAGTGATCTAAAATCAATGGTAAGGAGGGTGTAGCATGCCTGGTGGGGCTTGATCAAGGGCAATGTAGCCGAGAGGAATTACTGAAACCCAAATGAAGGCTGAACATGATAGTCGAACAAGAGGAAAGTAAAAAGAAATAGAGGAAACAAGTAGGAGGCAAAGGGCATTCAAAGAGGTCTAAATACAGGCATGTACATAAGTAAATATATTTATATATAACACTAGGGAAATAGTTCTATGTACTTATATTTATATGTTAAGTATTAACTACTCAAGTACTCCCTCAATGCAAGAACACTTTGTTCTGATAACCCGGCATTCTGTGATGCTCACATTCCCCACAAAATGGGTTCATAAGCAAATGTGGTGAAGAGAGCTGATGATGCCCGATTATCAAAAGATGTAGCATCAAAAAAAAAAGATATAGCATCTGGGGTCTTAAAGGCTTGAAGATAAACAAACAACCATCTAGCTGGGAAGCAACAAAGCACACCAGCCTGTGTGATCATGAAGTGTCAATGGGATCAGGTATCAGGCATCAAAGACCCAGAACAAAAAATCATATCAATGTGATTGTGGGGGAGGGCAGAGTGGAGACCCAAAGCCCATCTGTAGACAATTGGACATCCCCTTACAGAAGAGTCACAAGGAAGAGATGAGCCAATCAGGGTCAGTACAGCACCAATGAAACATACAACTTTCCTCTAGTTCTTGAATGCTTCCTCCTCACTCCCACTGTCATCACCCTAATTCTACCTTACAAATCTGGCTAGACCAAAGGATGTACACTAGTACAGATAAGAGCTGGACAGAGATGTTGCACTGAGTGGTGATCTGTGATTGGGCTGGCCTTCTTTACTGACTGCTGACTTTCACTTGTCAGAGGCCAGGCAAAACTAAGAATCCAGGGAATCCAGGACAGATAAACAAACCCCTCAGGACCAATATTGAGAGTAGCAATACCAGGAGGAGAGGGGGAAATTGGGGGGAGAAGAGGGAACTCATCACAATGATTTACATATAACCCCCTCCCAGTGGGATGAACAACAGAAAAGTGGGTGAAGGGAGACAGTGGTCGGTGTAAGACATGAAAAAAAAAAGGTATAAATTTTCAAGGATTCATGATGGAGGTGGGGTAGGGGAGGGGGGAAATGAGCTGATACAAGGAGTCAAGTAGAAAGAAAATATATCATGGCAACATATCCAAATGTGCTTGACACAATGTATCTATGTATGGATTGTTATAAGAGCTGTAAGAGCCCCTAATAAAATGATTTTTTTTTAAAGTGGCTAAGAGCAAGGATGTCACTTTGAGGACTCAAACCAAAAACCAAACTTGCTTCCGTTGAGTCAATGCTGACTTATGACTCAAGTCATGGTATTTTCCTTTGCCTTATATGCATGTGAAATTTGGATATTGAACAAGGGAGACTGAAGAAAAATCAATGCATTTTAATTATGATGCTGGTAAAGAATAGTCAAAGTACTGTGCAATACCAAAAGAAACAGACGTACAGCCAGAATGCTCCATAGAAACCAGATGGTGAGACTTGATCTCACATACTTTAGACATAATTAGGAGAGATGGTCCTTGGAAAAGGACATGATGCTTGGTAAAATAGAAGGCCATTGAAAAAGAGGAAGACTCCTAACAAGATGGATTAACACATTGGTTTTATCAGTGGGCTCCAACAAAAGAACAAATGTGAGAATGGTGCAACCAGGCATTGTTTTGTTCTTTATAGGGTTGTTGTTTATAGGGTTGATAAGAGTTAGAACTGACTCAATGGCACCTAACAAAGCCCAGGGTCTCTCTGCATAAACCAACTCATCAGGCTGCTTTGCAAGGTACTTGGAGAGCGGCACCAGCCATTCTGAAGCAGAGCTCTGTGTAAGTTAGTGCCACAAACTTAACACTAACACCCGCTCCCTCATTCCTAGTACCTCTCCAAGAAAGCTCCACTTCCTCACCCTATGGGCATAAATGTATTTAACATTGCCAGAACAGGTGCTATTATGCAGGCACAAACCTATATTCTTACTGGACAGCAACATATAATCATTGCTAGAGAGACCTGCCTTTTTTATTGTATCAGCCTTTAGTGAAGGCATTAACTTTTGAAGCTTGTTCAATTTTCTCTGTTTTCCCTCACTTTTACCTTTTGTGTCCTTTTTCCTCACTAGATATGAAAATTTCATGCAATTTCTCTCTTGCCTAAAGGTCTTTGGTGGATTATGCATCTCCTACTGGATAGATTTCCCCTTAGTGCAGCACATAAAGTTCATCCTCATCTGGTTCCTACTCCCCTTTCATACCCTTCTCTTAACTATCCTCCACCTCTGAATTTGCACTCGTTTGTATATGTAGCTTTTTTTCTCCTTGGAATGTGCCTCTTCTTCATACCTCTATAACCAATCTGAGAGGGCTTAAGTAAAAAGTTGACATGAGAGACAAAAGAGGAACTGCATAACAAAGGCTAACCCAAGAATTTCTACATAGGAAGAGGACAGAGATGTTGTACTGAGTGGTGATCTGTGATTGGGCTGGCCTTCTTTACTGACTGCTGACTTTCACGTGTCAGAGGCCAGGCAAAACTAAGAATCTGGCACCTCAGAGACCATCATTAAAGGACTAAGAATCCAGCACTAGAGCAGGATTGAGGACCCAAACAAAACTCTCAGTTTGACAGAAGGGAGTTTTTTAGGCTAGATGACAATGCCTTCTTTCTGGCATCTAAACTGGGCAGGGTGGAAGTCTCTGTGGTATTTGACATTTGAAGATAGGAGAGGTGGGAAGTAAATGGAGGCTAGGTTGGTAGGATGTACACATGTGAGAAAAGTGGGCTGAGGAGAGGATAGAGAGGCAGTTTATGGATTTCCAGATGTACCTTCAAAGTAAAGTATTCATATTTTATTGTGATTATTTTAGTAATATACCTAGGAATAATCGATCTTCATATTTAACTCAATAGTGTAATTGTTTAAAATTTTTCCTTTTCCTTTTTGTTTAACCTAGCATATAGAAAATGAATTTTCTAGTGTTTTTTCCATATGCCAAAGCTCTCCAAAATTTGTGTGTATTCATCTTTTTCATATGTACTCTGAAAGCCATCTGGAAATTGAGTATTTCCATAACTATGTGATTCTCAAATTTAGCAAGTTTCACTATTTCTCTTCTTTACCATCACCTATAGTGATTAGTTCCTTTAGTCCTATGAATTTAGGGGAAGGGGAGTAGAAGAAAATAATGGAGTTGTTTTGTTTCTTGACAGCCTTGATTTATCATATTAGTAAAATAAATATCAAATCAAGTAAACAAAAAATGTGGAACACTGTATTCTAAGAGCTATGCTACACTGTTACCCAAAACCAAACCCATTGCCACTGAGTTGATTGCACCTCATTGGGACCCTATATTGGGTTTCTGGTAATGTAAATCTTTATGGGAACAGACAGCACCATCTTTCTCACTTAGAGCTTTTGATGGAGAACTACCAATCGTGTGGTTAGCAACCCAATGCCTAACTCACAGTGCTACCAGGGCTTCTTGTGTTAGATTTTTAGGAAGGTTAAAAAAAAAAAAAGAACCAGTCTTTGTCTTAAGGAAATCTATATCTAATCAAAGACATTGGCTAGAAATAAGTGAAAAGCATGAACAAGAAACAAGCATAAAAAGAATCAAATCCAGCAATATCAAATGTACATAACATAAAAGCACTTTCACTCGAGCCTGTTTACTCAGACAGCCAGGCAATGGTAATAGTAGAACATATAAATGTATTTGTTCATACTTGGCACATAGTGTGTGTTTTCACTGGGATAAGATTGGCATAGTGGTTAAACATTGGGTGCTAACCATAAGGTCAGCAGTTCCAAACCGCTAGCCACTCTGTGGGAGAGAGACAAGGCTTTCTACTCTCATAAAATCTTAGAAACCCACAGGTGCAGTTCTACCCTGTCCTATAGGGTCTCTGTGAATTGGAATTGACCCAGTGGCAGAGGATGAAGAGTTCTAGAATACCAGAGTAAGTCCTCTCAAAGAAAACGTTCAAGTCAATGCTACGGATCTAATATTTATACATTAAGTTTATGTCATTTTATTATAGGATAGCATCTCAGCCTCTTGTGTATTAATGCCTATTTGCTCATATTTTATAAGTAATTTTCATGTGCTTGCTTTTAGGCTTCAACTTATGAACAATTAGAACAAAATATTTGAAAGTATCTTGGTAATTGTAGGTAGAGCTAAGAGTGATAAAAGAGATTTAATCCACTCATTTTCATAAGTGCCTTTTATGATCAAGATACTATCTTAGTTACCACATAAGGGGAAAAAAACAACAAAAACAAAAACCAGCACATATAAATACAGATACAACATTTAAACACATGGTTATTTAGGGACTGTTTAATGTAACTATTAGGATATCATGCTAATAATAATACAGTTATTATATTATAGATGGTAATAACCCAAAATCTTTTGAGAGTTTTATGTATTTATGATAAGGGTTCTTTGTAAGACAATAAGCAGTCTTTATTTTAAGAAGTTCTATAGTAAACAGTTAAAATAAGCTTTATCAACTTTAATGATAAAATGGCATAAAAATATTTACTAGCTATTCATTTATAGATTTTTACAATATTATACATAAAATTTCCACACAATTATAGAAGGAAGGTTACATGGAAACTTACAATGAAAACTCAAATGTGAAATACCTGATAAACTTTTTTCACCGATACCCTGGAGATTGTTTGCATTAATTTTAAGTTCTTCTAATGTAGATGGCAATTCTGAAGGGATCTGTATCAGGTTGTTTCCATCTATATTCAGCTGCATTAACTTCTTCAGACACTTTAAAAAAATCAAATTTCAATTACTCTTATCTGATCACAAATCTTCACAAACAAATCTTATTTAAAGGTTAGTTTGAAATCAAAAGTCTCACAAACCTACTTTGACTTATGTAGGTTTAGACAGTAATGCGGGGCCACATAAACAGTCTCCATATTTATACTCCTAGTAAAATGGACTAGACTATAACTACATTTTATGATAAGCAAGAGGAAGTGCCTTTAACCAGTAGATCAGTCATGCTAGATCTTAGATTTACACCTTAACACATATGAACAGATATCATATTAATTAAATCATATAATAATCTGACATCAATGCTAACAATTAAGCAGTCTTTTAATCCTTTCAAATTATTTGTAAATATCAGCTTCCTGCCTATTTGAAGTAGGAATGATCTCATAAGACAGCACTAATTATTGTGGAAAATTATAAAATTAAGTACAATAAACACTGCAAACAATTTTAAATGGTTGGTTTCCAAATAGTCATGGTTGTTTGGAGTAAAGTGTACCTGCTTCTTGCATAGCAGCCTAGCCTATACCAGCAAAGTGGAAAGCTGCAGTTGGGCAGTGTTAGGGCAACCCTGTGGGGGATGGTTTCCTATTTAATGCTCTATTGAAATTTAAACTATTTTGTAATAGGACCCAAACCCTCCAAAACCCACAGCTGTGGAGTCAGTTTCTACTCAGAGCATCCCCATAGGACGGGTTAGAACTGCTCCTAGGATTTCAGAGGCTGGAAGTCTTTAACTCTCCTTTCTTAGGAAGTGGCTGTTGTGTATTAGCCACTGGCCTTAAGGTTAGCAGCCCAACAAATAGACCGCTATACTACCAGAGCTCTTATAAGACCACAGGAAATACCAAAACGAGAAAAGGAGGACTTTCCTAGTGTCTGGAGCTTACTACTGTAGAATTTGTAGAAGGAAAAAGAAAAGAGAGATAAATTCAGTATTGAATGTACCTCTAAAGCCCCTCCATTTAATGAGAGAAACATCTTTGTTCCTCAACTTGTAAATACAACTTACCTTTTTTCTAATGCAGCGATTCTCAACCTGTGAGTTGGGACCCCTTTGGGGCGGGTGTCGAATGACACTTGCACAGGGGTCGCCCAATTTATAACAGTAGCAAAATTACAGTTATGAAGTAGCAACAAAAATAATTTTATGGTTGGGGGGTCGGGACAACATGAACATGAGGAACTGTATGAAAGGGTTGTGGATTAGTAAGGTTCTAAATGCACGTACATTGCATACCAGTTTTTCATTAAACAGATTATTGAAATCAGTGTATGTACTGTCAGCCTCAAAGTTATTTAGTAAATAAATGTGTTTTGAACATTAAAATGGGAGAGAGAAAGAGTAACTGAAGATAAATAAAGGGGGCGGGAATTCATCCAAAGAGTGGGCAGAAAACCCAGAAGGTTGTTAAAGGAAATAAAAATTTGACCTGGTTGTGTTTTATGTGTGGCTTTTTACAGAGATTGCATGTATGTGTACTTGTGTACACACAAACTGCTTCACACTTCTATGTTACTCTGAAATTTCTTTCCTTTCTTTTTTGATGTTTGTTTTTAGCCAAATCTGTTTCTTTCCAAGATTTATTCTATTCTGTTTTCTTCTTCCATGATTTAGCTTCATGCTAATTTTCATCTGGGTCCATTTGATTTTCCAGAACCCCTTCCAGGCAAATTATTTTGCATCAAATTTTGCCTGTTGTGCAAAAAATAAAGATGCGCTGTCTTGCTGACTTGAAAATGTTAATAGCGTTTTTCGATATGCTATCCTGCTTCCCAGGCACTGCTTTCTGCATTACGAAGTCCTATTTCCACATGTTTTCAATTACATGGAGACAAGCTACTCCATAAATTGAAAACATTATTTATGCCACTGATGCTATTGATGTTACTCTAAAGAATGAAGTGAAGAAAAACTGCTAGAAACATGTAGAATTACAAATTGTATTCAAGGTAAAACTTACATATAGTTTAGGGTATATCAGAGAGAAACTTTCGTTAACTATCAGCTATAGTCATTTTATGTTTTCTTCCACCTCCATCTATGGCCAACATAAGAAAGGAAAGCAGGTAGAATCTATTGTTATTCACAAATCAGACTATAATGTTTTTACCTTGAATGCTTTGGGACCTATGCCTGAAGAAGTGATAATATTTTTGCTCAGATCCAGCCTTTCCAAATTAGGTAATCCATTAAATGCTTCATTAGGAATGGAAGTGATGGAATTCCCTAGGACAAGCAACAATTTGTTCTAAGTACATGCCCATATACTTACACTCATTTGTGCATAAATATAAAATCAGAGCTTTGGTTGGAGAAGACAATACTTAAAACAAGTACAGAATATGGATTATAATTTTTTTTTTTGCATGTTTAAAAGAAACAACAAACTGGGACTAGGTTGGTATACATAATCAATTTTCTGCCTGAGACTTGCTGTGTTCTAGTGTACCATGTTTTAGACTTTAGATAAAGCCTCCTGCTTAAAACAGTATGTAGTCCATTAGTAATATGTATTGCACAGCAAATATTTGCTGATTTTTTAAAAAATTATTTTATTGGGGACTCTTACAGCTCTTAACATAATCCATACATACATCCATTGTGTCGGGCACATTTGTATATATGTAACCATCATCATTTTCAATACATTTTCTTTGTACTTGATCCCTTGATATCAGCTCCTCTAGAATTGATTTTTATAGTGCTCCATATTTCCCCATTTACATTTCATAGATCATGGACTATGCTATTTTTGTCCATGACTGTATGCATTTTGTTAATCATTTTATTGGGGGCTTGTACAACTCTTATCACAATCCATACATGCATCCATTGTGTCAAGCACACTTGTACATTTGTTGTCAACCTCATTCTCAAAGCATTTTCTTTCTACTTGAGCCCTTGGTATCAGCGCCTCATTTTCCCCCTCCCTCCCCCTCTCACCCTCCCTCACAAACCCTTGATAATTTATAAATTATTATTATTTTGTCATGTCTTACACTGTCCGACATCCCCCTATACCACGTTTCTGTTGTCTGTCCCCCAGAAAGGAGGTTATATGCAGATCCTCACAATCAGTTCCCCTTTCCACCCCACCCTCCCTCCACCCTCTTGGTATCATCACACTCAGCTCTGGTCCTGAAGGGATCATCTGTCCTGGATTCCTTGTGTTTCCAGTTCCTATCTGTATCAGTGTACAATACATCCTCTGGTCTAGCCAGATTTGTAAGGTAGAATTGGGATCATGATAGTGGGGTGGGAGGAAGCATTTAGGAACTAGAGGAAAGTTGGATGTTTCATTGTTGCTACACTGATTTTAAAAAGATCAAAAAACAAAAAATGAAAAAACCCAGATAATCAAAAAGAAAGAAAGGGCATTAAATTGAGACTGGCAGTGTCCACAAATAGGGTGTTTATGGTTAGAAGTGTTGAGCCTTATCTAATAAGTATTTGTCTCACTGGTAATATATTGTAGAGGTGAAAAAAGTAAATGGGACCCATTCCTCTACCATTCCTCTACCATTAGGTCCAAGTCCTTGGACCTAAATTCTAATCTTTTAGTTTGTTCCCCCAAAGTTATGATGAGCTCAAGAGCAAAGGGATTATGTGCCCCCCATAAAACCCATTTAGACATTCTCAAGCCACTTAGTATTGTCCCTTAGACCCAGATGAATGCCCTGGCTCATCCAATTGAGACCAACCTTCCCTCCAGCCAGCCTAGGGCACACATCTGACCTTGACATTTCTCCACCTAGAACCCTCCAATTGACTTTATTAGAATATGGACAAAAGGTCTGAGCCATTGTATATACCCATGAGAATGGCTAAAATGAAGAGAAAATCAGTAATAATACCAAGTGTTGACCATGGGATAGCAGAAACCTGGCTGGTAGGAAGGCATAGCTATTTTAGAGAGGTGCCTGGCAGTTTCTTTATATAGTTAAACTTAACATCTACCATATGATCCAATAATCCCATTCCTAAAGAAATAAAAACCTGGGTCTACACTGGCATCTGGACTTGAATGTTTTTAAGAATGTTCTATGTAATCTTGCCAAACTTGAATACAACCCAGTGTCCCCTGGTTAGTATGATCCATCCACGCAATGGGATCACTAATCAGAAGTAAAAGAGAACACACAACATGGGCCCGTCTCCAAATCACTATGCCAATAAAAGAAGCACAGACTGAAAAGGTACTGCCTATGGAATAACATTTTGGACAAAGCAAATCTAGGAACAGTAAACAAGTGAGAGATTTTTAGTGAAGAACGTGAAGGAATTTGGGATGGTGGGGAAATACTCCTTTTGTTGTTGTTATGGTGGTGGGTCCATGACTGTATGCATTTATCGAAATTAATTTAACTAAAAATGAGTTTCACTCTGCAAATTATACTTCACTAAACCAAAAGCTAAGCCATACTTATTGCCATTGAGTAGATTCTGACTGATAGCATGCTTTTATGCCCCAAAGCAGCTGTGGGTTCAAACCGTCAAATAAATAAATAAAAACAAAAAAAAGTTTAAAAAAAACAAAACAGTCAAATCTTTGATTAGGAGCAATTTGTTTATTTATTTGTTTGTTTGCTTGTTTGTTTTAGGAGCAATTTATTTTATGCCCAACTATTCTGTATTTAAAGAGCCACAGTCAGGCAAGTGTTTGCTAACCACAAGGTTGACTGTTCAAACTCACTAGCCATTCCATGGGAGAAAGAAGAGCCTGTCTGCTTTCATCCATAAAGATTTGCAAAGCCTCAGAAATCTTGTATAAGGTTGCTATGAGTCAGAATCACTCGATGGCAGTGGTTTTTTTTTATTTTATGTATTCTGTTTTACATTCCTATCATTTCTTCTGAATAACTTAATATGCTTTAAAAGCATTAAATTAGTCTGTTTAGGGTTTTTTAATTATTAAGAAATTAAAATATAATATTCTTAGGACCATCTGATATCATTTACTTTGAAAGCACAAAATAAGGCAGAAGTCAATATTTCTTACCAGCAAGCTCCAGACTTGTTATTCCTGATGCTACTATTGGCGGTATTTGTGTGAGCTCTGCATTTATGCAGCTTATGGTCTTGTATGACAGAAAGCACCTGCTTGGCAAAGACAGTATGTCTCTAGGAGGATCAGCCATTGGAAATGGAGAAGACATCCTGTAAACATTTACTCCGACAGTATCTTCTTTCTCCTCCCATCTTTGAAATACCTGTTCCTCCTCTTGAGATGTCTGATTTTGCTCTTTCTCTCTGCTCTCTTCCTCATTTTGCAGTTTCTCTTGATCTTGGGGTTCAAAGTTTTTATTTTTTTTCTCCATCTCATCTTCTTTAATTAATTTATACTCCTCTTCCTCAGATTGGGACACTTTTTTTCTTAAGTCTTCATCCATTTCCACATGAATAGATGGTAGTTGCTTATGAGATAAAATGATAGGTTCTCTTTGTTCTAAAGAGTTATCAGAAAGTTCAATTATATTACTTAATGCTGTACCACTGTACAAAAGGAGGTAACAAAATATTAATAAAGGGGACATTAATGAAAACAACATAAGTAAATATTGTTCCCTCTGAGCATTTGAGTAAAATTTAAAACTGAAGTAAGTCTTGAAACTTTTGCTTGAAGTTTTAATAGTATCTTTATTTATAGTTTTTGGCATCTCATAGATTATTTTATCTTTTTTATTTTGGCTTCTGAGTCTGAATACTTATTTTTACTAAGTTAATAAGAATGACCAAAGTGTGAATAATATTGCCACGTGTTAAAATGATAATCAAACTTATTATGAAATTATAATATAAGCAAATATTTATTTATAATACATAGTATTTAATTAGGATTATTGATAAATTGATAATCTTTAGATTTAGTGAACTTAGTGTTGGAGTTTTATTTTAGATATAAGCACGGGAATGCTTTTTTTTTTTATCATTCTCTGATAGCAGTGCAGAGTTAGATAGATAGCAGTAGAGAGTTAGTCTTTCTATGTGTTGCCATTGTTTTTGGCAGAAAGTAGGTTAGACATGATAAATACTGGAATTAAAACTCACCCTTCAACTGAAAAATTCTAGTGATAATTGAGTTCACAGTTACCTAAGTTGTCTTCTATTAAAATTTACATATTTATTTTACCATCTCTCAGCTTTTGTTTAATACTGTACATTAAATAGTCCACCAAAGAAATTAGAATTATTTGAAGAAATGTTTTTGAGATTCAGTAGAAAAAATATGGGAGTTATAGTTTCATATATCTATCAGAATAAACAAAAAGAATAGTCAAAGAAAATTAGTATTGTCATATTCAAACATTTAAAACTTTTCCTATGTATCCAAGCTTCTTGTTCATAAATATCATTTTAGAATATTCCATATTCTAAGAATTTCGGAACATTTTCTTATAAGTACCGCTCGTTAACCGATTGCACCACTGGAACACCCAGGAACATTTTCTTATACGCTTTGTTTGTGTCATAGAATCGGTTTTATTAAACATTTGTATTTTCTAACATTTAAAAAAACATACCTAGGTGAAATAATTGGTAGTATAATCTATAATACAATTACTAAATATTGTAATTGTTTTTCTTTGTAGCTAGCTAGCTACCCTGTAACCATCTTGTGTGTAGAATAATTTCTCATCATTAATGATTTAACAAATATTTATTTTCACAAGACACAGATTAATGTTTTCTTAGAAAATCCTTAGATGTTTCTAAAATGTAGACCTAGCTCCATGTAATCATTTGATAAGGATTAGAGAATAACCAACAAGACAGCAGGATATGACCTTCTTGTGCATAGTGCTACAAAAGACCCCTGCTCCAGGACCATGCTTCTTTATTATACTTGGACAATCCAAGAAATAATGACCCTTAATTGCCTGAGTGGTTAGGGACATACTAGGTTTATTTCTCATTGGATGGAAATCACTCCTACCTTGAATTCTACGTATCTAAATGGAAGAAAATGATGGTTCACACATAGAGGTGGGTTAAGTGGGATAATCCATGTAAAGCACTCGGCAGAGACCCTAACACATATAAGAGCTTAGCAATGTTATTTATAGATGTTTATGCATCACTAGCTATGAATGTTCATAGGAGCCCTGGTGGCTTAGTGGGTAAGTACTCAGCCACTAACCCCCCTCATAAAGTCAGCAGCTAACCCCCTCAGCATAAAATCAGGGGGTTCAAATCCAACAGTGGTTCTATGGGAGAACAGAGCTTGCAAATTCTCATATAGATTACAGCATAGGAAACCCAAAAGATGCAGTTCTGTTCTGGCATATATGGTTGGTCACTATGAGTCTGAATCAACTCAACAGTATGCAACAACAACGTTAGCTGTCCAAAAAATGCTATTATTGCATCTCTAAAGTTGGCACATATTGTATTACTCAAAGGGTACAATCTGAAATGTAATTTGCTCCAAGTTCACTGAGTCTGACATAGATAGATCATTATCCCTTACCATACACTTCTTGAGATGTTTTATGTGTTTTTCCATATTGTAACAAAAACTATTTTCCTGGACTAGTGTATCAAAATTTAAATCTTACGAAAGTGTCAAGATGGAGGTTGGGGGAAGGGTATAAAACAAAGGCTATTACATGTGCTATTTTGTTTAAGGTGAATTTCTATACCAGTATCACAGCAGACTGGACAGTGTTCTCCTTCAGGTATAAATGTTTGGAGGCACATATGAGGGTGGCACATGGTTTCTTACATAGAAAGCACTCTTCCTTTCAAGCAGAGCCAGATAGTACAAGGCTCAGGAGATCACACAACTTTGTTGTACATGATTATCCCCTTGATTAAGCAGTGCCCTTTTTCCCTAGAACAGTACAAATAACACAGATACTATCTATTAAGTACCTTCTATGGGCTTCAGCAATTGTGTATAGAAATTAGCACAGTATGAAATCTAGTGGATATAACAATGCAACAACAATGCTCTTTGTATGTTCATAGTTAGTTCTGTCAATTTGAGGCAGCTAGCATTTTCAGTAGTTCGGCCCTTGAGGCCTCTTCCATGATGTGATCTAACACAGTGGGCTCAACTCTAGGATGGGAGCTTCCCGTAAACAGCCAAGCAGTTGTAGGAAGATTAAGATGTAGTGCTAGCCCTTGAATTAGGTAACTGCCTTAAGCAGGCTCTCTGAGAAGCCTTCTCCCTTTCTTGCTGATCCAGATCCTGTATCTATGGCTCTTCGGCCATGGGAATTATTAGCAACCTGCCATATTGCCTGCCTACCTTAGACTTATTAGACTCTGCAGCCATGAGCCTGACTTGCTAACCTTACCAAGTCTTCTTGCTTTCTAGTTTGTTTTTCTGCTTCCTGGTTCATCAGTCCTGGCAGCTATGTGAGTCAGGAAAAACCTGCAGCTGAACATCTGACCCATCGACTTGAATCGGACTAGATTTAACCGCTTTTACATCTGTGTGAATCACTTTCTTGATATATAATTATTTATGTAAATAAATATGTTACTGGTTTTCCTTCTCTAGAGAGCCCAGACTAGCAGAGTGTAACCCTCTGAAATGTTTCTCACATACATCTCCACTCCACTTCTCCCACTTAGGCTACAAAACTCACCTCCTCAGGGTATCTAGAGTCTATGAATTTCACTTACTGCTTATATAGCTCAAGATAGACAAGTTATACAACAAACAGCCCCTAAAACTCAGTTTATTTCTCATTCACACTTCATATCCAAGATGGGAATACAGAAGCTCTATTCACTGTAATCACTCAGGGACTCTGCAAACAGCCTTCATCTCAAAGCAAACTGCCATGATACCGTAGTAGTCAAGAGGATGTATCCACATTCATTTTGTTTTTAGTGGAAGTCATATTATTAAAAGGACATTGGTTATTGAGAAAATGTTAGATATTATACAATGGTATTTTATTTTTATAAATATAAAATTATGCTATTTAAGAATTGTAGCATAAATTAATACTAGTAATAATATTTTACAGTGATACCTTCTTTTATCTTTCAAAGTATTGGACTGATAATTGAAAGGTTGGCATTAGCTAATCTATAGAAGAAAGATGAAACAGTCCATTTAAAAACTGCTTAATGATAACATGTTTATAATATAAATTTCTGTCAAAAGTGGAAAAACATGGACCATTAGATAGTACTTTTTAATAAAATGCCAAGTTGGAATTTTTGACAGAATCTTTGTGCATTCAGTGCATGTGGTCTCTGATTTATAGTGTATTCAAGTTATAAGGAACCATACTTTCTTTTTTGTTTGTTTTTAAGGAACCATACTTTCAGCTGTCTGGTTTTTGTTTTGTTTGTTACATATAATTGTTAGTAATTTGTACTTTATACTATATATAGCGCATTAGATAATTTAGTAACACTGTCATTCTCTGGCAGTATCCATCAGCCACTCCATGGGAGAAAGATGAGGCTGTTTACTTCCATACCACCTGCCCCAATTCGACAGTCTCAAGCACCCTGTGGGACTGTTTTACTCCTTTGGGGCCATTAAGAATTAGCTAGAAAACTGGATTTGATTTGTTTTGGTCTGGTTTCTCATTCTCAAATGTTTACTTTCAGATATTCGAGGTTATGATTTAGGGATGTTGGAGATTGGAGGCATCTCTGGTCCCAGCCTCATAGAAATAGACCATGAGTTTACTGGTGTGGAATTTAATTTTCCTTCTACCATGCATAACTGGAGAAGGTCAGATACCACCTCCACATTTTTAATTTCTTTTCGCAAGAACCCCATCATAAATAAAGAACTATCTGTAGTTTATTCTATATGAAATAAGGTAAGTGCTTTTAATGCTATTTTTGGTCATAAAGTTGTCTGATTTCTACAGTATGAATAAGAAATAAAGTCAAAGATCAGGCAAAAATCAATATTTTGCACAAAGAGATGATAACCTTATAAGATCACAAAACAGAGGAGGCTTACATCTTTAAGTAATTGCCACATTATATAACTGCCAAACCACAGAGAGTCATGGCCCAGCCAAGTTGACAGATAGTTTTAATTACCATAGTTTTGCTCTTGCCTCTTACCTTTATATTCCTTACTGCCAGGTATATGTTGTTAATACGCAAAATAGATAATAGATATTTCACTATAGGCATAAATGCAAAATGCCAGATAATAATATAGTTGTTTATTAATTTTTGATGAACTGAAACAGAGTTATATATAAATTTACTATTTAATAATATAACCAAAAATATTTTTTATAATTTAATAATATACCCAAATGTATAGCAATAATAGTATAAAAAGAATGTAAAAATGAGAATTTAAAGTGTAAGAATTAAAGTTTAAAGTAATGGAATAAAATCTAAACATACTTAAAGTGTTTCAGTTTTTTTGTATTGAGTCTAACTCATCCTCTCCTGTTCTCTCACTATGTTAAACTTAGCGTTAAAGTTTCTATGTTCTGTAACTCTCTTGGAAATAGGAATACTCACAAGTTCATGCATCTGGTGCCTTAATATAGCAAAAGAAAGACTTTTAGCAGAAAATAAATCCTAGAAAAGCGAAAAGAAAATTAAAAGACCAGTAGGTAAGTTGTAATTGGAGAGAATAGGCCACAAGAGGGGAGAAGAAAGATGGGGGAAAACTACAAGGATAGTTTAAATGAAAGGTTATGTTTAATAGCCACGTGCTCATAAAACTAAACCAAACCCATTGTCATTGACATGAATCTGATTCATAGTGGCCCAATATGGATTTTCCTAGACTTTCCCCCAAATTTATTTGACCTGCAGCCTCCTTCCTTTTCAGAAAGCAAATTCTGAGCACAACACAGTCAAATAAAACTTTTGTACTATGGTCCATAATCCAGTCCCTGGGTATTTCCAGCACTCCCTAGGAGCAGCAGCATCCAACTTTGGACAGTACTGCTTTAAATCTTTACTGAAGTTAACTTCATTTTTCTCTCTTAAATGGCTGGTGGTTTTGAACCTTGAGATTAGCAGCCCAACACACTGCCAACAACTACAGCTCCTTGGAATCATATAAAATAATTTTTTAAAAATCATTTTATTGGGGGGCTCTTACAGTTCTTATAACAATCCATACGTCCATTGTGTCAAGTACATTTGTACATATGTTGCCATCATCCTTTTCAAAACATTTTCTTCCTATTGGAGCCCTGAATTTCAGCTCCTCATTTTGTTCCTCCCTCCCCCACATATAAAATAATTTCTCTCTCTAGATCTGTACTTATAAATAATAATTTTTTAAGAAAACCTCACTGCCATCAAGTGGATGCCAACTCATAGCAACCCTATAGGACCGAGTAGAACTGCCCTTTTGAGTTTGTGAGATTGTAAATTAATGGGAACAGAAATCCTGGCTTTCTCTTATGGAGGAGCTGATGGTTTCCAACTGCTTATAGCCCAATGCCTAGCCACTATACCACCAGACTTCCTATGAATGAGAAAGCAGTTTTTTAAGTTATATGTGATAAAAAAAATTATATGTACTTTATATGGTAATTAGGGAGCCCTGGTGGAGTAGTGGTTACCCATTAGGCTGCCAACCGCAAGGTCAGCAGTTTGAAATCACTAGCTGCTCTATGGGAGAAAGATGAGGCTTTCTAGTCCCTAAAGAATTACACCTTTCAACAAAGCCCACATGGAGGAAGCACACCAGCCTATGCAATCACCAGGTGTCGAAGGGATCAGGTGTTAAGGCATCATCAGAACAAAAAATCTTACCATAGTGAATGATGGGGGGAGTGCGGAGTGGAGATCCAAAGCCCATTTGTAGGCCACTGGAGATCCCCTTGCAGAGGGGTCTCGGGGAGGAGATGAGCCAGTCAGGGTGCGATGTAACAATGATGAGAAATACAACCTTCCTCTAGTTCCTAAAGGTTTCCTCCCCGCTCCCACTACCATGACTCGAATTCTATCTTGCAAGACTGGCTAGACCAGAGGATGTACACTGGTACAGATAGGAACTGAAAATACAGGGAATCCAGGACGGATGAGCCCTATAGGACCAGTGGTGTGAGTGGCAAAACAGGGAGGGTAAAGGGAGAATGGGTAGGAAAGAGGGAACCGATTACATGGAACTGTGTGTGACCTCCTCCCTGGGGAACAGACAACCGAAAAGTGGGTGAAGGGAGACGTCGGACAGGGCAAGATATGACAAAATACCCATTTATAAACTATCAAGGGTTCATGCGGGAGTGGGGAGCGGGGAGGGAGGGGAAAAATTAGGACCCAATGTCGGGGGGTTAAATGGAGAGAAAATGTTTTGAGAAACGATGTACAAATGCGCTTTACACAATTGATGTGTGTATGGATTGGGATAACAGTTGTATGAGCCCCTAATAAAATGTTAAAAAAGAAAGAAAAAAAAAAAAAAAAAAAACAGGTGAAAAAAAAAAAAAAAAGAATTACACCTTTAGAAACCCACAGGGGCAGTTCTACCCTGTCCTAAAGGATCGCTGAGTTGGAATGACTCCATGGAAGTGAGTTTGATTTATATTATTAGTAAAACACTGTGATTTCATAGGATAAGCATTTCTTTTTCCAGTAGTTTTCAATTATTTGTACTGTTATAAAAATGGTCCTTTAAATTACTTTAAAAGAGACCTTTATAGAAGTATATAATCCAAAATTTGTATTTGTGGGGGTTTTATTATGTCCCTGGAGGGTCTCTTTCTCCTCGCACATGCTCTCAGACATTTTTCTTACCTGGTACCACGCTGTAACTTGATTCTTCTCCAAGAAGACTTAAAAATGATTCAGATCTTTCCTCCACATTATAACCAACGTTAACAATAGGAAATCTTGCTACTGGTGTAACAGTAGATGTTTGCTGTACCCCAAACTGTTTATTGGACCTATGGTTACGTGGGGGATTTTCCTTTAATCTTCTGTAATACTTTATTCTTTGTTTCCTAATAGTTTCTTTATTTTGTCCAAAGTCTATTTGGAAAGTAGCAAGTAGTAGGAAAGATAACAAAGGTGCCAACTTCATGTTTAATCTTCACCAATCAATTTCTAGAATAAGAATAGAGCAAGAAAATTTTATAGTTAAGGACAACTAATAATTTACCTCTGAAATTGACTTCTAATTGCTTGTATGACTCAATCAACAAGTCTTTGAGAAATAAAATATACATGATAGATGGAATATATGCTACAGTAATAATATCAAATTTGAATTTGATAGCCATTGATTTAGATTTACCCAAACATTTACCTCTGTTCTTTCTCCTCAGTCCTTTTTGCATCTCCAACCTTCTACCTAAATAATTTATCTTTGGTTAAAAAACACATTTTAGGCATTTCCTTGTTGTTGTTGCCATCGAGTTGGTTCAGAACTCTAGGGTCCCTGTCCACAAGGCTGAAATGCCATCTGGTCCAGCACCATCCTCACATTCTCTTATTGTGGGTCTATTAGTTACTAATTCTATGGTTATGGTACATGAAAATGCTTATATTTCACCTCTTTTTTTGAAATGATATATTTGCTGGATATAGAATTCTGTATTAACACGTGTTCTTTTAGCATTTTTAAGTTATCATTTCAGTGTCTGAGAATTGTAAGTACAGGCTCATAACTCTGGTATGAGTGAGTGTTGTGAGGAGTCAGACCCTGGACCAGGTCTCTGGGTCTAAACTCCCTGAGGACTTCAGGCATCCTTTTGGCCCTAGGCCTATCTCTACAATTACTTGTTAGGACATTGTCTGATGGAGTGGATAGGAATGAAAGTGCTAGTGTTACTAAACTAAGGGAAGATAGATACTTCTTTCTTTTATCTACATCTTAGGAACCATTTCCCTTAGTCTTACTTTCTCCCTCACCACTTCCACCTCAAATGGGCCTACTTAGACTTACCCTTAAATGTTAAAAAAGCAATAGCTAAATAGTCTCATTGAAATATTTAAATAATTATTTTAATGACTTCTGTATATTAAAATTATATATGATGCTTTCACCTCATTATTTTAAGTAGTCTACAGCCTTTTGTTTGTATTCAATATCAACTTTAAAAAGGTACCTTATCTGAATATGTCTCCAGAGCATATTCTTTTATATGTTCTTAGTAGCACTCTTGTAGGGTATCATTTTGATCAAGTACTTCTTTTTCTTCTAGTACTGTGTTACTGTCAGCATTAAATCTAATCTATAAGCATTCATAATTTGTACTCTTTCTCCATTTGAAAATTATCATTATCTGTCTTTTTTGTAAGCTTTAAAAATACTAAATTTAGAAATTTAAACATGTATTCAGAGCCATATTAGGACTCAACAGATTTTAAGTGAAAAGATATATTCTTTTAAGAGTTAAAAATAAAGAGTAAGATTTTCAAAACAATTGGTACTTCTATTGCACACTTGATTATATCTAACATGTAAAAATGAACTTTCATTTCAATTTACACAGTTTGAAATGTTGAGAAATATTCTAAAATATAGTAAACACAATAATTTGTCATTTAAACTTTAAAAATCTATTAGTAAAGCGCTTGTGAAAATGTGAAACATATTTGCAGCATAAAATATCTCAAAATTAAAACCATTCCACATGCTTTAAATTAGAAACTTAAACATTTAAAAAAATTTTACCTTGAAATCTAAACTAAGTAGGTTTTCCTTGGTGCCATTTAAGTTCAGCTGAAAATGAAATTCAGAGCTTTCTTTGAAACAAAGACAGCAACAGAAAGGAATGTTGAAAATTGTAACTGACTTCTTATTAAAATCTAAAATAACACTTCCCTTGAGGATAGATGCTGTTCGGCTCTTTGTGTAGAATATCAGCCAAGAAAGTAAGCAGGAAAATGGTTACTAGAGGGAAATGTTTTTAAAAGTCCCAGCAAACGCGCAAAGCAGCAACAGCAAAGTAGTCTAAAGGCTTGGAAATACAAGATTCAACTTGAGTACAAATTCTTTTATTTGCATTTTTAAAATCTCAAAATTGAAACAAAACTTTATTTCATCAAAAGACTTTTGTCCAACAAGGATATCATAACCAAAATATATGTAAAATTCTAACCACTATACAACTGAAAGGCAAATAATTATAAAACAGTTAAAGGACTTGAATAGATATTTCACTAAAAAGGATATTCAAATAGCCTATAAAATTTGTTAGTAATAGTAATGAAAAGATATTCCACAAATATCATTAGCTATCAAAACATTAAAACCACAAGGAGATAGAATTTCACTCCCACTAGGATAAAAGAAAAACAATGTTGGTACGGTTATGGAAAAACACTAGTGGAAATTCACAGTGGTATACCTGTTGGAGTAAACATTATGGTGACTCCTCAAAAAACTGGAAACATAACTCCTAGGTATATACCCAAAAGACTTGAAAGTCCAGGCTCAACAGGTATTTGTTCATTACAGCATTATTCAAAATAGCCAAAAGATAGAAACAAAATAATTATCCATCAATGGATTGATGAGAGAAATAAGATTTGGTACATGCATATACAGTAAAAAAAAAAATGAAGCCATGATATATGTTACAATCCCTATAAAGCTGTAAGAAATTATGCTGTGTGAAATAAACAGCATGAAAGGGCAAATATTGTATTTTGTTTGTTTTATATAAAAAGGCAAATGTATAGAGAACAAAATTTGTTAGTGGTTATGAGATGCAAGAAGAAAAATGGGTGGGAATAAAGGTGGTTGGTTAATGCTGATTAATGGTGGGGTTATACCATTGATGATTGTAATTGCTGTCAATAAATTGTACACCAGTAAAAAACTGAATTGGTGAACATTGTGTGATAGACATATTTACAACAACTTTATAAAAGTAAAGTAGCTCCTGAAAAAAATAAAAGTAACTCTTGAAGTTGCTTTATGCACATCGCAAAACATCTTGAGATGTAGTTTCTTGCTTTGGAAGTTTATGCCCTAGCTTTTATGGGAATAATTATACCAGTTAATTCTTCAAATAACTTACTCAGTTTTCCTGTTCCACCTCCTAATGTAATATGTAGTGCCTGTGGTTTTAAAAGCTCTCAAGCACTGACTCATAGCCTTACAGTGGACAACACTGGAGACACAGTGTGGGATTTGCGCCCGATCTGATCCCACCACACAGAGGCAAAACACTAAAGGCATGGAACAGAACAGAAGGGGAACAGCAACGATGTCCCCAGGGAATATGAAAAATAGACTTTGGGGCCAGGGCTTGGCACCCCATCTAACTGGACCGGAAAACACTCCTAAAGTTAGTTCAAACAGTCCTTGAACTAACTACAAGCTTTTCTTTGTTGTTGTTGTTTTAGTCATTGGCTTTTTGTTGTTCTTGTTGTTTTTGTTTTCTTTTGTTCCTTTGATTTGCTCTGTCTTGTTTTTGTGCATGTTATTATCTCCGCAGGTCTGTCTAAATAAGTTAGGCTGGATGAACAACCTGGAGGAAAAAACAACTGGGCCGACAGTTCTGAGGGGACATGGGAGAGGGGGAAGTGGACGGAAAGGAAGTGGTAACAAACCCAAGGACAAGGGAACAAGTGTTCCAAATCGGTGGTGAGGGTGGTGTAGGAGGCCAGGTAGGGCGTGATCAAGGGTAATGTAACCGAGAGGACTTACTGAAACCCAAATGAAGGCTGAGCAAAATAGTGGGACAAGAGGAAAGTCAAAGGAAATAGAGGAAAGAACTAGGAGGCAAAGGGCATTTATAGAGGTCTAAATAAAGGTGTGCACGCATGTAAATATATTTATATATGAGGATTAGGAAATAGATCTATGAGCCTATATTTATAGATTTGGTATTAAGGTAGCAGATGGACATTGGGCCTCCAGTCAAGTACTCCCTCAATGCAAGAATACTTTGTTCTATTAAACTGGCATTTCATAATGCTCACCTTCCCGACATGATCACTGAAGACAAAGCGGGTACATAAGCAAATGTGGTGAAGAAAGCTGATGGTGCCTGGCCATCAAAAGATATAGCATCTAGGGTCTTAAAGACGTGAAAGTAAACAAGCAGCCATCTAGCTCAGAAGCAACAAAGCCCACATAGAAGAAGCACACCAGCCTGTGTGACCACGAGGTGCCAAAGGGAAAGGTTATCAGGCATCAAAGAACAAAAAAATCATATCATTGTGTGCTCACCTTCCCAATACGATCGCAGAAGACAAATGGGAGCATAAGCAAAAGTGGTGAAGAAAGCTGGTGGAGTCCAGCTATCTAAAAGATATAGCATCTGGGTTCTTAAAGCCCTGAAGGTAAACAAGCAGGTGAAGGGAGATGTGAGACTTTGTAAGATATGACAGTTGAAAACCAACAAAGCCCACATGGAAGAGTCACACCAGCCTGTGTGATCACGAGGTGT
>NW_022111330.1:363400-367161 GCF_000313985.2 Echinops telfairi | reverse complement strand
TACACATGTGCTTTACACAATTGATGTATGTATGGATTGTGATAAGAGTTGTATAAGCTCCCATTAAAAGGATTAAAAAAGAACAACTCTCAAGCAGCCATCCAAGGCACAGTTGGGCTCTGTTCACCTAGAGCAACAGAGGAAAGAGGAGAGCCAGAAATAGGCAAAAGATACAGATTGTGTGGCTAGTGAGGAATTAGATAAAATCTGACTACATTATCGAACATTTTAAGATTTATTGAGGAACCTTAAACAAAAGGAGAAAAATGCATAAAACAGTTTTAAATTCTAATGGATTCCATACTTCCTGGAGCCATAAATGTTAGATGAACCCCTGCAACTAAATTTTTATCAAAAACTATTCCCCCAAATTATCATAAAATGAAACATAATTTAGTTTAATTAAAAAATGTGTTGGGCATTATACTCTTTTAAAAATTATAATTATGGCATCAAATTGACAATAACTTGAAAGATTAGATTGGTTGCTTTCAGAATAATTCAGAAAGGAAAAGTGAGAATGTTTGCACAACTTGAAGATTGTAATATATTTTACCAAATGGTACATGTCAGAACTGTTCAATTGCTATATGTTTTGCTGTATTTATTCTTAACAACAACAACAAAAATAAATTATAAAATAAAAAATATCTAAACATTCACACCTCTTTAGGTTATATTGATGATATATGTATCCTATTGAAAGTCTGGATATACTTAGAATAATTAGGAAAAAAATGTTTTAAACTCATCTCTGCCTGCCCACCCCACTTACATATGCAGTGTGATTTTTTTTTCCAAAGGAAAAAGAACTTCTACGTTACTTTTGAAATTGTATAAATTCTAAATACGAAGTAAGAAAAAAATTCAAAAGAGCTATGGGAAATCAAATCATTGTAAATGAAGGGGAATGCAGATTGGGGACTCAAGGCCCATCTCTTGGCAACTGGACATCCCCTTACAGAAGGGTCACGGGGAGGAGATAAGCCAGTTCAGGGTGCAGTATACAAATGATGAAACATACAACTTTCCTCTAGTTCTTAAATGCTTTATTCCCTCCCCCCACTCCAGTATCATAATCCCCATTCTACCTTACAAATATGACTAGACCAGAGAATGTACACTGGTACAATTGGGAACTAGAAACACAGGGGATCCAGGACAGATGATCCCTTCAGGACTAATGCTAAGAGTGGCGATACTGGTAGGGTGGAGGGAAGGTGTGGTAAAAAGGAGGAACCTATTACAAGGAACTACATATAACCTCCTCCCTGTTGGACAGACAACAAAAAAGTGGGTGGTGGGAGACATCAGACAGTGTAATATATGACAAAATAATACTAATTTGTAAATTATCAAGGATTCATGAGGGAGGGGGGAGCAAAGAGGGAGGGGTAAAAATGAGAAGCTCAAGTGGAAGATGAATGTTTTGGGAATGATGAGGGCAACAAATGTACAAATGTGCTTGACACAATGGATAGATGTATGGACTTTGATCACAGTTGTACGAGCCCCAATAAAATGGTTTTTTTAATTTTTACAAAAGCTGTGGGAGTTCTAGTTAAATTCTGGCACATTATCTGTCTACTTTGGTCTCAGTTTCTTCATCAGCAAATAAGCTAGTTTGAGACTAGTCAGAGTTCCATGTTCAACGTTGCTGTTTATTGGGGGAACTTGGAGTAAGTTATCTAATTCTTCTGACTAAAATTTAAAACTTGGATAATAAAACATACCTTTCAGAATTTTGTGAAGGTAAACCAAGTAACATTTACAGTATCTAGCTCAGCATCTATCATAGACTATGTAATAATATAATAACTCAAATTTAAATCCTCACTATTATACTCTAGGGATCTAAATTATTCAACTTAGAGGTACATTTTCTCCCCCCCCCACAAAAAAAATCTTAAAATAGTCTGGATAGATTAAATCAAGATAAGGGACTGACTAATCACACAGGTCACCCAAATTCCTAAAACAACAAAATATGTTTGTTTTTAAAACTTTGTTATTAATTTGGTTTACAAAGCAAATCAATTTCCATGCAATAGTCCATACGCATTTGGTTTCATATCATTGATTTTAATCCTTAAGTATCCAGTATAGCTATCGGATCAAATTGACCACACTTGAAAGATTAGCTAGTAAGCTTTCTTTAAGTGTGAATTTATATTAATGGAGAGAAATGATAGTGTCCATCAAATGGAAGATACGGTTGTCCAAAACAAACATGGAGAGGGTTGCTTGGAATGGTGACAGCAATTCTGTTGATATTCTAGATTTAGAAATGACAGATCCTAGGACTATCGATATTTTTTAAGAAATTACACATAGTAGAATGGCAGATGACTCCTATTCTTCTGATGTCTCCATGATTTCTTCTAATATCCAACATATTTTATCAGAATAAAATGCATGCACTAATCTATTTAGCCTAAATTAACTTGACAGAGATCTGTGTAGCTCGTGGAATAGGGCCGCCCTATGCTCAGAATCCAAATTAGCATTATTAATACAATCCAGCTAAATATACAGAATCGACAAGTTCCATCCATATGCTCAGGAGCCCTGGTAGCATTAAGGTTATACTGTAAGATCAGCAGTTTAAAACCACCAGCCGCTCTGAGGGAGAAAAATGGGACTTTCTACTCCTGTTAACAGTTGCAGTCTTGGCAACTCATGGGGCAGTTCTACCCTGTCCCATAGGGTTGCTATGAGTTGGCATCGACTTGATGATAGTAAGCGGGAGTAAGTGACCCACATACTCAGAGGTTTTAACCAATATTTTAATCTTATACTCTTAATCATAAGCAGCCTAGGATTGCTAAGAATTTGGGGAAATTCTAACATTAGAGATAGGAGCCCACACCTCAAAAAAAATCATATACATATATATTTTAAATCATTTTATTGGGGCTCATACAATTCATCACAATACATACATCAATTGTGTAAAGCACACTGATACATTTGTTGCCTTCATCATTCTCAAAACTTGCTTTCCTCTTGGGTTCCTGGATTAGCTCATTTTCCTTAAGATAGATAGATAGATAGATAGATAGATAGATAGATAGATAGATAGATAGATAGATAGATAAAAAGTCAGAATAAAAATGACTTTTAGAGAGTAAGAACTTGATAACTTAATTAGAAACTTGATAGTCAAGTTTGAGATAAAGTTAGAAAACAGAGCCAAAAGATAGTTAGAACGTTTTCGGAAGATAACAAGATAAAGTAACAGACCAGATGGACAAGTTCAACATTCAAGGAATACCAGAAGGATAAAACAGAAAATTTAGTAAAACAATGAAGTAACAATTCAAGAAAATGTCCAGGAATTGAAAGGCATTTCCAACATGAAAGAATCTACATGGAAGTTCAGTCAGAGAGATGAAATCAGACTAATATCAAGGCTAGTACATTTGAAATGTAATAGTACCGGGGGTAAATAGATGATTCTTTAAAATATCAGTGGCAAAATAAATTATAGAATAAAGGATAGGAATGGATTCAGACTTCTTAATAGCAACTTTAGAAGCAACAGTGAAGAAATACCTTTAACATATTGAATTTATTTCCAATCTATAATCCTATATCCAACCATGTAGAAATATTTTTAATCATTTTATGAGGGACTCATACGACTCTTATCACAATCCATACATACAATTGTGTAAATTGTGTAAAGTACATTTGTACATTCATTGCCCTCATCATTCTCAAAACATTTCCTCTCCACTTAAGCCCCTGGCATCAGATCC
>NW_022111330.1:360489-362033 GCF_000313985.2 Echinops telfairi | reverse complement strand
TTTTAAAGAAATATAACACCTTTATTGAGATCTGATTTGCAGACCATATATATATTTCAGTGTTATGCCAACAGCCCACATTTTAGAATATTTCATCAATCCATAAAAAAACCCTATGCCCATCAGCATGTAGTTTCCCACACAAATTCTAGGAAGTCCTTAATTTGTCTTTACACCTTTGCCTATTTTTGACATTTCCTATAAATGGAAAAATGTACATGAAAGGGTTTTAAGTGTTTATGAAAAATTCCATTTTCTTTCAGTTTCATTTGGTGACTGGCTTCTTTCACTTTATTCCCTTTAAGTTAAATAACATTTCATTTGTATGGACATACCATATTTTGTTTTTCCATTCATTAGTTGATGACCATTTGATCCACTATTTCTGTGAATATATTGTCAATTTAGGGAGGCATTTATCTAAAAGTGTTGAATATGGGGCTTTTGTTTGTTTGTTTGTTTTGTGTTTTGACAAAAATATTTTTATATGTGGAAGGTTTCAAACACTTACCTCCCTGTGATGGTAAACATTATATCAACTATAAACTCCTGGCAAGGGATAGAGATAAACCTGTCAATCAAGTGGTAGCTTAATGACACCTCCTTTGAAGCATGGCCTTTTTCTAAGAGCAAGATCCAACAAAGATGACTTCTCTCTACCACTTTACCTTCCTCCTCACTTGGACTTCACCGAGACTCAGTGTCTACCTCCAGGGGTGGCCATCTGACTGAGAACTATCTTTGCCCTGCCATGCTTCCATTGACCTAGGATACACATGACTGCGCTCACCAGCCTGTGATCTCCCTGCTTTCCGCTTCACCTTTCATCATCATTGGCTTGCAGCTATGAGTTTAGAAAGGGCCCCAGCTGGTGTTGGACCTATGGATTTGAGTTGGACTGGGCTGGGATGCCTTTCTAATGTAAAGCTGCTTCTTGATATAAAGTTCTTCCTTGTATATAGATGAGTGCCATTAGTTTGTTCCTCCAGACCAGCGGTTCTGAACCTGTGGGTCCATGACCCTTTTGGGGTTGAATGACCCTTTCACAGGGGTTGCTTAAGACCATCAGAAAACACGTATTTCTGATGGTATTAGGAACCGAGACACCGCTCCTCTGCCCTTCTCCAGGTGGGTCCGCTCACATGCAGATACACCCACATTTGAGTACCCAGCATGAAGACTGTCACCCATGCTACACCATGCTTCAAGACAAAATTTCATTTATTTGTCATTATAAATAAGTATTTCACAATATATAATTATATATTGTTTTTTGTGATTAATCACTGTTTTAATTATGTTCAATGAAAATACATCCTGAATATCAGATATTTACATTATGATTCATAACTATCAAAATTACAGTTATGATGTAGCAACAAAAATAATTTTATGGTTGGGGGTCACCGCAACATGAGGAACTGTGTGAAAGTGTCGCGGTATTGGGAAGGTTGAGAACCACTGCTCTAGACAACTCACCCTAACATACTCCTATATACAATTTCTAAGGAATCTAGTAGAAAATGCACCTGATAAAAATAAAG
>NW_022111330.1:348899-359807 GCF_000313985.2 Echinops telfairi | reverse complement strand
GTTGAGGGCCTTCCTCTTTTTTGCTGCTCCTTCATTTTACCAAGCATAATGTCCTTCTCTAGAAACTGGTATCTCTTGAGAATATGTCCCAAGTATGTGAGATGAAGTCTTGCCATCCTTGCCCTCTTAAGAGCATTTTGGCCATCCTTCTTCTAAGACAGATCCATTTGTCTTTTTAGCAGTCCATAGCATTTGCAATGGGATACCACAAACAGGAGATAAACCAACTAGGATGATAGTACCCTGGATGACAGAAAAATGAGATGCATTACTAGGATGATCAGAGCACATTAGTGTTGGGGCAACCATCAGATTGGGGAAGGTAACACAAAGGAACAACATGTAGGCAGCTACTAGGATAATGATCTCTACTATTGAAGCATATTCTTAATGATGAAACATTGAGAGTATATAATCCAACAAAAACTGAAAGAGAAAGACATAAGGTCCAGGAAGCAGAAAATTCAATCAAAGAGAATGGCAAAGTATACTTGGCCTAGAATGCAACATTCTCCAGTCAGATCACACACTCACACTCACTACCATCAAGTTAGTGCTGCACCAAGCCTTAAGGACGATATTCCCGCTCAGAGCAGCAAAAGCACGGAGAGGACCATAGGGCAGGCCCCACTACGAGACACTACATCCCTTGCTGACCTATAGCACCTAGGGGGACAACACAGGAGACACAGTGCAGGAATTGCACCCGAACTGACCCCACCACACTGAGGTAAAACACTAAGGATGTGCAACAAAACAGCAAGGAGAACAGAGCAATGAAATCCCCTTCGAAGGGAATACCAAAAGTAGACTTTGGGGCCAGGGAATGGCACCCTATCAGATTCAATTGGAAAATTCCTAAAGGTCAACAAACAGACCTTGAACTATTTACAGTCTTTTCTTTTTTCTTTATCGTTGTTTTTTTGTTATTGTTGTTTTGTTTTCTTTTGTTGCTTTGTTTTATTTTGTCTTGTTTTTAATGTCTGCATATTATTATCTCTGCAGGTCTAGCTAGATAAGATACGTGGGATAAACAATCTGTAGGAGAAAACAATACAACCAACGGTTCTGTTTCCAGGGTGACATGGGACAGGGGGAAAGGAAGTGGGTGTTAACAACCCCAGGGACAAGGGAACAATAAGTGATCCAAAATCGATAGCGAGGAGGGTGCAGGAGGCCTGCTAGGGCTTGATCAAGGACAATGTAACCGAGAGGAACTACTGAAACTCAAATGAAGGCTGAACTTGATAGTGGGACAAAGGGATAGAAAAAGGGAATAGAGGAAAGAACTAGGAGGCAAAGGGCATTTATAGAGGTCTAAATGTACATATGTAAATATATTTATCTATATGATGGGGAAATAGATCTAGGTGCGTATATTTATAGGCTTAGTATTAGGGTAGCAGATGGACATTGGGCCTCTACTCAAGTACTCCCTCAATGCAATAACACTTTGTTCTATTAAACTGGCATTCCATGATGCTTACCTGCCCAACATGATTGCTGAAGACAAAGTAGATACATAAGCAAATGTGGTGAAGAAAGCTGATGGTGCCCAGCTATCAAAAGTTATAGTGTCTGGGGTCTTACAGACTTGAAGATAAACACGTGGCCGTCTAACTCAGAAGCAACAAAGCCAAATGGAAGAATCACACCAGCCTGTGTGATCACGAGGTGTTGATGGATTAGGTATCAGGCATCAAATAACATAAAACCATCATTGTGAATGAGGGGGAGTGCAGATTGGAGACCCAGAGCCCATCTGTAGGCAACGGACATCCCCTTATAGAAGGGTCGCGGGGAGGAAATGAGCCAGTTGGTGCAGTATAGCACTGATGAAGCATACAACTTTCCTCTAGTTCTTTAACTTTCCTCTAGTTCATACAACTTTACTCTAGTTTCCTCCCACCACTATCATTATCTCAATTCTACCTTACAAATCCGGCTAGACCAGAGGATGTACACTGGTACAGATCAGAGCTGGAAACACAGGGAATCCAGGACAGATAAACCCCTCAGGACCAATAAGAGTAGTGATACTAGGAGGGGAAGGAGAAGGTGGGGGACAAAGGAGGAAATGATCACAATGATCTACATATGGCCCCCCTCCCTGGTGGACAGACAACAGAAAAGTGGGTGAAGGGAGACATTGGTCAGTATAAGAAATGAACAAATAATAATTTATAAATTATCAAGGGTTCGTGGGGGAGGGAGGGGAAAATGAGGAGCTGATGATACCAAAGACTCAAGTAGAAAAAAATGTTTTGAGAATGATGATAGCAACAAATGTACAAATGTGCTTGACACAGTGGATGTATGTATGGATTGTGGTAAGAGTTGTACGAACCCCCAATAAAATGATTGAAAAAAATCCCTAAGAAATAAAAACAAAAGGGCAAAAAAGAATGGAGGGAATGTGGGGTGCAAAGGGGGAATGATTACAAGGATCTGCATATAGCCTCCTCCCTGGGGGATGGAAAACAGAAAAGTGGGTGAAGGGAGACGTCAGACAGTGAAAGATATGATAAAATAATAATTTATAAATTGTCAAGGGCTCATGAAGGAGGGGGGAGTGGAGAGGGAGGGGGAAAATGAGATGATGTCAAGGGCTTAAGTGGAGAGCAAATGTTTTGAGAATGGTGAGGGCAACGAATGTATAAATGTGCTTTACACAATTGATGTATGTACGGATTGTGATAAGAGATGTACGAGCCCCCAATAAAATGATTTAAAAACAAAAGAAGTTTTGACTTATAGTGACTCTGTAGGACAAGTGAGAATTTTTGCTCCCTGTGGAATTCCAAGACTAACTCTTTGCATCTATTTCCCATGGAAACTGCTGATCTCGTAGTTAGCAGTTCAATAAGTAAACACTGTCCCACTAAGGTTCCTCCAGTCTACAGAGACAGAAACTTAGGAGGGAGATAGTACCAAGTAAATAGGTAAAACGAATTAATTACTGTTAGGTCTCTCTTGTGGGAGAAATATACGTCGGTCCTGAAAGAATTCACGGCGAAGCCTGGTTTGTGATCCAAGTGAATTTTATAAAGGTTAGAAGCAGTTTCAGGTTTTACAGTAAATGGAACACAAGCCTGACAGAGTCGGAGCATGGTTGTACAGGACAGCAACATGGTCGTGCCTGGCTTTGCTGAACTGTGTGGCAGCAGCTGGGAAAGAACCCATAAGAAAGAAAACCTGCCTTTTCAGGGCCCTGTGGGAAGGTGTGGTCGATGATACTGGTCGACCCCATTGGCTGAATTAAGCCCACCCAGGTTTACAGGCTTCCTGTCTCAAAGACCTGAATGTGTGCCTGCCCTGCAGTCTTAAGCAACTTCCGACTTCCTGTAAAGGGGGAGGGACACGTCGAGGGACAACCCTTAGTTCTTCCTCTAGCTACCTAAAATTACCTGATTAATGTTGTGAAATACTATGCTCTTGTTAGGTGTCTTCAAGTTGGTGTTGACGCCTAGTGATCCTGCAGTTCTATGCCATCCTCACACGCCATACTATGTCTGAGCCCATTGTTATGGCTACTCTGTCAATCCATCTCAATAATCTCTTTCTTTCTTGCTAATCTTCTACTTTCCATGCATGCTGTTCTTCTCTAGGGATCCATCCCTTCTGGTGACATGTACATACTATGTGAGACAGAGGCACAGTATTCGCATTCTGAGTGTACTTATTGCAAGACAGATTTGTTCATTCTGGCTAAAACAAACAAACAAAAATATACTTCCATTAAATCAATTTTGACTCATAATGACCCTATAGTAAAAGTAGAATTGTCTCTGTGCATTTTTGAAGCTGTAAATTTTTATGGGGCCAGAAAGTTGTATTTTCTCTGTGGAACAGCTACCACTAACTGGTTTTAAACAGCTGACCTTGCATTTAGCAGCCTAATTTATAAACCACTACACCACCATGACTCTATTTTCTTCTGGCAGTCAATGGCATGTTTAATATTTGTCCGCTACACTAAAGGCATCAATTCTTCTGTAGTCTTTTTACTGTACATTGTCCACCTTTTGGGACAAGCTTAATCCTCAGACCCTAAAGAGAAATGGGCTGATATTTTTTTACAACAGAGCTTGACCTGTTATAAAGTAGACAGTGGAACAGTCTGGTCTGAAAATGGTAGTCTAAATTATGATTTCATGTTACAGCTTGACTTGGAAAAGGAAAGGAAAACTAGACAGAGGTCCTCTATATGCAGGCTGTCATGATTCTGTGAAATGCTCCCCAACTGTGCAAGAATTGGGAAGCTGACTCTGCCTTCTTGCAGACTTTGGGAAAAAACAACTCAGAACCTGAGAGTGCAGAAGCCTGTTCCCAGTTTCGCCATGTGGGATCTCAGGTGCCAAGGAATCCTTCAGCTCCAGAGCTGACACTGTCTAATCCAGAACCTTAAAGTCCTAGGGAAAACAAGGTGCCATGGCAGATCCGGGCTAAACTGCTGCCCCAAGCTTAGTACTGTACTCTCAGCTTTTTCCATTACAGCCAAGGTCTCAGCCTTCCAACTTCTGCAACCCTTTAATACAGTTCCTCATGTTGCAGTGGCCCACCATAAAATTATTTTCGTTGCAACTTTTTAAAAAAATCATTTTATTGGGGACTCATACAACTCTTATCATAATCCATACATACATCCATTGTGTCGAGCACATTTGTACATTTATTACCATCATCATAGCAATGTAGAAAGATAAGTCTAACCTTTGACTTGTCTTGGGAAGATGTTAATCTAATATTTCAAGAAGCTTTAGCCACCTCTGAGAGTGAAGGTATTATTGGGAAGGCCTAGTCATAGGCCAATGATGTACATATTCAAAAATTATCCACCAGGGAGAGAAGCAATACCTAATATTAATCCCCATTGGGATTATGATTCAATAGAAGGGAAGTGGTCAAGAGAATGCATGCTCTTTTGTCTTTTACAAGGAATGAAAGATTCTCAACAGAACCTGATTAATTATGAGAAACTAGGAACCATTAAACAAGGGCTTCAGGAGAGGCAATAACTAAACATAGAGATTTAGACCCTGAATATCCAGCAGGGCAGACAATGTTCAAAGATCAATTTATAACTCAATCAGTCCCAGATATCAGAAAGAAATTTTGAAAAGTAGGAATAATATATTAAAAACAGCCTCCTTGGTGTTCTATAATAGTGCCACAGGGGAAGAAGAGAAGGCTGTGGAAAAAGAGCAACATGAGAAAAGGCAGGCTCACTTCATAGCTAGCTGCCCTCCAAGGATGAAGGCCCCACAGCTAACTGAAGGGAACACTCAGAGGCACTCCCAATGGAAACTGCCATTGATGTGGGAAGCCCAGACACTGGAAGCAAGAATGTCCTGGGGTAAGAAATTCCCAAGAGCCATGTACCTATGCCAAAAGTTCAGCCATTGGAAGAAGGACTGCCCTGAGGGCCAGAGGTGCCTGAGGGCATTGGCTCTGCAGCCTCAAATACCATGATCTTGAATTGATGGGGTCCTAGGCTCCAGTCTGCCTCCACTAACAAATAACATCCCCGTCAATGGGATCGAGCTTAGGGTAACCCTTGAAGTAGCTGGAAGGCCTGTTAATTTCCTGTTGGCCATGGGAGCCAAGTTTTCAGTACTGATTTCTTATCCAGGGTCTCTCTGCTCTCAAAATACAGGGTGGGTAGCATACCCCTCGAGGTCAAGATATTTTACTCCTCCTAATTGCCTACGGAGAGCCCTCACATTTGAGAGGCATTTCAAGCAAAGTTAGAACTCGAGTGATTTTTCTGAGGACTGATTTTCTCCAATTCCACTTCTACTTGTGTAAATCAGTGTCATTGATTATACTCTTTGTGGTGTACAGACACTATTGATATCCTTTTCCAAATTATTCTGCCATCATTGACAAACTCAATGACCCCTATGTAACAACTCTTTGCCCTTCACCTATGGTAACCATTAGTCAAATTTGGTTTCTTTTTGTGTGTTTGTGGTTTTCTTGGTATCCTATATTTACATATTTTATATCCTATGTGTGTACCTTATATAGAACATGTGTGTCCTATAAAGGATATATATCCTATATGGGATATATCCTGTGTCCTATATAAGATATATCTGATATCCTATATTCATATATCCTATACTTCCATGGTTAAATTGCTGTTATAATGAATTGTATAAAATAGATAAATAAAATGAGTTGTATCAACTCAATCAATTCTGGCGTTCCCTCTTCTCTCCCACATTCATTGTGAAAGGTTGGAGACGGGTATGGAACAGGAATGTGAAGTTGAGAAAGAGTTTATTGAGCCAGGGAAAGAACTCTTGGGAGGGAATGGAGGACAGGGAAAGGGCCGGGGCATCTTGAGCCCCCGGGTGGGTTCTGAGACCCAAGGAGTTAGGTCAGGGAAGTGGCACCTGGTACTGGGGTGGTGGGACATATTAGGGCATGAGCTTAAAGGCATATGAGCTGGTAAGGGGAAGGGAGGTTCTTTGTGATGCGGTGGCAAGTTTTGGGCCAGGTGACCTTTTGTTAGTAAATCATGTTGTCCTAGGAAACAATGCTGGGGGGGTTGGGGGGCTGTGTTCTGTCCGGGGAGGTAAGCTCTGTGAAATGCTGAAGGCAAGTGCTTTGAATCTCAGGTGCTTTGAAATTCAGCCAGGTCATTTGTCTTCTCAAGAAGCTGGTACAAGGGGCTGCCTTGGTCCTGACCCGGCCCAAACAATTGTTTGCTTCCCAAATCCTCTCATACTCCCCATCTCCCATCCTCCACTACCCCACACCCCTGAAACCCTTACAAACCCTTCTCGAAGCATCTACTCCTTCTGTGTTTCACAAACTGGGAAGTGCAACAGAAACAATAAAAAATAAAATGAAATAAAGCGGTAAAGATAAAATAATAATATAAAGATAAATAAAAAAATAATGAGTAAGAAAGAAAAGACCACCATCAATATTTTAAAAGCCTGGGAATAAATTCTTGTCATGGAACAAGCAAAAAAATACTTGAGCCTAGAACAATTTCAGATTAGTTCAAGAGGCAAGTCAACTGAACAAGTATCAAGTTTGATCCAGCCTAATCAAATTTACAATGTTCCAGGTTTACATTGTGCATGGGATTTAGTGCTAAGTGAAAATTTCCTGGAACACTTCTTACAAGGGCAGATAGATTCTTGCCAATCAGATTAATACTGTTTCTTGGTTGGGAAATACCTGTTCTTGGCTTCATACGAGGAAGAATTCACGCCGAAGCCTGGCTTGTGACCCAAGTGGGTTTTTATAAAGGACAGAATAAGTTTCAGGTTTTATAGTTATGGAACACGGCAACCTCATGGGACTACACACCCACATGTGGTGGCCTGAGGTGAGCTAGACTGCGTATGGCCGAGCAGAAGGGAGAGGAGATGCTGTAAAGAGCACAGTGGTCTCCAGGCTTTGGCTTTTAGGGCCTTTGGCTGGGAGGTGTGGTCAACAGTACTGGGTGACCCCATAGGCTGAATTAAGCTCTTTCCTAGTTTGGGCCCACCCAGGTGCACCGCCTTCCTGGCTCAAGGGCCTGAATTTGGAGCATGCTCACTAGATACCCCTGGTCCCTGCTCTAGCTACCTAACAGTACCTGCCATATTAATGCAAGGGGAGCATTGAGGTACTAACTATATGGTGGTTCTCGGTGCTCTTTCTTTGGACACCCATTAAGCCAGGGGTCTCACCCAACGTCCATCAAAAGTATTTCCACAGTAGCCATACTCTGCTTTATCAGAGTATTTCAGCCCTAAGTCCAAGGATATGGTAGTTTTGAAGTGGCACCCAGTATATGCAGAGTTTCCATGTTGAGTTCTGGTGTGGCGCTTGGGGCACATCAAGTTCCTTGTAATGCCAGCATCTAAGGTAATCATAGTGCTTAGTCCAAGGTGTAGAACACCATGAGTTGGGTAGAAATATATTTGATGCATCTAACCAGGACAATAGAAATGGGTTTATTCTCCCCTTAGTTTCCCTAAAGTTACTGTTTAGCATTCCTTTCAGATGTGAGGTTGTTCCTCCCAATTTAGCCACCAACAGAATTATCAGTGCCTCCTTTGAAATGTAGATGTTCCCCTTCCCTGGTCTTCATGCTTGTGCGTGTGCACACACACACACAGACACACACACACACACACACCCCACCCCACCCCACACCACCCACTTTTCTGGTCTTAACTTGCTTTTCCAGTAAAGTTCTCCTCTCATTTTATGAAGGGCCTGCTGATTTGTTGTAGCCTTGTTTCAATCAAGTGGATGTTTTTCTCCCATTTCCCCATTCTTGAAGGAGTTACCCCAGCCAATGTGAGGTCTCCTCTTTGGAGGTGGTTCTTTTTTTTAAAATTTTTTCTTAAGTGGGGCGGGAAGGAAGGAGGGAAGGGAGAGAGAGAAGGAGGGAGAATAGGAGGCTGAAGGGAAAGGCAGGGAAGGAAAAGAGAAAAAAAAACTTGGAGGTGGTTCTTATGAAGTGCACATAAGGGGGTAATGTATGATTCTTGGCTCGTAGGCAGATTTTCTACCCCTTGTTTGGGAATTGGTCTCCAAGATTTCTTTAATTGGTGTTTTTCCTGATAGTAGTGGACTCATACAATATTTGTCCTTGGTGATTGACTAACTTTACTCAGTATAATGGTTTCCAAGTCCTTCCAAGTAATGCGATATTCCATGCTTTCATCACTGTAGGGGACCAGCCTCCAACATCTGAGCCATGTAACATATATATGTAACAGGAAGGGATTGTATTAGAGGCATACATGTAACAGGAGGGGGACAAGCTAGGGGTATACATGCAATAGAAATGGGAGGTACTAAAGACATCGAGGGGTATCTACCCCCAAACCAGAATCCACCTCCCACCAAAGCTATGTCTCTCTCTGTCTCTGTCTCTCTCTCTGTCTTTCTCTCTCTCTCTCTATATATATATATATATATAAATATATATACACATATTTACAAAACAACCTTATCACAGTCAAAGTACTCTCCATTATACTTAATATATTTGTCAAATTTGCAATTCCGTTCTTAGAAATATTTTTCCAACTCATCTGATTGGCTGACAGCACCTCCCTAGTTGTTTTCTGTACCTCTTCTATGTCATCAAATTACTGTCCTTTCATGTCCCTCTTCATTAGCAGAAACAAAAAGAAGTCACAGAGAGCAAGGTCAGGTGAGTAAAGTGTGTGGGGCAAGAGAGACAAGCTGTTTTTTGCCCCAAACACGGGTGCACTGAGATGGGAGATGGCTGTGTGAACAGGTGCATTGTCATGGTGGCAAAACCAGTTCCCCGTCTGCCACAAATCAGGCCTTTTGGGGCCCACACTGTTAAACTATCTTTTCAGAACCTCTAAATAGAAAGCTTGACTAACAGTCTGACCTGGTAGAATGAACTCCAAGTGCACTACAAGTTGACATTTTCATCCATTTGAGAAGTTGACAGATGTTCAGAGTGAAGTTTGTCGCCAATCAACATTTCACCTTTTTTGAAATGAGAAAACCACATGTACACTTGAGTCTTTCCCATAGTGCTGTCCTTGTAAACTATGCTCAACACCATAACAGTTTCTGCAGCATTTTTCCTGAGCAGGAAACAACATTTTACACTGTTCTCTTAAATCAGCCATCACAAAAGTCAAGGTTTGTGTGAAACTGCTTTTAGGAAAAAAATTACTGTGATCAGAGAGAACCTTCCCAGGTGCTGCTACTGCGTGCACTAACTCAGAGCCAGATACTCACCTACTGGGGAAAATGCGTCCTATGAAAGCTCCGCCCAGTGGAGCTTTTTTCCATTCTTTTTTTTGGTAGGGGTTGCCCCCTCATACATATGTAACAAGATGGACAGGTTCTAGAATTAAGATGGCATCCTAACCTAGGTCATCTCTTCTCTGAGCTGACTTGACCTTAAATGTCCCTGAGCTCTGCTCCAGGTGAACAGTCTATGACCCTTATCAAAAGGGAGTGGGCCATACTGAGGGTGATGGCAGATCACCTTCAGGAAGATAGCCCTCAATCAGTTAACCTTCAAGATTACAGTAAGCAGCTATATGCTTGCAAGCAGGACCTTAAAATTGGCATTATTATGGGGCTACATCCTGGGGAATAACTTAGGAGAATGTGACTGGGGTGCATCTCCAACCCACGAACCTGAAGGCCTGTCTCTACCAGAATCTGCCTCCCAGGCCCCTTAAATATGAGTGTCGAGAATTTGTCCACATACAGTCTTCCCGGTTTCAGTTTTTCACACATCACTGTTTTTTTGAGGATACATAGTATTCCATTATGTGTATTTACCATAGTTTCTTTATCCATTCTGCCACTTTTGGGCATTTGGGCTGCTTCCAATTTCTTGCTATTATGAACTGTGCTGCTATGAACATGGGACAACATATATCCACTCTTATTATGTCTCTTATTTCTTTAGGGTATATGCCTTATTGTGGTATTGTTGGGTCTACAGGCTTTCAATTGCCAGTTGCTTTAAGTATCGTTATGTCGTTTTCCACAGTGGCTGTATGTATTTACAAATCCACCAACAGTGTATACGAGTTCCAATTTTTCCACATCTTATCTAGTATGTGTTTTCTGTCATTTTGAATTGGGCTAGCATTGTGGGTGTAAAGTGGTATCTCATTGTGGTTTAATCTGCATTTCTCCCTGATGGCTAGAGATCAGGAGCATTTCTTCCTGTGTTCCTTAGCCATTTGTACTTCATTTTTGGTGACCTGTGTGTTCGTGTCTTTTACCCACCCTTGACCAGGAAAATTCGCTCAGGAGTGTTGGGAATCTTTACTCTGCCTGCTTGGGCCAAGGGCTGCTGACAAAGGGAAGGCTTATCAGCAGGTGTTGCTGCTCTCTGATAAATTTGTGTCTACTTATCTTTTTGCTCAGAATCTTTCAGTTTGG
>NW_022111330.1:345614-347641 GCF_000313985.2 Echinops telfairi | reverse complement strand
ATATATTTTATTAATCCTTCTAAAGAAGCAACTTTTAATATTCTATCCTTTCTATTTTTTTCCTGGTTCCTTTATTTCTACTACTTAGATGACTCTAGATTTATTTTGTTGCTCCTTTTCTAATTATTGGAGATATTGGGTTAGTGTGTTGATTTTTGTCCTTTTTTGATATGTTTATTTATTACTATAAATTTCTGTCTAGGCACTGTTTTTGTTGTGTCCCAAAGGTTTTGATATATTGTGTTTTTATTCTCATTTGATTCAAAGAATTGCTTTATCTTTTATTTCTTCTCTTACCCAGTTTTTGTCAATTTCCAAATATTTTCTGACTGGATTTTTCTATTGTTGATTTCTAATTTTTAACATTATGATCTAGGAAGATGCTTTGTTGTATTTTGATATTTTAAATTTTATTGAGTCTTCCTCTGTGGCCTAACATTCAGTGAATTCTTAAGAATGTTACATTTGTAGTAAAAAAATGTATACTGTGCTGTTCTATATGTCTATGAGTTCATGTTGGATGATTTTGTTATTTACTTCTTCAATGAGTTTGTTGAATTTCTTTCTAGTTCTGTACGTCACTAAAAGCAGGGTATTAATGTCTCCTACTACTGTTGTAAAGTTGTCTATCTCTTCAATTTTATTTAAGTTTTATGAATGTATTTTTAATGCTCTTTCATTATGTGCCTAGATATTTATTATGTTTTGTTTGTTTGTTTGTTTGTTTAATTGACCCTTATTCATCTTGCTACTCTGGCTACTCTCTCTTTTTAACTGTTGAGTAATCTACTTACATTCAATATTGTGATCAATAGTTAAGGATTTATTGTAGTGAGAAAGAAAAAAGGGAAATGAGAATGCTCTAAAAGAAAGAATTAAAAACAAGGGAAAAGAAAGACATGGGATAACAAACAGAGGTGAACACCTGTGCAGGGGTAGAAAATGATAGAAGAGCTGGTATTTGTCATCACACTCTGCCACCCAGGAGGCACAGTTTATGGGGGATGGGGGTTGAAGAGATGGGATACCCAGTATTAGACAGAGTTCCTGCAGGCATATATGATTTGATGTCCTAAATACCCTAGATGCGGTGTATTAAAAGTGAAATAGTAAATTTTGGTTAACTCGTGTACTCTTATTATCAATAACTAGAAAGCATAAGTTTTCTATCAACCAGCAAATTGTTAGTAGTTGATATCTCCAATTGATGCAATTGAGGGAGTACTTTTAGTACGTAATTCTTTATTTCTATAATATTTTCACCTTTTTATAACCAGATCAGTAAAATAATCACTTTTTAAAGGAATAAAAACATTCTGTAAAAGAAATACTTCTTAAACTGCCAGGATAAAAAATATGAGCAATAGGCTACTATGCTATGATAGACATGGTTTTAAGAAACTATATATAATTTATAAACCATTTTACATATAATGGTTTATACAGAGAGAGAAAGAGCATTCTGTTCTAAAATGATATAGTTTACTGAGTAGTTTTGCAGAAACGGTTTTAACCACAGTAGTACATGGAAAATGCTGGTATTACATTTTCCCCTACTCCTTTTATTATTTTAAACATAATTATGTCCTGAAACTCGACTCTTGATGGTAAAATATGTTGTTGGTTACCCAAATAGGAAATGAGAAAAACCAGTGTTATCCATTGCCACAAGATTTCTGCCTGCCAATGAACTGAATTTGTACTTTTGAAAATGTTCTTTAGATGTCATTTGTTTTAAATAAAGTCACCTTTTCAGAATTTTGACCTCTGTTCTAGAGCACCCGTGAGGGTTCATTTTCCTTTTAAGTGCATGGTTTCTTAACATGACAATTTTATAGATATCACTATGTAGATAAAGCTAGATTTTAGAAATTCTAATGTGGACCTTTCTCTGAAACAGATATCTTATCTACTGCTTCTAGGGTTTCAGGCTTGTTCTAGGATTTATTCTCCCTTTAGTTCAAATACCTACCAACCTAATTCACAGTGTGATGGTAGTTGCATGTACATATGATGTCCAGTTGGCT
>NW_022111330.1:343252-345247 GCF_000313985.2 Echinops telfairi | reverse complement strand
TCTTGAGTTGAGGGAGTACTTAAGTTGAGGCCCAACAACACTTAGCATAAGTACATAAATCTATTTCCCTCTCATTATATATAAATATATTTACATATGTACATGCCTGTAGTTAGACTACTATAAGTTCCTTTTGCCTCCTAGTTCTTTACTCTATTTCCTTTTACTTTCCTCTTGTCCCACTATCATGTTCAGCCTTCATTCAGGTTTCAGTAATTCTTCTTGGCTACGTTGCCCTACCAGGCACCCTATGCCCTCCTTGTCATTGATTTTAGATCACTTGTTCCTTTGTCCCTAGGTTTGTTAACACCCACTTCCTTTTCCCGCTTCCCCCTCCCCCATGTCCCCCTAGGACCATTGGTCCCATTGTTTTCTCCTCCATATTGTTTATCCCACCTATTTTATCTAGATAGACATGCAGAGACAATAATAAGCACACAAAAAAGGCAGAGAAAAACAAAACAACAAAAGAAAACCAAAAAATCAAACAACAACAAATGACAAAAAAAGGAAAGCCTATAAATAGTTCCAGGTCTGTTTGTTGACCTTTAGACGTATTTTCTGGTCGAGTCTGATGTGGTGCCATGCGCTGGCCTGGTCCCAAAGTCTATTCTGGTATTCCTTGGGGATTTCATTGCTTTGCTCCTCTTGCTGGTCTGTTGCACGCCCTTAGCATTTTGCCCCAATGTGGTGGGGTCAGAATGTGCACAATTCCCGCACTGTGCCTCCAGTGCTGTCCCTCATAGTGCTATGAGTCAATGAGGGACGTTTTGTCTCATGGTGGGGCCAACCCTGTGGATCTCTGTGCATTGGGTACTCCGAGCAGGAATATCATACTCGGGGCTTGGTGAGCCAGGATGTGTTCTACTTTCTCTCCTTCTCTCATCATTTGCTCCTGTGTTCTCTGATCTGATGTGCTCCTCTCCCTGAGCTATAGCTTCGGTGTTGTCCTCTGTAGTGCATTCTTCTGGGAGGGGAGGGGGGTTGTCCATATAGACCTCTCTATTGGTTCCCTGCTTCGTGCCAGTATCTTGCATTCAAGTCTTGGCGCATCGGGTTGGAATCTGGTTCCTCTCTCCCTCTTCTGTGGAGATATCAACAACACACCCTCCCCTTGGGTGGGTTAGTGCCCTGTTCCCCTATTACCCATGTCCCTTTTTTTTCTTTTTCCCCTCCTTATTAGTTGGCTACCTTATGTACCCCTGGATTGGGTCAGGCCCCTCCCATAGTACCTGGACTTCACCTCAGGAATGTATGTATGTATATAGCAGTTTTTCCCCTATGCCCCATTTGGATTTTTAAGCTTATCTCAGTGGACTAATATTATACTTGCCCTTTTGTGCTTGGCTTACTTCACTTAGCATAATTTCCTCAAGTTCTTCCCATGCGACGATGTGCTTCATACATTCATTGTTGCTTTTTAGGGGTGTGCAGTACTCCATTGTATGTATGTACCACATTTTTTTAATCCATTCATCTGTTGATCAAAATTTGGGTTGCTTCCAACTCCTGATTGTGAACTGTGCCACGATGAACATTGGAGCACAGATGTCTGGCAGTGGTTTGTTTCTTGTCTCTTCTGGGTATATGCCTAGTAGGGGGATTGCTGGGTCCTATAGTAGCTCGATTTCCATATGTTTTAAGTATCACCAAATAGATTTCCATAATGGCTGTACATGCCTACAGGTTCACCAGCAGTGGATGAGAGTTCCTATCTCACCACAGCCCCTCCAACACCTGTTACTTTCTAATTTTTTTAATTGGGCTATCTTTGAGGATGTTAGCTGGTATCTCATAGTTGTTTTAATTTGGCTTATGGGGAATGATTGGGAATCTTTTCTCATATGTTTATTGGCCATTCAGATATCTGCCCTTGTTTTTCCTTTTTAGAAGCTAGCAGAGTACTATAGATTTTTGTAATAAGGTCTTTGTCTGATGTGTCATTACTAAAGGTGTTTTCCCAGTCTGTGAGCTCTCTTATTACTCTCTTGGTGA
>NW_022111330.1:340612-342074 GCF_000313985.2 Echinops telfairi | reverse complement strand
ATAACTCATCTGAATAACATTGTCATTATCACAACAAAGCCTAGTGAAAGCTGCTTATTGGGATTACAAGTTCTGCTGAAGAGCAATTATTTTAACCAGATCCATTTAGACCCCCAATTAACTGATTTTCGCATACTTTGAGTTGTAATGATGCTGCAGCTGGAATTTTTCATTCCTGCTATAGCATTGTCACAAACTAGGCACACAAGTTTGCCTTTGATGTCAACAAAAACCCCCAATAACTTCTTTTGGAAAGATTGATATTCTGCATCAACTTTTCTTTTCAGCCACCGTTTGTGACTGCACACCCTGTAAGTTTCAATAATTGTGCAGAATGTGTGTTGCCAGAGACATAATTATTTTCCTTTGAACAGTGTGGTAATCCTGAATCTTAGATTTGGTATGTATCCAATATTGGTTTCATCACTCTTGCGGTCTTTTCTGTATACTGTAATTTCTTTAATTGTCACATTCTCACTAACTGTATTCTGGTTAATACTTGTCTGGTTTTTTGTTCTTGTTTTTGTTTTTTAGTTGTCTGTTTTTATGGGTATAGCTATCCGAATGAGTATAAGTGATTCTGAGTGCTTTAAGACAGATTTCAAACTAAGCATCTTGGAAGTCTATTTTTTATGTACTCTTTGTTTTGAATTTTTTATGTTCAAATTGTTTCTGAGTGACTTTCTAAACTACTTTGTCTTTTGCAGGTCTAGTTCTAATTTGAGTCAAGAATATCCTTTTTTTTTTTTCACATTTCCTGATTCCATTTTTTTTTCTTTCTTCCTGATTCAGTACTTATCTAATCTTTAATTATGATGATTTTAATGTTTGTTTAAGGTAGTATATTTGGCTGATAAATGCAAACTACATATATCTCTTCCCATCCCTTCAGAAAACTCTGATTATTTCATCCATTTAAGAATTTAACTATTGGTTGATCAGCAAAGACATGTTTCAGTTCAGCATTTCACAAATCTGTAAGTATATTTGCCTTTAATTTGAAAGATCTGGGAATTCCAAGAACATTACTGCAAGTGTCAGGGCGTTAACTCAAGTCACTTTGGAATGTGAAATTGATGAGAACATTTTGGTGTTATTTATACACTGAAGTTTTGTAAGAGAAAAGACCGAAAAAGACTTGCAAATAAGTGCTTGTGGAAGCAACCTGACTTTTCTAATTGAGGAAGTTCATGAACATTGAGTGAAGTTCATTAACATTGAATTTCAACAAAATCAGCTTCCCTAATTTATTAATATGGAAAATTGTTAACTACTTGTTCCAAGATTCTTTTCATACTCTAATTTTGTTTCTCGGTATATTTTCTTATTTCATGAGAGGCAAAAAAAATACCTGAAGAGTACTTCAAGAAAGATATATATTTTTTATGTAAAGTGAATATTCAGTGTACTTCTAAAAAGAATGAAGATTCTGCTACATATGTTTAAGGAGTGTGTGAAAATA
>NW_022111330.1:337817-339535 GCF_000313985.2 Echinops telfairi | reverse complement strand
ATGGGAGCCCTGTTGGCATAGCAGTTATACAAGTCTTGGAAACTCACAGGGACAGTTCTACCCTGTCTTATAGGGTCACTATGAATAAGAATCAGCTCAATGGCAGTGTGTGTGTGTTCAATTAGATGTATTGATTTCTGAAGCTATTTCCCACCAGTAGCTTATTTTCTTACTTCTTTGGTAAAGTCTTTTTATTTAATCTTTTGCTGTTTATGTTTTTGTTATTATATTAGATAGTCCATTGTTAAGAATTAGACCCAACAATGTTACCCTTGCATTTTCTTCTAAGAATTTTATGATTTAAAAAAAAAAGAATTTTATGGTTTTAGAATGCATATTTTGGTCCTTAATTCATTTTTAATTTGTTTTTGTGTATAGTGTGAGGCATAGATCCTGTCTCATTTTTCCACATGTGGAAATCCAGTTTTTCCCAACACCATATATTCAAGACTTTTCCTTTACCCATCAAATGAACTTGGCGTTCTTTGAAAAATCAGTTAACATAGATATATAGATTTCTAGACTCTATTCTATTAGTCTATGTGTTACTATTATACCTATATTAGCCTGCTTTGATTACTTTAGCGGTATAAATATATGTTAAATCTATAAATTGTTTTGTGTAGTACTGATGTCTTAGAAGATAATGAAACTCAGTAAACAGAAAATACAGAAACATTAAAACAAATGTCTTTATAACTAAATTTTTTACATAACAAATATTTTTAAACTACAACTTTTGACTTGCTAATTGCAAACTTGATGCAATCAATCCTAGGGAAACACAATCATTTGAACCCTATTTTCATAATAGAGACGTGTTAGGCAATTGAACCTTTATAGAAGTGACCCAAGAGGGATTCCACAGAAGAATCTCCATATCTTCAAGTAAAAAAAAGCCTTCCCCACAAAAGGCTAATAAGGAAGGGATGATTCAGCCAAGGTGTAGTATAGCACCAATGAATCATATGCCATTCCTCTAGTTCCTGAATACTTCCTCCTCCCCACAACCATGTCCCAATTCTACTTTACAAATCTGGTTAGGCGGGAGAGCACACATTGGTACAGATATGAGCTTTTGACACATGAAATTCTGGACAGATAAAACCCTCAGGAACAGTAGTGGGAGTAGTGATATCATGAGAGTAGGGAAATTGTCTGGGAGTGGGAAAAGGGGAACCCATTACAAGGTTGGATATATACCCCCCGCCCCAATCATGGAAGGGGATGAATAACAGAAATGTGGGTGAGGGGAAACAATGGACAGTGTAAGATATGAAACAATAATGATACATAATTGATCAAGGATTCACACAGATGGGAAGGAGGGGAAAAAAGAGGAGTTTATACCAAGGGCTTAAGTAGAAAATGTTTTGGTAATGATGATGGCAACATATGTACAAATAAATGTGCTTGATACAATTGATGTATGGAATGTTATAAGAGCCCTAAATAAAATGATTTATAAAAAAAGCCTTTCCACATACTGAAATACTAAGAGGAAGGGAATGCACTGAAATTAATTTTCAGGGTACATAAAAAATTACGCTTAATAAGCAAATGTGGTGAAGAAAGCTGATGGTGCCTGGCTATCAAAAGATATAGCATTTGGGGTCTTAAAGGCTGGAAGATAAACAAGCGGCCAACTAGCTCAGAAGCAACAAAGCCCACATGGAAGAAGCACACCAGTATGTGTGACCATGAGCTGTTGAAGGGAT
>NW_022111330.1:335477-336614 GCF_000313985.2 Echinops telfairi | reverse complement strand
TCTCAAAATAAGCTTGTGTACCTAGCACTTAGATAAAGAAACAGAACATGAATGGTACTTCCATCGTATTCCTTCCATTCCTGGCCTTCTCACCTGTCTGGCCTCCCTTTAGTCAATACCAAGGGCAGTGAAAACTAATTTTGATTACTATAGAATAGATACAAATAGGAAACTCAAACTTACTGCCATCGAGTTTATTCTGACTCGGTATTGACCCTATAGGACAGGGCAGAACTTCCCTTGTGGGTTGGCAAGACTGTAACTATTTACCAACATATAGAAAGCCTTGTCTTTCTCCCCAATAGAAATAGAAGCATATTGTAAATAATATTTGGGGTGTGACATCTCTCACTCATCATTACATTTGAGAGACTTACCTACCTTTTGTAGAGTTGTAATCATTCATCTCATTGCTCTATAGTATTCCATGTGTAACTGTACCACAAGTATTTACCTATTGTACTTTCTGTGCATTTATGATGGGGCCACTATGAACATTCTTACATATGTCTTTTGGTGAATACAAATTTATGTTAGATAGATAAATCTGACCAAACAGTTTTCCAAAGCAGTTGTACAAATTCATATCCTCTCCAGCAGCACATGCGAGTACCACCTGTTTCACATGAATGGACTAGCTCCACTGGTCTTCTTAGCCCTTCAGGTGACTAGGTAGTGGTACATCATTGAGTTTTTAAGTTTACCTTTCCTTGTTGCCCACTGTTATATTTGTTTGCTTGCTTGTTTCTTTTACCAATATATAGCCAGCACTTAGCATAATGCTTGTGTTTTTTATTAGTTAGACCTCTTTCACTATGACAAGATGGAGTGGGAATGGAATTTCAATCCTCTCTTCTGATTTGTTGAGTCTCAGTCCCTGATTTATAACATATTTAAGTTACAATGAATAGCACTTAGGACAATATTTTGTTTCATATGTCATATTGTAAATAATAAGCTTGTGTGAACTACCTACAATGTTGTATCAGGCCATTTGCTGAGTTATCATTTTCAGATGTTTATTCAGAGATATTCAAAGATACCAATAATAAAAGGCTATAATAATGGAAACAAAATTAAAATAGGTACATGACTCATATCAGAACCTATATATAATGGAGTCTCGTGAGCAGAAAC
>NW_022111330.1:314046-317352 GCF_000313985.2 Echinops telfairi | reverse complement strand
TTTTCTCCTCCAGATTGTTCATCCAGCCTATCTTATTTAGACAGACCTGCAGAGATAATAACATGCACAAAAACCTGCTTATTGATTCTTATGAGCATAAAGTGATGGACTTAAAAAGGGAATTGTGCAAAATAAAAATGGGCCTAAAACATTTGGAAAATTCTGTTGTACGAATGAAGAACATGTGGTCTAGAATGTTCATCAAAGGTATTGCTGCACAATCTTTTTTTAAGGGTCAAACTTATGATCAGTGGCTCTAACCAACTACTACAACAGAAAACTCATCAGTATTAACTGAAAGGGACAAGAAAAGAACACTGCTTTCTTCATGGAATTTTACAGGCAGAGAATTTCAAGAAAAGGAAAAGACTGTCCCTAGTCTCAGGGTCACCAATGTCAATTGGCATAACAATACACAAAGACCATCCTACATTGGATAATAGTGCCTGGGGTCTTAAAAACTTGAGAGTAGTCAGCTAAGGTGAGAAGAAAATCAGAGCAAAGTGAAATAAACCAAAGATTCAATAAAACCATTAGTCCAACACACTAAAAGACCAAGAAAACATCAGTCTCTCTCTACAAACCTAAAGATGACAACTAGATAATGCCTGGATCCACTACCAACATTCTGAAAGGGACTACATTAAAAGGTCCTGGACAGAGTGAGAGGAAAAATATGAAACAAGACTCAAAGTAATAAAATAAAGATCAGACTTACTGGTCAGATGATAGTGACAGACCCTTCAGGTCTTCTAGACCAAACAACCATATGGCTCAATTTTCAGCCAAATAAAAAAAAGGTTTATAAGGCTAACAATACCAGGGAGGTATACACACTCCTTAGAATAATCAAGCATTTGTGGTCAAAAGAACAGCACTTACCCCATGATGGGGATTGTAATCAATATCGAGACAAAATGTGTATGACATGTTCAATGGAAAACGGATCTGCTCTTTAAACCATTACCCAATTCACTATAACAAATATTTTAAGTAGTTTGGAGATCAGCAGAGAAGTTGGAAGAAACACAGGCAAAAGGACTTTCTCTGTTTCAAACGGTGGATCCATAGCCTCCTAGATTTTAGATTTGAATCTTCACTAACTTTGTTCTGGCATGGGACTGCCAGAGGGATGAGGTCACTACCCACATCTGAGGAGGTTGGGCTGTCCTACCCAAAGGGAAGAAAAGCAGGGTTGTGGAGGCCAAGAGGGTGAGGTTGCCACTCAAATGGACTAATGTTGAGGTAGCCAGTTTGCCACACAGAGAATCCAACAGATGAAGATGAAGCCCAGAGCCAAGAGGCCTCCAACCAGACCTTGAGAAAAGGACTGATACCCAGAGTCTGGAGGACAGGATCACTGATTAAATGGTTTCAGAAAAGAGGGGATTATTTCTGAGCCTTGATAGCTAAATATAATTTGTTCTGCTGTGTCTTGGACTTGTTTGATGCTCATTATCCTTCCTTTCTTTCCAATTTATCCCAATTACAATGGCTTGTGTCTGTTCCACGATTGCAATTTTAGATGCAAGGAATTTGAAGTCTAGAGTTTACAGATTATTAACATTCTGTCTGGTTTATAGTCATTGATGTACTTCTACCTTCCTTTCTTTGCCTTCTCATTTTTGCTTTTGTGTAAATGATGACCACATGATTTCATATAGTTGATTGTTCAAGGAGAAAATTGGTCATGGGTAATAATGTTTACTTTACAAGCCTATCTACTTTTTGTCCCAGAAAGTGACCTACAAAAACAGCTTCAAATACAAATTCAAAAGATATCTTAGGGCAAAAGAGAGACCTCTAGTTTCTATTTGTCCAGTAAGTCTGGTGCTTTTTAGAAATTTCAGTGTTGTTCTACATCTTTCTTCTAACTAGGAACTTCTATTGTGTCCCTGGTTGGGTAGTGATAGCCAGTCACCACCTAGTTCTTCTGGTTTCAGATTAGAAATTATGGTTCATGTCTATCATTAATCAATCTCATGGGCTACTTTCTTGTTTGGACCTTTGATTTTCTTCATTCTCTTTTGCTCTATATGAGTAGAGACCAAAAGTTGTATCTTGGATAGCCACTCACAGGCTTTTAAGATCCTTGTTAGTACTCACCAAACTAAGATACAAAACACAGTTTTCATGAATTATGTTATGGCAATTGACTAAATTGTCCCCTGAAATCATAATTCCACAACTCTTAGTCATGATGTACAATGATGTCTGTGATGGAATTATATTTATCTGCCTTCAAGGAAATCCAATCAATATTGCTATTATTCAAATCTATGCCAACCACAAAGGCTAGTGATAAAGAAATTGAAGACTTTTATCAGCTTCAGTCAGAAACTGATCAAACATGTAATAAATATGCAGCAATAATTATTGGAGATTGGAATGCAAAAAATGGAAACAAAGAGGAAGGAACAGTAGTTGGAAAATATAAATATAGACTTGGTGACAAACTAAATTGGATTTGCATGATAGGCTTTTGCAGAACCAATGGCTTGTTCACAGCAGATGCCCTTTTTTTTGGCTCTCCCCTGCAGCACTTTTGTTTCTCCTTACACAACACAGCATTTTTTCCCTTTGTCAAGTTTGCCAGCTGTCTATTTTGTAAATCTTTTCAAAGAACCAGCTTCTTGTCTTATTGATCCCCACAACCACCATCTTTTTTCCCCATATTGTTTATTTCTGCTTTGATTCTAATGATATCTTCCCTTCCTTTTTTAAAGGGATTGTATTATTGTCTTTGTCCCAGTTCTTGAAGGAGTTGTGTTAGGGTGATCGCTGAAGACTTTAGATTTCTCCTCTTTTTTCATGTGTGTGTTGATAGCTATAAATTGAGGTTTTGATATATTGTGTTATCATTCTCGTTTCTCAAGGAATTTTTTATTTTCTCCTTTATTTGCTTTACTACCCAAACATTTTGAGCCTTATGTTGTTCAATCTCCATGTGTTTTTCTTTATGATTCAGTTCATTTTACTATTGATTTCCAATTTTATTACTTTGTGGTCTGAGAAGATTGATTGTAGAACCTCGATTAAAAAATAAATTTTGTTGAGGCCACATGTACAAATATGTTTCATACGATTGACGTATGGATTGTTATAAGAATTGTAAGAGCCCCATTGGCCCCACCATGAGACCCGACATTCCCTCACTGACCCATAGCGCTATGGGGAACAGCACTGGAGACATTGTGCGGAAAGTGTGCCTGGTTTTGCCCCATGCACAGTGGGTTGAAATGTGAAGAGACTTAAACTGGGCAGCAAGGGGAGCAAAGTAACCAAGTCCCCAAAGAATCCTGAAAA
>NW_022111330.1:312653-313946 GCF_000313985.2 Echinops telfairi | reverse complement strand
TTTGTGGCTTTGCTTTGCTTCTGTTGCTGATCTCTTATGTTCCCTTTTTGGTTCACTCTGCTGCAGGGGTTTCAGACCAGATGAACTCACTGCCGTACATCCCCAGTGTTGTCATCTGTCATGGTATATCCCCTTGGACATCATTTCTTGAGCTATTGTTGGCCCTACAGTCCTCTCTGTACCTTAGTAGCTCCATGCAGGAACGTCATACTCCAGGCTCAGTGTGCTGACATGGGGTCTAGACTGTCCCTTTCTATTTTTCCTTCTTGGTTTGCTTCTGTGTGGGCGTGGTATGTCGACCCCTCTCCCCAACCTGCAGGTTTAGTGTCGTTCTCTATCGCACAAACTTCTACGGAGGGGGTCAATTTGGCTCTGATTGGGGCTGGCCCTTGAGCCCAATCTTTTATGCATTTCTCCGCATGGTTACATTGCCCTAAAGGTTTAGTACATCCAATTACTCTTTAGGATAGTCTACCTGATGTTGGTATCCTGAGCAGTCCTGTACTTGAGAAAAATAACAAACACTGACCCTATCCCACTGCCAGCAAATTACTCCCCTGCCCACACTAGATGAAGTAATGAGAATCTGATACTGCTTAGCCATCACTAATGTTCTCCCTTTCCTCCTTTTGGAATCAACCAGACAAGTATTGAATGAAAACCGCTAGTGCAAGAAGGGCATTGCTGTGTGTCTTGACATCATCCTCCTAGGACCACATCCAGGAAAGTGAGGGTAATTTGGTTTATAGGAGGTAGTATATCAACACAGGAGGTACTTCATTCAGTTCGGTTTATATTACTTCATGTAATGTTTACTTTAGAAACATAAATAGAGTGTGTTAAGAATGGTTAAAATAATAGTTCCCAATAACAGTAGACTCTGGAAATATATAGTCTTTCTATCTTGTAAGTAATCAAACATTTCAAAGTAAGTCTCTGTTTATTCTGCCTTGCTAGATGGAAATTTCTATTATGATTTCAGTTTGTGTGTTGGTGAACTTACTTTCTTTAAATGAAACACTTCCATTTGTTCTAGTTGTTATGCTAATTAGAAAATTTCCAATTAGGACCTGCTGATAGTTGGTTTCATTACAGACAGTCCTTGGGTTATAAATGAAATCAATTCCAAATTTATCTACATTGAATTTATAGATAAGTCATCAGTCAAATGTATATACCCTTGACATAGAGTGTATATTTTACCTTTACATATATATATAAAACACTTAGGAAACACTTCAAAATACACAGAAACATCTACCCTTTCACTCAAGTTAATACCGGCATACCTTC
>NW_022111330.1:292962-312553 GCF_000313985.2 Echinops telfairi | reverse complement strand
TAGAAAGCAGTTATTTTGAGAATGATGATGGCAACATATGTACAAATGTGCTTGACACAATTGATGTATGTATGGATTGTGATAAGAGTTGTATGAGCCCCTAATAAAATGATAAAAATAAAAATTAGAAAAAAGAGGTATAGCTATAAGCATGTATAAATATAAGTATATTAATTTATATTGAAAGTAATAGAGGCTAATGTACATATGTTTATATGTTGAGTATTAAGATAGCAGATGGACTTTGGGCCTCTACTCAAGCATTCCCTTAACATAAGAACACTTTGTTCTGATAACTTGGGACTCTCTGATACCTTCCCAACACAATTGCTGAAAACAATATGGGTGCATAGGCAAATGTGGTGAAGAGAGTGGATGATGTCTGACTATCAAAAGATAGAGTGTCTGGGGTCTTAAAGGCTTGAAGTCAAACAAGTGGCCATCTAGCCCAGAAGCAAATAAGCTTAGGTAGAAGAAGCACACCAGCCTGTGTGATTATGAGGTGTCAACAGGATCAGGTATCAGGTATCAAAAGATTCAAATCAAACAACTATATTCATGCAAACAAGGGGCTTGGAGTTGAGACCTAAAGCCCATCTGTAGACAATTGAATATCCCCCCACAGAAGGGTTAAAAGGAAGGGATAATTCAGCCAAGGTATAGTATAGCACCAATGAAACACGCATCATTCCTCCAGTTCCTGAATACTTCCTCCCCACCACTACTAGGACCCAGTCCTACCTTACAAATCTAGATAAACTGGAGGACACACATTGGTACAGATAAGAGCTCTGGACCCATGGAATTCAGGAAAGATAAAGCCCTCAGGAACAGTAGTGGGAGTAGTGATATGAGGGGAGGGGGAAGGGCGAGAAAGGGGGAACCCATCACAAAATTGGCCCTTACCCCAAAGGGGATGAATAACAGAAATGTGGGTGAAAAAATAATGGACAGTGTAAGATATGAAATAATAATAACAATACATAAATGATCATGAATTTATGAGGGTGGGAGGCTGGTGGGTGGGGAGGGAGGGGAAAAAAGAGGAACTTATACCAAGAATTCGAGTAGAAAATGTTTTGGAAGTGATGATGGCAACATATGTACAAATATTCTTGATAAAATTGATGTATGGAATGTTATAAGAGCTGTAAGACCCCCCCAATAAAATGATATTTTAATAAAATAAATAAATGAAATGATCTTTTAATAAAATTATCCTCTGGGGTATGGGGGATTTGTTGAGGCATGATTTATGGCCTAGTGTGTGGTCTATTCTTGAGATTGTTCCATTTGTGTTAGAGGAGAACCTATACTGTGTTTTTGTTCATTGGAGAATTCTGTATATGACTACAAGGTCATTTTTATTAATTGTATTATTGAACTTTTTTGTGTCTTTATTGAGTTTTTTTCGTTGACAGTCTGGGTTTCCTTGAGAGTGGTGTATTAAAGTTTCCTGCTATTGTTGATGTGTCTATATCCCTTTTCAAATCTGTAAGGATTTGATTGATGTATTTAAAGTGACTTTCATTGGTCGCATATATGTTTATTGTAGTTATGGGTTCCCTTGATCATTATGTAGTGTGCATTCTTATCTCTTATTATGTTGTTTGTCTTGAAGTCTATTTTCTAGCAGATTACTATTGCTACCCTTGCTTTCTTTTAGTTGGTGTTTGCTTGGTATGCTTTTGTCCAGCCTCTGATTTTTAGTTTATTCTTGTCTATATTTGTGAGGGGTGTTTCTTGTAGGCAGCATATTGATGGATTTTGTTTCCTTATCCATTCTGCTCTGTCTCTTTACTGGTGCATATAGTCCATTAACATTCAATGAAATTATTGATATGTAAGTATGTGTTACTGTCATTTTGCTGTATATGTTTGTGTTGTGTGTTTGTATGTGTGTTGCGTTTAGTTTCTTTGTTCTTGCTTGTTACTACCTTGCTTTGTCTGTTGCTGTGTGTGCTGGTTTTTGTGAAGAATTGTCTTGTTTGCTCGTCAGATTTGTGTGTTGTTGCCCTTGGTTTTTTTGCCATAGCAGTTATTGAGTATTTTTTTGTAGTTGTGGTTTTGTTTTTGTGAAGTCTTTTAGTTTATTCTTGTAATACTTTTATTTCTCCATCTTATTTGATTAATTATTTTGCTGGATATAGGATTTTAGGTTGACTATTTTTTTCCTCCAATACTCTATATACATCACTCCATTATCTTTATGCCTACATGGTTTCTGCTGAGAAATCTGAGGTTATTCTAATTGCAAAGGTTTATATGTAATGATATTTTCCTCTGGCTGTTCTTAGAATTTTTTCCTTGTGTTTGATGTTAGACATCTTGACTACAATACGCTAGGGAGTTTTCATTTTGGGATCTCTCCTGCCTGGGGTTCTTTCAGCTTCCTGAATAATTTCCTCATTTAGACATTGAGGAATGTTTTCTAGCAGGAGTTCTTGCACTATTCTCTGGATTTCTTTGCTCCTTTCTCTCCTGGAATTCCTATAATATGTAAGCTGTTCTTTTTAATTTTAGCCCACATTATTCTCAAGCTTTTCTTGGTCTCCTTTGCATTTTTGTTATTTGTTCTTCTTTTAGGTTGGAATCCTTAGATTTGTCTTCTAGTTCACGAAATCGGTTTCCATCTCTTCAATTATGTTTCTCAATTATTTTATAATGTGTTGCTCCTTTATAATGTTGTTTAATTCTGCTATTGTAGTGTTTTTGTGTGTGTTTGGAGTTTTTCTAGCAAGGTTACTAGCTTTTTTATTGTTTCACTTTTTCTCTCAGATTCTTCCTTCAATTTTTGCATAAGTTCAGTTATCATACTTTTAAATTATTTTTCTGGTAAATCTACAGCCTGTGCAGTTTCAGGCATTACATTTAGGTCTGGTTAGTATTCAGTTATTTATTTCTATTTCTCGTGTTTTTTGTGTGTGCACCAATATCTTCTGTTGTTTTCTTGACATCCTGGAGTCACTATTAGGGGATGTTAGGGAGGTGGTGTTATGTGGGATTGATTAAGTCTGTTCAGTGTGGTGATGAAGTTTGTGTTACGTATCTGGGGGACAGTGTTAGATTAGGTGTTAGGGGAGCGATCAGAGAGTGGGAAGGAAAGTGGTAGTGGACAGAGAGAGGAAGGAACAATAGCAAAAAAAAGAGAGGGATCAGATAGTGTTAGGTAGTAGGTTAAAAAAGGGAAATTACATATATAAAAACTGCTATGATGGAGGAATGGGTAATAGTATTTGATACAAAAAAGATTTTAATGTAAGAATAATGTCAGCTTTAGGGTTTATGAGGAAGAAAAAGAAAGAAAATGTTTGAGAAGAAAAGGGAAATGCAAAGATAGGTTAATAGTGCTATGAAATAAAACTAGATATTTAGATCAAAGAAAGGAAAAGGTAAGAGATGAAAGTTTAAAAATAATACTAATACAAGAAAAAATACTAAAGATGCTGGACAGCTGTTAATGTAGGTTTGTTTGGGATCTAACTTTTCCCAGAAGCTTTGTCTCTGTTATATATACATATTGCCCCTCTGTCCTTATGTATACATACAAATGGGGAAATCCTGATTGAGGATGAATCATAAGAATAGTGCACAATTTTGTTTTAAAGAGGGGATGGGTATAAGAATGAGAGAACACAGCAACAGCAACACCAGCAAAATGAGCAGCAGGGTCCCACACTTTGCCGGGGAGTCAGGACTGTGTGCAGCAGAGGACTTGTAAGCAGTTGGGGTCAGTGTCTGGTAGTATGATGTTTTACTACCTTGTGATCTTGTAGTGTGTCAGAGTAGGGTTGAGACTAAGGTTTAGTGGAATGATTTTGGTGTCTGGTATGGCTGTAAATCCTGTATTCTTGTGACTTAAATTAATTATCTTGAGAGAATTAGACCTCTGGTAAGTCAAGCCAGACGGGGGTGGGGGGTGGAGGTGGGGGTGGTGGATTTGCTCTTTTTGGATGGTGGGGTTGACCAAGTGAGGGTGGGAAATGTGGTCTATACATGCCACCTAGCTAGGTGGCCTAGAACGGCAGGATAAAGCAACAATCTGCTCAGAGAGCACATGGCTTGTGTGAGAAGCTTGTGGTACTGACTAGGGGTTGGAGTCACAGACCACCTTAGGATAGCTAGGTATGTTCACCATGAGTGGCCCCTGAGCCCCTAGGATTACAGTCTCTGTCTCAAGCCTAAACTCCTTGCCTGGAGTGCTTGGTAAAACCCCCCACCCCCACACAGTTTCTACTTGTTTTATTATGCTAATACTTTGTTAATGAACCAGGTGTGTGCTCCCTGCCACTCAGAGTAGTTTAAAAAGAGAACGTGTGTGTGTGTGTGTGTGTGTATGTGTGTGTGTGTGTGTGTGTGTGTTTAAGAAAGGCTTCAAAGGAGCTGTATCTCAGGAAAGCTGGGTTAGTTTTGCCAAGTTTGGCTGAAGCTCCCTGGATTTGTGTGAAGAGTTGGTCTGTTCACTATGCCTGCTCCAAGCTGCCTTGTAGAATTATCCACATGAGATTCACTCTTTTCAGATGATGGGGGTGGAGGAATGGGGGTCTATACCTTCCAGCTGCATATGTAGGCTAGGGGAGAGGAATAAAGCCTCAGAGGGCAGGTTGCAGTTGCAGTTTCTATTTGTATTGCTATGCTAATATTTTGTTAATGGAGCAGGTGCCTGTTGGCTGCTACCCAGAGAAGTGGGGGTGGGGGTGGGGAAATGACTGTGTATTTTAAGCTTTTTGGGGTGTCTATACCTCAGGGAAGGGGGTTTAGTTTTGCTGAGTGAGGATGGAGCTTTCTGGGCTTGTGTTCACTATTTATGCCAGTCCCAGGCTGCTCTATAGATTTATCTCCATGCGGCTTGATAAGCTGTGGAAACACAGCGGGCTATCAGGGATTTAGGGCTGTGGAGTATGTACAGGAGTTCTTGGCCTGGGCAGAGAGCCAAAGCTATTTATACTTTTATCTGCTCCAGGCTAATCCCATAGTATTACATCCCTGAAGCTTGACTGCTTATGCACTCAGCTGGTGAGTGCCATTGGGACAATAACAAAGGGGAGTCATGGGCAGATGTTGCTGCTCTTTAATTTTAATTAATTTGTGTCTGCTTGTCTTTATGCCGATAATCTGTGGTCTGTATGTGTAAGATATCCCTCACAGTAGCTCTTTTGTGCTGTTCTCTGCAGAGTTCCTCCCATGTGTGCTATGCACAGTTTCCATCTAGCACTCTCTAACTGGAAATCAGCAAATACCTTTTTTCAGTAACACAAAAGGCAACAATGTACATGGACTTCTCTAGATGGAATACACAGAAATCAAATTAACTACATCTGTGGGAAGACAGGATAGAGAAGCTCAATATCAGCAATTAAAATCAGGACAGGGACTGACTGGAACAGACCATCAATTGCTCATATGTAAATTCAGGTAAAGCTGAAGAAAATTAAAACAAATACATGAAACCCAAAATACGACCTTTAGTCTATCCCACCTAAATTTCAACAACCTCTCAATAACAGAGTTGATGCATTGAACACTAATGACAGAAGTCCTGATGAGATGTGGAAGGGCATTAGAACATTTATGAAGAAATCAAAAAGTTATTAAAAACACAGGAAAGAAAAGATCAAAATGGATGTCACAAGAGACTCTGAAACTTGCTCTTAATCATAGAGTAGCTAAAGCAAATGGTAAAAATGATGAAGTCAAAGCGAGCAATAATTTCAAAAGGCAGCTCAAGATCACAAAGCCAAATATTATAATGAAATGTACAAAGACCTTGAGTTAAAAAAAACCTAAACAGAAGAACACACTCAGCATATTTTAAACTGAAAGAACTCAAGAAAAAAATTCAAGCTTCAAATTGCAACATTGAAAGATTCTATGGACAAAATATTGAGTGATACAGGAAGCATCAAGAGAAGATGGACATGGAGGAGAAAATGCATTCAGGGGGCAAGTTAACACCTACAAAACACACAACACTCCTCTGATTCTTTAATCCTTCCTCCCCCCACTATTATGATCTCAGCCCTACCTCGCAAATCCCACTAGACTGGTGTACATTCTGTGGCACAGATGATAGCTTTCAATATAAGGAATTCAGGAAAGACAACCCCAGCCCCCCGAATCAGTAATGGGAGTAATGATTCCAGGAGGGTAGGAGAGGGGAAGGGGGAACCGATAGCAATGATGGCAGAATAACCCCCCTCGAGGGTGATGAGTACTAGGATAGTAAGTGAAAGGATAGAATGGGCAGTGTAAGATATGTATAAATAATATTAACAATACATAATATATTAAGGATTTGTGGGGGTGGCAGGTGGAGAAGGAGGGGAAAAATAGATATCAAAGGACTCAAGAGGAAAGATAATGTTTAGAAATTGTTGGCACCAACAATTGTACATATCCTCTTGTTATAATGGATGTATGGATTGTTATAATATATGTAAGAGACCCCAAATAAAAGTATTTATTTTAAAAAGAAGGGAAATAATACACAGAGTTACTGGACCAAAAAGAACTAGTTGACATTCCACCATTTCAGGAGGTAACATATAAACAAGAATCAGCGGCACTGAAGGAAGAAATTCAAGCTGCCCTGAAAGCATTAGCCAAGAACAAGGTTCCATGAATTGATAAAATACCAATAGAAATACTTCAACAAGCTAATGAAGTACTTGAAGTACTCACTTGTCTGTGCCAGGAAATTTGGAAGACAGCTACTTGGCCAAGTAACTTAAAGAGATTCATATTTGTACTCATTCAAAAGAAAGGTAACACAAGCACTCTGCCCATACCTCTTCCAAGACAGATTTGTTTGTCTTTTTAGCAGTTCATAGTACTTCAAATTCTCTCTATCATCAAAATTCAAATGCATCAATTATTCTTCAGTCTTCTTTATTCAATACCCAACTTTCAAATTAATATGAAGCGACTAAAAATACCATGGATTGAGTCAGGCACAACAACAAAAAAATCCTTGCTTTTCAATACTCTAAAGAGGTCTTATACAGCAGATTTGTCTTGTGATCTCTTCACTGCTGCTTCCATGAACATTGAATGTTAACCCAAGCAAGACAAAATCCTGACAACTTCAGTATTTTCTCCATTTATCATGCATAATGTTACCTATTGGTGGAAATTAGCAATCAGGTTGCAATTTGATGACCTCATTTGGAGGTGTGAAGAAGATAAATAACTTGCTGGAGTTGGTACGCACAGACTCTCTCTGCTTGTCTCACTGCGAGACATTCCTGTTGACAAGCCACATGGAGGCCCCTGATGGAACAAGAGCCCTGGAGCTGGAGGAGCCACATGGAGACCCACACCAGAGCTGAGATGCTTCCACCGCCACTGGATCCACAAGACTTTCCACCCACTGGCCTGTGATCTACCTGCATTTGGCATCATTGCATGTGTTGTGTGTATCTGAAGAGGAAATTATAGACTTGGTTGTTGTCTTTGGCTATTCCTGTTTGAAATTATGAAAATGAATGTTGTTAATGTATATTTGGAACTCGGTGTACAAAATCACCACTTAAAGTTCTTTATTACACATTTGAGTCTCCCTGGATTTGTTTCTTTATTCTACCCAGACTAACACAGTGCTCCTTAGAGGCAAGGATGAAGAGACTTTGCCTTACATACTTTGGACATGTTATCAGGAGAGCCAGGTCCCTGGAGAAAACATTATATTTGATAAAATAAAAGGACAACTAAGGAGAGGAACGCCCTCAAGGATTGACATCATGGCTGCAATAATTTTCATAGGCAAAGGAAAACTTGTGAGCATGACACAGGACCGTGCCTTGTTTCATTCTGTTGTGCACAGGGTTGCTATGGGTCAGAAGTGACATGATGGCACCTCAACAACAGCAACAGCATTATTCTAGGAAACCTTCCTGACATAGCCACCTTTATATAGTCCTTGGTTATATCTACTTCAAGATGGTTAGGTGCCATTACTGATACAAAGGAGAAATTCACAAAAGAAGGTATTTGTCTCATAAAATCACTTCAGTGTCAAGTGAATGGCTACAGTCTGTCATTATCTATTCAAAAATACATCCAGTGCTAGGTAAGCTAGATATCGTATGCATTTTTTAAAAGAATTTTTTTAAAAGATAAGGTCATTCTTCATCTTCCTATCAGTGTTGATGTGCCCAGCAGCCTTAGGAGAAATGGGTGTTGAAGGGAAAGAGAACGCCTGTGGCAAAGAATGTGGGATGGGGATGAGACAACAGGAACTTTGGGAGATTGAAGCCCTATTGAGGAAAAAAGGGGACAAGGATTCTTACAGCAAGGTGATTTACAAACACAGACGTCGGAAGACTAGAATGTTCATAGCAGTACTAATAATAACCAAAAAGTAGAAACAACCCAAATACCTATTGTGATAGTTTGGGGTGGTTTTTTTTTGCCAACATGGCATCCATAAGAACATATGGGTGGAGTCTAACTTCCCAATCAGGTGCCTCCTTGTGGGCATGGCCTGGATGATCCTGGGAACTTTCTCTCTCTCTGCCTTCACCTTCCTGTTAACGCCACATGGGGACCTGCGAGAGCCCTGGAGATACATCCACCACCATAGGGTTCATGGGACTTTGCACCCACCAGCCAGTGATGTTCCTGTCTGTGGTCACCCAAGGGTATATCTAAATCCAGGATTCCAGATTTACCAATGGTTCAATGGATTGCAAATGGGGGTGGGGGTGGGGGCAGCAGGGAGGGCTGCCAACCTCTAATTCTTCCTTGGCCTTTGCTTGTGTGTCTGATATATAATACGAAGGTGATTTTCTAAAAAGCTTTCTTAAAAACTACATACTTTGCTAGGCTAGTATCCAGCAGCCATTCCAACAGTAAAATGGGACTTTGGTATAAAAGAGGTTGATACTGAATTGCTAACATTCTCACAGCCTCTGTTTTTCTATCATAAATACCAGGAGATTTCTTGAATGTGGACTCTCCATATGGCAAGCAGCTGCATAAACACCCATTTTGAATCACTGCCCAGCATTCTTGTAGCTGAACTTAAATCACGCTTCCAGTACAAAGTAACTTCCAGGGAGTCGCAACTCCGTGTACAAAAAGGGACCCAGGCAAGTCCCCTCTAAGTGCCTGCTTGTTCAGATATGTGCTAACCTTCACAATAACATTGAGAAGAGTAGGTACTATGTTAGCAGTTTTTTGTTTGTGTGTGTGTGTATGCGTGCTTCTGCTCTAAGGGCTCCGTGGTGTAATGAACAATCTTAGTCCTGAATCATTTTCCAGCTTGTGTGGACAAAGTGTTGAGCCCTGGGAGCCAGCTATCATGCTCCTGAGAACCAGGCCAAGGCACTTATTTTCTCTGGGCCTGAGTATATTAGTAGCAAAAAAACATGAAACATCAAAGGTATTTTCCACATCAGGTTTACAATTTTCCCATTAACCTACTTTATGTATCTAACTTTCTCATAGAAACTATTCTAAAATATATTCTTGTCTGATTAGAGTGAGCTGACATATAAAAGGATGTTTATCACGCAATCCAAGAAGTTCTGCAGAAGCACACATTGAATGCCTGTGTCTTCTCGTGTGTGCATTTTTATTTTTTACTATTATTTTTTTTAATGAAAATAAAGGTTACACTTTTAATTTTTCATGAAAGTAAATTGTCTAAACCTTTCCTTTGCTCATGAAGAAAGGGCCTAGAGACGCCACACAATTCCTTACTCAGTGCTTAGAGGGCAGCATGAGGCACCACATCCTCTCAACTCCCTGTGGCCCACAGGTTCCAGGCTGTCTGGGCTAAGCACCATGTGGCTACTGAACACTTCCTGGAAAGGCACACAGGGCTAGTAAGCCCAACTGGCACATCCACATGGTGTTCCTTCACATGCTTTCTGCTATTAATTTAGAGGTATTTGAGGTTTAAAATTATACCAGCTCTTTCCATGTAAAACACGTAGGTATACATTTTCTCACAAAATTTGTTTTGCTGAATTAGTAATTCCATTTCTCTGTAAGTACTAGCTGAAGTGTTTGGTTTGGATTGCTTTTGTGTTTGGGTGTGTTTTGTTCCATCCAAACCTCTCTCTCAGTGGAATGGAAGCAGTGACCTCACACAGGGAATGTACTAACCACTCTGTAAGGCTGGTGTTTGACAAACAGCAATGTTTTTGTCCCCACAAGACCTCATCTGATAGGAGCTCAATTTGTTTCAATCCAGCAAACATTTGCAGTCCTCATGAAGGCCTTCTTCCTAAATACCTCCACTCTATAGTCCCTCACAGTTACCCTGTTACCCCTGCCCATGGGATCCTGATTGGCCATCAGACTGGAAATGTTTGCAAACAAAGCATCTATAAAGATGCTCTACTGTCCTTTCGCACAAGCCTCGGGCCTGTGAGCACATAGCAATTCCATCTACAGAGTTCAAAAGCAGGGTTGTGGGGCAACAGTGGTTATAATTCTGTCTGAAGTGGGTGTGATGATGGCATGGGACTTTGGTTTAACTGAAATACCCCTTCCAGGTTTCCATCTCTACACCAGGCAAAAAAGAAAATGTACATCTCAAAGCATGTCCCAAAGGTGCTTAGTTTCTCTGCAGTGGCCCTACAATCTGTCTTTACAAGAGTGTAAAAAATCTTTTGTTTTAAGATTTGGGAAGATTCTTAGGCTCTCATTTCTTCTTAATATGATTGTATGTTCTTTGGTCAGATTCCAAGTGCTGTTGTTATCATTGGTGTTAGGACCTCACAGCTGAGCTTAACAATATTACCCTGCTTCCCCCAAAATAAGGCAGTGTCTTATATTAATTTTTGCTCCCAAAGATGCACTAGGACTTATTTTCAGGGGATTTCTTATTTTTCCATGAAGAAGGATACGGGACACATTTATTGTTGAACCAAAAAAATGGAAATGTATTACCTGTATACACTATGGTAGTAGTTGTCATCACAAACCAGCATAACCAGACAAACTGTGAATCCTACAGTATCAAGAATTTCTTGTTACTACCATTATTTCCATGTACAACAATCTATGGTACATTTACTCATTTATTCTGTGACCGTCATATTGTCTTCTGGAACATCATCATAACAATCTAAACCCTTATTTTCTGGGAGGTCTTATTTTTGGGGGGGAGTGCCTTATATTTCAGCGAGAGGCAAAACTGAAAGTAGGTCTTATTTTAGGGGGATGTCTTACTTTCGGGGAAATGGTAATTAAGGTATGCTAAATGTCCCTAGGACCTGCAATAAATAATATAAACAAATAGTCATTTTGTTGAAATGCAAGGAAATTGTGAAATTTAACCTCATTTTCCGGTGTTTTAAGCAAATACTTTTGAGATCACATCTGGGAATTGATTATTATCATCAAAGCATGGAGCCTAAATTTTTTTTGGTAATTTTAATAGTCTTACTAACATAATCCACATACCATACAATTCAATAGTTTAAACATATTAAAAAGAGTTGTGCAATCACCGTCATAGTCAATTATAGAACATTTTGTTCATTCTTCTAATCATTATTATTACTTCACATTTCCCCGTAATCTCCCCTGCCAGAACGCTAAGACTATTAATTCAGTTACTGTCTCAGATTTATCTCTCCTGGATTTCATATAAATAAAAACATTTTTAAAAAATCAAAAAACAAATCCAACAACAATAACAAAGTAAAACAAACAAAAAAACCTCAACCAAAAAGAAAACAGAAAATAATAAAAACTAGAACAACTTTTTTTTTCTGTATATGAAATCCAGTTGGGGGGACAATGGGGAGCTAATAACAATGAATACAAGAATAAAATTATTTAAGATCGATTGTAGTGCTGATTGTACAACTCTCCTTGATGTGATTGAGGTGATGCATTATGTGCTAAATGAACTCTATGCCAATAAAACTGTTCTTAGGACTTTAAAATGGGTCAAAAAGGAGAACAAATGATAAGGTGTGTCATCTGTGTCCACCACATTAGTACACAAATGATGTATGTACAGATTGTGATGAGTTGTATAAGCCCCTAATAAAATGATTATTTAATTTAAAAAAAAAAAGAAAAGGTGTGAAATTTTAACCTAACTCTTGTTAGGTGCCATCGAGTCAGCTTTGATCCATAGCAATCCTATTCATAACAGAACACGAGACTGCACAGTCCTGAGCCATCCTCACAATGTTCCTGTGCCTGAGCCACTGTATTAATCCATTTCACTAAGGGTCCTCCTCTTATTCACGCCCTTCCATCTTACCAAATATGATGTACTTCTCCTGGGACTGGTCTCTCTTGATAATATGGCCAAAATGTGTTAGACCTAGTCTTGCCATCTTGCCTCTAAGGGTCACACTGGCCTTGCTTTTTCTAAAACAGATCTTTTTGTCCTTTTAGCAGTCCATGGTACTTTCAATGTTCTTCTTGAATATCACAATTCAAGAGCACCTATTGTCCTACAGTCTTTATTCAATGTCCAACTTTCATTTCTATTGCACGTGATACAATGGAGAATACCATGACTTGAGTCAGTTACACCTTAGTCTTCAAAGTAACATCCTTGCTCTTAAATATGCTAAAGAAGTCTTGTGCAGATTTGCCTCATGCAATATGTCTTTTGATCTTTTGACTGCTACTTCCATGAGCATTAATTGTGGGTCCAAGAAAGACGAAATCCTTGACAACCTCAATCTTTTTTCCATTTATCATGATGCTACTTATGGGTCCAGTTGTGAAGATTTTGGTCTTCCTTACATTGAGTTGTAATCTATACTGAAGGCTACAAACCTTGATCTTCATCAGCAAATGCTTCAATTCCTCCTCACATTTAGCAAGCAAGGTTGTGTCATCTGCATATCTCAGGTTGTTAATAAGTCTTCCTCCAATCCTGATACTACATTCTTCATATAATGCAGTTTCTCTGATGATTTGCTCATCATATAGTTTAACAAGTATGCTAAGAGGATACAACCCTGATGCACACCTTTCCTAATTTTAAACCATACAATATTCCCTTGTTCTGTTCAAACAACTGCCTCTTGATCCATATGCAAGTTTGGAATGAGCACAATGAAGTGTTCTTGAATTCCTATTATTCACAAGGTTATCCAAGGTTATTATGGTCCACATCATCAAATGCCTTTGCATAGTCGATGAAACACAAGTAAACATCTTACTGGTATTCTGTGCTTTGAGTCAAGATCCATCTGACATCAGCAATAATATCACTTGTGGCATTCATCAGACATGTGAGCATGGCCAGCATATGAGCATCCATGGTGGCTAGTAGAGCCCAAAAGTCCTCACAGAGGCTCCATTAGAAGGCTTGCGAGGTTAAATGATTATGGTCAGGTCGATACCAGGTGACCTAACACTAAGGAGAAGACAACTTACCTATCCCCAGTCCAGCCATGAGAAACTATCAGATAAACTCAAATTAAAGTACATGCTACAAAATGCCTAACCAGAACTTCTCAAAACTATCAAGGACATGGAAAACAAGGAAAGACTGAAGAACTTTCAAACTAGAGGAGACTAAAGAGACAGCAAATCAACTACAGCATGGATACCTGGAAGGGTACTGGATCCTTCCATGGCATACTAGCAGTCATTAGCAATGTATCATAGTCTGTAAGATGTTACCATCAGAGGGAACTGGGTGATGGGTACCAATTCTGTACTATCTTTGCAACTTCTCTGTATATAAGAGTCACTCCATATAAATCTTTATTTACAAAATAGAGTCTAATGGCTGTTGTAACTAGACTATTATAGTAGTATAGTAGAAAGAAAATTAGCAGTAGGGTGAAGTGAGGGCATAGATAGTGGCAGGAAGCTCTGGTAAGGCTGTCAGTAGCACGGCAGGAATAGAGATGGCAGGCAGTGTCGGTGGAGATTCTTCCTGAGTAGTTCCAAGATGCGCATATATGGATGATAACCAAAATGCCAAATTCACTTCAAAAATGTTTCAATTAATCACAGTGGGCAGTGTTCCTCCCTGATAACCCCTGGGCTTCTTACCCAGGATATGACCACAGCTGAAAAACACAAGTCCCACAGCTACCACTTCAGTTTCATGTCCTTTCATGCAGGAGTTCTGTGTAACCATTTCTTCTTCCCATGTAGGAAAAATATCCAAATATCGTGTATCTCCCAGAAGGCGCCACCTCTAACTACATGGGGATCCAGAGTGCCAGCCATGCTGGGTAAGTCCATGGCAGGTAGGCTCAGGGAAGCCATGGGGGTATATCATACCTGAGCTCAGATATCAGAATGAATTTGGCTCCTCCAGCTGATTGACCCTAGGCATCTGTTGCAGACCAATTGTATCCTCTTGTCTGTACTCTTGTGGTTCCTATGTTTGCTATATTGTTCTACTCAAAATGCAGGCTATGTCAGGATATAGGTCTGACCAGGAAGGATGAGAAGAAGCCATCCTCCAATGTTAGGGGTGTGAGGGGAGGAAGGAGAGTGGTGGGTATCTTCTCTCTTCCCCTATCAGAGATAGATAAGATGCAGTTTGATCTTTTCGTCATATTTTAAGATGCATATCTAAATGTATTTTACCTCATGCAGACTTGAATTAATAATTGTTTGGAGGCTACAAATAGATGACAAAGGGAAAGTTTTGCCAGTGCTGGATCTTTTAACCAAAATTCCACAACAAGGTAATCTCAAATTATATCTAAGACTCCTGATACAGATATTCTGAGATAATGTCTGAATTAGATGAAAGTTTCCACAGCATATCATTGTTCCATTTAACAAATCATGTTTTGTTTCATCTCATTGATTGTAATCTCCATGAGGTAACATTGTTTATTCCTCTGTTTCCTGTTTCCACTTCTCCTTCTCCCTAACTCTTCTAAATTTTGTTCTTGGGTAAATGCTGCCCCTTTGATTTCACATGGTTGATTATTTTTAAACTGTGCTTAGCTCCCTAATGTTTTGTTCCCTTATTTTACCTGTCTATTATTTGGATGAAAATTCATACACAGGGGTAAATTTGATTCCAGACCTGAAGAGTACCTAAGGGCCATAGTCTCACGGGTTCCATCAACCTCTGCATGTGCACAATCAAGTTCTGAAATTCCCATTCTTCTCAATGCTATCCATAGTTTGTTATTTTGATTTTATTTTATTTTTCATAGTTATTAACCACATAGTTGAATGTGTTTACATTATTAATAGAACACAAGTAAACATTTTTCTTGTATCCTCTGCTTTCAGCCAAGATCCATATCATGCCAGCAATGCTATCCTTTGTTCTACAACCTCTTCTGAATCCAGCTTTAATTTGTGGCTACTCTCTGTTGATGTAATGCTGCAACTGTTTTTGAATGATCTTTAGCAAAAATTTTCTACCATGTGATATCAGTGGTATTGTTAGAAAATTTCTGCATTCTGTTGAGTCATCTTTCTTATGAGTGGGTATAAATTTACATCTCTTCTAGTCAGTTGGGCAGATAATTGTCCTCCTAATTTATTGGCATAGGTGAGTGAGGGCTTCCAGTGCTTCATAAGTATGTTGAAATATTTCAATTGGTATTTCATCAATTCCCGAAACCTTGGTTTTTGCCATTGCCGTCACTGCAGCTTTTTGCCTTCAGTATCATTGTTTCGTAATTACATGGTACCACTGAAATGGTTGAAGGTCAACTAGTTCTATTTGGTACAGTGACTCTGTGTATTCGTTCCATCTCCTTTAGAAGCTTCTTGGATCATTCAATATTTTGCCCATAGAATCTTTCAATATTGTATCTTGAGGCTTGAATTTTTTCTTGAGTTTTTTCCATCTCAGCTATGCTGAATATGTTCTTCCTTTGTGGTTTTCTAACTCTGGGTTTGTACACATTTTATCATAATACTTTAGTTTGTTTTTTCTAGTTGCCCTTTGAAATATTTCTGTTCAGCTCTTTGACTTCATCATTTCAACTACTTCCTTTTTCTTTTTTTTAAAAGTTTTATTGGCACTTCATCCACATATCATAATATTTAGTAGTTCCATCAGACCAAGAAGAATTGTACAATCATTACTACAATCAATTTTAGAACATTTTGTTCTTCCTTGAACTCCTTGTTATTCATGTAATTATTTTTTTCAATTGTGGCAAAAATCTACACAACAAAACATTGTCCCATTCAACCACCAACAAATTCTACATGCATAATTCACTGTATTGGTTATACTCTTTGTGTTGTACAGCCATTATTGATATTCCTTTTCAAATTGTTCCACTATCATTAAAATCAATTCAATACCCCCTAAGCAAAAACACTTCCTCCTTCAACCATGGTAACCATTGGTCAACTTTGATTTCTTTTTATTTCTTAGTAGTTTTCTTGATACAATATTCACATATCATACATTTCCATAGTTAAATCGCTTTTTTAAAAAAAGCATTTTATTGGGAGCTCTTACATTCCTTAACAATCCATAATTCAATTAGATCAAGTATAATTGTACAATTTTTATCACCATCAGTTTCAAAGCATTTTCTTTCTTGAACTCTTTGATATCAACTTCCCTTTATCCCTTCCCTCCCCCCACCTCCAGGAACTCTTATTATTATGTTAGACTATACATTATTATTATTTTGTCATCTTACACCAACCAATGTATCCATCCACCTAAAATTCTGTTATTCATTCCCCATGAATGGGGTCATGCAGTCATAATTGCTATCAGTTCCCCCTTCCTCCTATTCCCTACCTCTTGTCTCATACCTTTAGGAAATCATTACTCCCCTTACCGTTTCTGAAGGATATATCTATCTTGGAATTCATGCATCAAACTATATTAATTATACAAATGAACATACTCAGGTATAACAAGATTAATTAGGTAAAACCAAGACCATAAAGTAGGGGGAGACATATTAAAGAACTAGGGGATAGTTATGTGTTTCATCAGTGCTATGCTGCACCCTGGATATATCATCCCTTGCGTGTGGCCTTTCTGTAAGGGACTGTCCAATTATCTTACAGGTGGGTTTTGGGTGTCCAATTTGTCTATGCTCCTTCATGTCAATTTGATTGTTCATGATGTATGATTGCTCATACATAGACAAATACACTTATCTTTATATATTTACATATATACATAGCCATATTCATACTATATATGTAATTTCTGATACCTATTCCTATTGAAACGTCATGATTACACAGGCCGGTGTTCTTCTTCCATCTGGGCTTTGTTGCTTCCCTGCTAGATGACCGCTTGTTTATCTTTAATCCTTTAAGACCCCAGATGCTTTATCTTTTAATAGCAGGGCACAATGAGCTTTCTTCACATTTGCTTATTCATTTTGTCTTTAGCGATCCTATCAGGAAGGTGAGTATTATACATTGACACATTACTAGAACAAACCATTTTTATACTGGGGTAAGATTTTAAGTAGAGGCCCAAAGTCCTTCTGCTTCCTTCTTGTATTTACATAAATATACATGGACAAATACACCCATCTTTATATATTTATATATTTACATATATACATAGCCATACTTATACTATATATATAATTTTTACTTTCAGGTTTCCTCCTTTGTGAATCTTCTGTTCAAGTCTTTTGCCCACCTCCTCAGTGAGCTGTTCATTTTTTTTTCTTGTGGTAAGGTTTCAGGGTCCTGTAGATTTTAATAATAAGACCTCTGTCTGATATGTCATTACTAAATACCTTTTTCCAGTCATAGGTTCTTAGCTTTGTTTCACTTTTTTATTGATGATCCTGGTAGTTTGGGATTTTACCTCCAGATCTGTGATCAACCTTGAATTTGTCCTTGTGTATGAGGTGAGGTAAGGGTCTTGCTTCATTCTTCTGCAGGTTGATATCCAGTTTTTCCAGCACCATTTGTTTAAAAGGACACTGCTTCCTATATGATTTTTTATTTCTCTTACCAAAGATCGGTTGTGTGTATTCTGCTGTTTTTATCTCTGAATTTTCTGTTATTATCCATTGGTCCGATTATCTCTCATTATACCAGCATCATGCTGTTTTGACAATTGTGGCCCTATAAGTTATTAAGTTAGGTAAAGGAAGCCCACCCATTTTATTCTTCTTCTTGAGGAGTTCTTGTCCAATTCTGGGCTTTTTCCCTTTCCATATGAAGTTGGTAGTCAGTTTTTCCATTTCTTTAAAAAATGATGCTGGTATTTGTATCAGGATTGCATTGAATCTATATAGTGCCTTAGGTAGGTTTGATGTCTTTAAAATATTGAGTCAACTGATCCATGGGCATGAGATTTTTTCCATTTTTGAAGGTCTCTTTTGGTTTCCTGTAATAATGTTCTGTAGTTTTCCTCATACAGAACTTTTTTTGTTGTCGTTGTTAAATATATCCCTAGAGATTTCAATGTATCTTTGGCTACTGTGAAGGGTACCACCTTCTTGATCTCTTTTTCTGTAATCCCATCAGTTGTATATAGCACTCCAATTGACTTATGCTTGTTGATCTTGTATACTGCCACTCTACCCTATTCCTCTATCACTTTCAATATTCCTATTGTGGAGCCTTTAGGGTTCTCAATATATAGAATCATATCATCTTCAAATAATGATAGTTTCACTTCTTTACCCAGATTAATACCTTTGATGTCCTTCCATTGCCTTATTTTATTAGCTAGGACTTCCAGGATGACATTGAGTAAAAGTGGGAACAAGGGCATCCTTGGCTTAACCCCTTTTCCAATGGGAATATTTTCGCCTTTTCTCCACCGATTGTAACGCTGGCTGTTGGCTTTTCATATATAGCTTGTATTTACTTCCAATCCTATCTTCTTGATTGTCTTAATTAGCAATAGGTGCTCAATGTTGTCAAATGCCTTTTCTGCATCTATTGATATTATATGGTTCTTGTACTTTTTCTTGGTAATGTGGTTGATGTTATTTATTTTTAGATGTTGAACCATCACTGCATCCCTGGTATGAATTCCACTTGATCATGATGAATTATTCATTTTATCTACTTTTGTATTCTATTCACCAAAATTTTCTTAAGAATTTTTGCATCGATATTCATTAGTGATATCAACCTGTAGTTCTCTATTCCTGTGAGATCCTTACCTGGTATTGGTATCAGTGTTATTCTAATTTCACAGAATGTGCTTGGGAGTTTACTGTCCTTTTCTATGCTCTGGAAGAACTTGTGTAGAATTCGTGTCAGCTCTTCCCTTAATGCTTGGCAGAATTCTCAGAAGCCATCTGGGCCAGGACTTTTTTAGTTGGTAGTTCCTTTATAACATTATCTATGTATTCTTTTGCTATAAGTCTGTTCATGTTCTGGACGTCTATATGAGATAATATGGGGTTGAGGGTGGTGGTTTTTCCAAGTATTTATCCATGTCTTCAAATTGTGATATTCATTGAAGCACAGATCTTTGTAGTGCTCTGTAATTAGTCTTTCCATTTCAATAGGGTCCTTTGTAATTTCCCATTTCATCCCTCATCCTTGACAGTGATGTCTGTTTGCTCCTTCCTATCTTTTGTTAGATTTTCCAATGGTTTATCGATTCTGTTAATCCTTTCGAAGAACCAGCTTTTTACTGCATTGATTTTTCACATTGTTATCTTGTTTTCCCAACTCATTTATTTCTGCCCTGATCTTCATTATGTGTATTTAT
>NW_022111330.1:286101-291641 GCF_000313985.2 Echinops telfairi | reverse complement strand
ATATGTACATGTCTTTATCTAGACATCTATAAATGTCCTTTTCCTCCCAGCTCTTTTCTCTATTTCCCTTGACTTTCTTCCTGTCCCACTATCATGCTCAGTCCCCACGAGGGTTTCAGCAGTTCCTCTTTGTTACATTACCCTTGATTATGCCCTATCAGGCCTCCTACACCCACTTCACCACCAATTTGGATCACTTGTTGTTCCCTTGTCCCTGGGTTTGTTAACATCACTTCCTAGATTCTTATTAGTCTCTAGAAACTTCCTAATTTCATCTCTGATTTGGGCCATTACTCATTTTGAAGAAATTTATTCATCCTTCAAGTGTTTGCCCTTGTGTTTTTTATCTTTCTCTTGTTGATTTCCAACTTTGTGGCCTAGTGGTCAGAGAAGGAAGTCTGAGTGACCTCTATATGTTTGAATTTACTCAAGTTTCCCAGCATGTGATCTATTTTTGAATATGTGCCCTTGAAAAGAATGTGATTTTTTTTGTTGTCACTGGGTGGAAAGCTCTGAATGTTTCTACTGTGTCAAGTTGTCTAATTATAGAGTTTAGTTCTCTAGCCTCCTTGTTGAGCTTCTTTCCCACTGCTATGTCTTTCTCAGATCAGTATATTGAAGTCTTCTACTATTAATGTTGATTGTTTAATTTCTTTTTCAATCTTTCAAAGGATTTGATTGAACGAATTTCACCCATCTCTCATTGGTCATGGATATGTTTATTATGCTCACTGGATCTTGATTTACTAATCCCTTAAGCATTAATTATGTAGTGCCCATCCTTAACTCTTCTTATGCCCTATATATTTATATCGAGATTAGGATTGCAACTCCTGGGTTTTTTTAATTGCCGTTAGCTTGACATACTTTTCGCCACCATTTGATCCTCAACATGTTTTTGTCTGTGAGCTTATGTTTTGTCTTTTGTAGACAACAGATTGATGGCTTTGGGTTCCTAATCTAGTATGCTAGCCTTTTGTCTTTTAATGAGTGGATTCAGACCATTGATGTTCAGTTATTACATCCAACTATATTCTTTGCTGTCACCTCATGCCTTTTGTGTTAGATATTTTCCCACCGTCGTCCTCAGCAGTATGTTGTGTATGTGTGGGGGGATGCATTCTTGCCTTCTTTACAGTGTTGGGTCAATGATGTCTCAGGTGTTGTTTCAGTGCATTGACTTCTGGATGGATAGTGTTACGCTATGTGGTGGTATCATGTTTGTGCTCTATGGCTGTTGTTCTTCTGTCCAAAGTGAATTGGAAAGAATTTTTTATAGTGTGTTTTTTTTTTTAACATATTATCCAGTTTTTTTCTTGTCTCTTACCTCTCTATTTTGATGGATAGTTTGGCAGGATAGAGTATTCCTGGGCTACCATTATTCTCCTTCAACTTTTAGAAGATGCGATTCCATTTCTCCTATTCTTCATGATTTCTACTGATAAGTCTGAGCATATTCTTATCTAATTCCCCTTATATTTTTCTCTAGCTTCCCTTATGATTTTCTCCTTTTACTCAAAGTTGGGTAATTTGACTACTCTATTCCTCGGTGTATTTTTCTTGGGGTTCAGTCTAATTGATGTGCTCTCTGTTTCCTGCATAATTATCTGATTCTCATTCACTAAATTAGGGAAGTTTTCTTCCAGAAATTGCCTCACTATTTTGCTTGTTGATTTCTTTGTTATAGCTTGTTCTGGTATCCCAATTATTTGAATATTGTTCCTCCTCATTGCATCACACATTGTGCTCAGGTTTTTTGTAGCTTCTTTGATTATCTTGTTAGATTGCCTTTCCTGTTTGTTGGGTTCTGCTTGGCTATCTTCGAAGTCACTAATAAGGTTTTCTGCTTCTTGTAGCCCACTTCTGGGTTCTCTTAGCATGTGCTTTGATTCTGTAGCCTTGTCCCTTAACTTTTGTATTTCCCTTTGGTATGTGAACTCTATCCTCTTTATTATTTCATCCTTTCCCTCCCATCCTGCATGACTCTAAGTAGGGTTCTGAACATTTCTGTCTGTGCCAGTTCAAAGTCTACTTCTTCTATATATGTTGCTAGGTTAAGATCCTCCTTGGCCATTGTGTTTTATTTTTCTTGCTTTCTTATAGTGGTTGCTGATGTGGGTTATTGTCTGCGTGTCATTTTGGTGGTGCTTGGAGCCATTTCCCCAGGATTCCAGCAGTCTTGTATTTTCTCTCGCAGAGGCTAGTAAAATTAAATCTAAGGCCTACCTAGAGCAAACAGTGCTGCATGACTGCATTGTGTTTCTATCTCACTTGGGTTTACTCTCTCCCTAGACAGCTGGGGTTGTCTATTTGGAGGGTAACTCTGGTGGCTCTGTCAGGCAGAGAGGGCAGGGGGGTACTGTGTGGTGAGGATGGTGCTTGGCCGGCAGATCGCTCAAGAAATGTATGGTGCATGGCTACTGCAGGCTGGAGTGGCCTGAGCACCAAGCATCAGGCTACTTCAGCTCTTTGGTGCATATGGGGGGTGACCAGCACAGATCAACACCGCAGGGAAGTGTCAGCCCCTTGGCTGGAGCAGAGACCCAGGGTGCCGAGAGGTCTGAACCCCCCCCACCCCCATCCACACACTCAACCTCCCACTCCCCAAACCCAGCAATTGCTGCAGAGCTCCCCATGTGGACACTCTTACCTCAGCACCATCTTCCTGGAAGCTAAATAGCTTTCTAAAAGAGTTGTATACACATCATCACAATCAGTTCTAATGCTCCCTCCCCCCTTCCATATTCATTGATTTCTCACCAGTTCCCTCACCTACCCACCCCCATTCCCAATAAAACATTGCATCAATTATTGTCTCTGTACAACCATTTCTTCTGCGCTTCCTAAACTGAGAAGCCTAACAGAAACAATGTAAAGCAAAATGAAGCAGAAATAAGAAAAGAATAAGAAAGAAAAGGCCACCAATAATATTTAAAAAGCCAGAGAAGAAATTTCTTTCATGGAACAAGCGAGAAATACTTGAGCCATAGAGTAAATTCAGGTTGGGTCCAGAGGGAGATCAATTGACCAAATATTATATTATACCATAGTTTGATCCACCATAATCAAGTTTACAATAATTTCTGTTTGATAGTAAAGCTGTTTGAGTCCTTCTATGGTTAGAGGGGATTTACCAGAACCGTAATCTGATAATATACTTTATAGCTCAGTGGTTCTCAACTTTCCTAATGCCTGTACTCTTTAATACACTCCATCATGTCATGGTGACCCCCAACCATAAAATTACTTGCATTGCTACTTTATAACTGTAATTTTTTGCTGTTACAAATTGTAATGTAAATATCTGATATGCAGGTTGTATTTTCATTGTTATAAATTGAACATAATTAAAGCATAGTGATTATTCACAAAATAATATGTAATTATATATTGTGAAATATTTGTTTTTGGATGGTCTTAAGCAACCCCTCTGAAAGGGTTGTTTGACCCCCACAGGTTGAGATCTGCTGCTATAGATGGATTTGGGGTTCCTACTGTCTTCATAGCCTTCTACAAATTGAATGTTCACAATTTAAGCTCTTTTACTTTTCCCTTTATCATATTTGTATTTTTTTATTGTCACCTTTGGATCACACAGGCTTGTGTGCTTCATTCCTGTGGACTAAGTTGATACCTCACTTATATGGCTGTTTGTTTGACTACAAGTCTTTAACACCCCAGAAAGTATTCCAGTTTATAGCTAAGCACCATGTGCTTTCTTCACCACACTTTGTAGTAGCATTCTTATTTAAGTGATCTTTTCATGAAGGCGAGTATCAAGCAGGGCCATGTTACAAGTAATAACTGTTTTTGCATTTTGGTGTAGAAATAACTCGTAGCCCAGAATCCATCTGCTTGTCTCCAAGTTATGAATGACTTTGGTGGTCATAGAATGACCAAACCTCCCCTCCGAAAAAAACAAGAACAAAACCAAACAAAAGGCAGAAAAACAAGTTCTTTAATGCTTCCTCCCCCTCCACTATTATGACCCCAATTCTACCAATGTTGCTAGACCAGACCATGTACCCTGGTAAGATAAGAGCTCGCAACAGGGAATCTAGGACAGATAAACCCCTCGGGACCAATAATGAGAGTAGCAATACCAGGAGAGGAAGAGGAAGGTGGGGGGAGAAAAGAGGAGCTGATCACAATTATCGATGTATAACCCCCTCCCAGAGGAACGGATAACAGAAAAGTGGGTGAAGGGAGACAATGGTTGATGTAAGACACGAAAAAAAAAAAAGATAAATGATGAGGGAGGGAGGGTGGAAAAGGGGGTAAATGAGCTGATACCAAGGGCTCAAGTAGAAAGACAATGTTTTGAAAATGATGGCAACATATGGACAAATGTGCTTGGTACAATGGATAGTGATAAAAGCTGTAAGAGCCCCCAGTAAAATGATTAAAAATATTTTTTTTCATCCTCCTGTGGTATAAAGTGAGTATATTGATAACATCAATAATTTATCTAATGGCATATGTGAGTATAGCCTAACTGCAAGCTGCAAAACATGAGTTGTTGCTTTGTAGAGATTGGTTTACATTGAACATAGGGGTGGGTGCTAAGAAAATTTTTCCTTTATCATTCTTACTAAGGCAGATCCTTGCATCTCAGATTAAAACCTGTCATAATAATTCAAGGTGAGTTTTGAAGAGCTAAATATATGGTGGTTCTGAGGATACAGGTAGTTTTGAGGTAGGGCCCAATTCATTCAGTCAGGCTTCCGCCTTGAGACCTTCTGGTATGGTCCTTAGGGGATGGCCTGTCCTCTGTAAGGCCAGCGTCTAAGTTCATCATAGTGCTTAGTTCATATTGTGGTTCACTGAGGGATGGGTAGAAATATATTCTATTTGTTCAGGGCCGTAGAACTGGATTTATTCTCCCCTTAGGTTCCCTACAATTGTTGTTTAGCATCTTTTCCTGATGTGAGGTAGCTCCTCCCCATTTACTCACCATAGCCACCAAAAGAAATATCAGTGCCTCCTCTGAAATATAGGTGCTCCCCTCCCCTGATTTTAACTTGATTTTCCAACCAGGTTCTCCTCGGATTCCTGTGGTTGTTCTGTTGATTTTTCACCACTTTGTCTCAATGTTGTATAGCATCAAGTGAATGGTTTTCTCCCTTTTTTCCTCTTCTTGAAAGAGGGACCCCAGCCAGTGTGAGGTCTCCCCTTTTGCGGTGTTTTGGGGTTTTTTTTTGAGGTGGTTCTTATAAAGCATTCTACCCTTTTGCTGGTAAATTGATCTCTAAGACTTGTTTCATTAGTGTTTCTTTTATAGTAGTGGACTCATACAATACTTGTCCTTTTATGATTGACTAGCCTTACTCAGCATAATGGTTTTTGGGTTTTTTTTTAAAGACTAGTCAAGTGCAGCAGTGAGGGGGGGTAGACAAATAGGTCGACCAGTAATTGACTGTAAGCAATCGTTGTGAGATCTCACTACCTTCGGACCAGCCAGCATAATGGTTTTTATGTCATTCCATATCATGCAGTGTTTCATGTTGTCATCAGTTTTTTAGGGATGCACTACCTGTTCC
>NW_022111330.1:271113-282244 GCF_000313985.2 Echinops telfairi | reverse complement strand
CTGGATTTGGTCTGGCCCCTACCATACTACCTGATCCTCACCCCAGGAATGTTTGTATACAGTAGCTATTTTTCCCTATGCCTCTTTTTGCATTTTTTTAAAACTTACCTCAGCGGACTCATGTTGTACTTGTCTTTTTGTGCTTGGCTTACTTTGCTTAGCATGATTTCCTCCAGTTCTCCCCATGTGGTAATGTGCTTCATACGTTCATCACTACTTTTTAGCGATGCATAGTACTCCATTGTGTGTATTTACCACAGTTTTTTAATCCACTCATCAGATGATGGAAATTTGGGTTGTTTTGAGCTCCTTGCAATTGTGAACTGTCCTGTAATGAAAATTGGAGCACAGCTGTCTGGCCGTGGTTTGTTTGTTGCCCCTCTGTGTATATGCCCTGTAGGGGGATTGCTGGGTCGTATGATAGCTTGATTTCCATCTGTTTTAGATATGGCCAGCACTACTTGTTGAAGAGGGCATCTGCTTCCCATTGGATATTTTTTGAGCCCTTATCAAAGATCAATTATCTGTGTACTGATGATTTGATTTCTGGGTTTTCAGTTCTTTTCCATTGGTCTGAGTATCTGTCATTATACCAATCCCATGTGGTTTTGACAACTGTGGCTGTATAGCATGTCCTAAAGTCAGTTAAAGCAAGCCCTCCCACTCTGTCCTTATTCTTAAGGAGTTCTCTGCTAATTCTGGGCTTCTTCCCTCTCCATATGAAGTTGGTAATAAGTTTTTCCATTTCTTTGAAGAAAGATTAGGGTAATTGTATTGGGATTGCATTAAATCTATGTAGTGCTTTTGGCAGAACTGACATCTTTACTATATTGCACCTTCCAATCCGCGGGCATGGGATATTCTTCCATTTGTTGAGGTCACACTTGCTTACTTGTAATAGTTTTCTGTAGTTTTGCTCATAGATTTTTTTGTTCTTTTAGTCAGGTGTATATCCCTAGATATTTCAATTTGTGCTTGGCTATTGTGAAGGGTACCACCTTTTGATTTCCTCTTCTGTGCTCTTCTGTGTATAGCAGTCTGATGAACTTCTGTTTGTTAGATCTTGTATCCTGCCACTCTGCCAAACTCCTCTATTGGTTCCAGTACTCCCCTTGTGGAGCTTTTGGGATTATCCATATATAAAATCACACCATCTGCAAATAATGATAGTTTCACCTCTTCCTTCCCCAGACGAATACTTTGATGTCTTTTCATTGCCTTATGCTGTTAGCTAAAACCTCCAGTACGATGTTACTTAAGAGTAGGGACAAGGGGCATCCTTGTCTGGTCCCCTTTTTCAGTGGCATTGTGTTCGTCTTTTCTCCATTGACTACCACGTGGGCTGTTGGATTTTCATATATAGCTTGTATTGTCTTGAGGAATTTTCCTTCCATTCCTATCTTCTCAAGTGTCTTAAACAGGAATTGGTGTTGGATATTGTCGAATGCTTTTTCTGCATCTATCGATACTATCATGTGGTTCTTAAATTTTTTCATGTCAATGTGGCAAATGATATTAATGGTCTTTCGTATGTTGAACCATCCCTGCATCCCTTGGTCATGGTAAATTTTTTAATATATATATTTTCTTGTATTCTATTGACCAATATTTTATGGCTTTAATTTCCTTTTTTTGCCTATAGCTCTGGTTATGACTTTCAGCACATAATAGGAATGGTAATAAATACCATCCTTATCTGGTTCCTGTGTGCAAAAGGAATGCGTTTTCACCTCTACTCTTTGAAGAATAGTTGGCTGTTGGCTTTGTATATGTTATATATTGCATTGAGGAATTCCTCTATTTATATTATTTTAGTATTTTTATCTTAGTGTATTGTGGGATTCTATTGGCTAGAATTTGGTTGAGAAACTTGTGCCTATGTTCATGAGGGATACTGGTTTTTTTTTTAGTAATATCTTTGCTTGATTTTGATAACAGGGATATCTTTATTCATAAAATTAATCGGGTAGTCCAATATTTTTTATACTCTAATAATTTGAGTAGGATAAATATCAGCTACTCTCTGAATATATATGGTATAAACATTGTATTGTGACTTAACATGAATTAATCTGGAGATTGTTCCTTACGTTCTGGAAAGGAATGTAGATTGTGCAGTTGTTCGATGGAGTGTTCTGTATATGTCTCTGAGGTTGAGTTAGTTGATTCTGTTGTTAGTACATCTGGGTCATTTTCTTTTTGGTTTTCTGTCCATTGACAGGAAGTTTCCTGCTATTATTATAGACCTCTCTATTTTTCTCTTCAATTCTCTTAGAATTTGTATATTTTAAGGCTCTCCCATTGAGTGGACAAATATTATTATGGCCATGCCCTATTTAACTGGCCTTTAGTCATTTAACAAGGCCTCTCCTTGTTTCTTTTTTTTTTCAGTGCCGAAACCTGGGAGTGAAAACTTTCCTTGTTTCTAATGGGAAGTTTTGGCCTTAAAGTCCATTTTATCAAAAATTAATATTGCCACTCCTTACTCCTCTCTGATTGTCATCAGCTTGATGTACTTTTTCCATCCTTTGTTTTTTAGTCTATTTTTTTCTTTGTTTAAGCTGTGTCTCTTGTAGACTGCTTACCAGTGGTTTGTCAATAGTCTGTTTTATCAAGTTCGCTACTCTGATTCTTGACTGGTGCATTTACGTTTAGGGAATGATCAATAGGCATGAATTAATTTGGTTTATGATCAATATGATTTCTTTATTCCACATAATTTTCTGTGCTGAATTTGTAGGATTTCTTAGCATTTTCTTCATTGATGTTTTAGCCTTTACTAATCTTTGTTATTTTTTAAATACTTTATTTTGAAGAGATTTATTAATTTTCTTTGTGGTTACTCTGTAACTTATAAATTCCTCTATTGTTATGAACAATAGGGATTTGAAATAAGTCAAATCTTCCAATAATATTCATTCACAGCAGCAAAACCACACCTACCAGGTTAATACATATCATTGCAAGGAGGGCATTAAAACAGTAAGTATATAGTAGTTCCCATTCATTGGGTACCCTCAAGGCAAGAGTTTTGAACAAAAGTCCAACATTTGTCAGTTCTATCCTTGGGCTAGCAGTCATCTGCTTCATCTCATGCTAGGGTATTTCAGCATTAAGTTCAAGGGCTACAAGTGAGTTTGAGGTAAAGCCAAGTTCATTTAGTGAGGTTTCCACATTAAGTCCTTCTGGTGTGGCCTATGAAAGATGTCATGTGCCTCAAAAGGACAGAGTTTAAAGTCCCAGTGTTCTGTAGCACATAGGGCTGCATAGAAACTAAGTAAAAAATATCCAATTAGGAACCTGGGATGAGGCATATTCCCTTGGATTCCACATCAGGATTATTTAGCATTTTTCCCAGTGAGTGGTTGTTCCTCCACATTTTCTTACCTATAGAGATGAAGTTGCCTCCTTGAAAACACACATGCCCTCCTCCCCCATCTTGACTTGAATTTCCAGTAAGGTTTCCTTATCACTCTGGTGGGAGTGTATGTTGGATTGTGGTGTGAAGAGTGTCTAGTCACTTAAGAGTTTAATCTGTGCAAGTCAACCATTCATGTATTTCGGTTCATAGTTAGCCTATACTCAATTTCTTTTCACCAAACTCCCCTTCATTCTTTAGCTTTATTGGATAGTTTAAAATTACATTTGTTTTCTAGGACTTCAGTTGCTTTTTCCATCTGTCTTTAAAAAACTGATTACAGTAAATGAAACACAGTTGTCTAAGTGATATAGTATACAAAATAACATTTTTATTTCTGTGAAAATGCATTTCTTTGCAATTCATGAACAAGCTCCAAATTATGCTGTCAGCACTGATATTTACTCTGGGTTTTATATTTCAGTCTTTGAGGGAAAAAATGTGTTCCAAACCTTTGCCATCACCATATATATTATTCGGCATCTACTCTGTGATGAAAGGTTGTTCCTGTTTAAACTTTTATCCTGGTTTCTCTCTTGTATAGTCATGAATGAGCATGTTTTTCTTAACAAAGAACAATACCTAACACCTCTACCAAACTGTTTAGGTTGGTTTTTTTTTTTCGGTAGTTTAATGCAGAAAATCTATTTTTTCCCCCCACCTCTTTCCTCCTTGGAGAAGCCTCTATCTACCCACCTTTGGTCATTGAAGCAGATTCAGAGAAAATAATACAACCATCAATCAGAAAAAGGAGGGATAACAAAGGAAAATAATTAAGCTGTAACCTCAATTGTGTATTCCCGTGCAAGGTGCCCTGATTCACTATGGAAGTTAGCAGTTGACTTCACTTGTCCCATGCTGCATTTGATCGCTACATGACCAGTTTCACCACAACTATAACACGTCACTTTGGTGCAGTCTTTTTTTGAATGTGTCTAAGTTCTCCACAAGAATAGCACTTCTGCTTCTCAGTGTGGTCACAGTCACAAGCCAGATGACCTGGTTTGTCCCCGTTGTAAAACACTACTCTTTCTCTCTCTTGGGCTCCTTGCAGTCCTTGACAGTATGACCCCTCTCTACCACAGTTATAGCAGGCACCATCCTCCTGAGGATCACAATACTTGGCAAGATGACCAGACTTACCACAATGATAAGAGTTATCTGGAAGAGATCAGGAAACAAACTGGAAACCTCTGCCACAGATTCGCATTCCAGGACCATGGCCTCCTTCAGTAGTAAATTCCCAAACCCAATGGCCAGATCACCCACACTTGGAAGCATTCATTGCTGTTCATGGCTGCAGTTAGGTTTCCCTCACATCTGAGTGTGTCCAGTGTTTTAAATTTTATACCATTGGCTAAACTAATGATGCTATCAATGTGTAGTGGTTACATATTGGGCTGCTAACCACAAGGTCAGCAATTTGAAACCACCAGTCAGCTCCATGGGGGAACGATGAGACTCTATTCTTATAAAGATTTGCAAACTTGCAGAATCATAAGGGCAGTTTGTTAAACTGAAACTGTTTTCTCGAAGACATTGTGGTGTGTTATATTATTAAATTAGTGGGTATATATTGGTTATAATATAGCCTGTGTATTGGTGGGTGTGATAGGAAATAGGAGTAAGTATGCAGTTTTGTTCAGTATTTGTGTAGTGAGTTTGATTAGCATTGGCCTTTCTCTAGTTAATCAAGTGGTACAGGAATGAGGTCTGCCCCTCCTCCAGGGAGCAGGGCTGAAGGAGGTATGGGTGTGGCTGGAACATGTGAGCACTGTTATCTCCTGCTAGGTGGGACAAGGTAGTGAGGGGGCAGAATCATTGCCATCGAATCCATTTCGACTCATATCAACTCTATAAGACTGGGAAGTTATCACTGTGGGTTTCTGAGACTGTAACTCTTAATGTGAGTAGAAAGCCTTGTCTTTCTTCCACAGAGCAGCTGCTGGTTTAGAACTACTGACCTTGCAGTTAATAGTCCAATGTGTAACCATTATACCACCAGGTCACAGGTGAGGAAAAAAAATAGTAAGGGGAAAAATTAGTACACAAACAACAGTAAGGAAAAAAAGGAAAATAAAAATGCAGTGGGGAAGCCACAATAAAAGAAAAAGAGAAAATAGTAAAGATGAAACTATGAAAAGGGGGGGGGGAGAAAGAAGGGAAAGGAAAAATCAAGGAAAGAGAAAGAAAAGGAGGAAAAAATGGGGGAATAGGGCGCAGGACCTAGGAAGAAGAAAAGTACTTGGAGCAGGCCAACCACAGAGGTCGGAGTACTGTAGTCAGGGGTATGCAGACTGTATACTTAGACCAGATGGAGCGCTTTCAGGCTATTTCTGGGAGGAATTCTTGCCTGCCCAGGGATGGCAAGGGACAAGCTGCACATCCGACATTACATCCCCTTTTGGTCTGAGGAGGCCTCGTACACAGGGAGGCACCCTGTGCCTAATCCACCATAATGTACCACCGACCTCAAGTAGAGCAGTTCGCTCCAACTTCTTTATCTAGTTTTCAATGGCAAAACTCAAAAGTTTACATTTTCATTTTTACATATTTTTATCATTTGAAATATTTTATATTGACAATCACTCAAAAAGTATGGGGCTGGGCCTATCTCCAACATTTGTTCCTAATCTCTCTCTTATTGTGTATTGTGTTTAAATATTTTATATTGACAATCACTCAAAAATATGGGGCTGGGCCTATCTCCAACATTTTTTCCTAATCTCTCTCTTACCGTGTATTGTGTTTACAAGAGTTAATGCCAAATCTTGCAATAGTGGGGATGTACAAGGAGATGCCTAGACAGACATGCAGGCTGGGAGGGAAGGTGGAAATATACCACAGGTTTGACAGATATTGTATTTGTGTACTTTTGTTGTGTATATAAACTAGCTGGTCACTTTGATGTTTCTTAGCTGGTGTATGTTTTCTTTATAGCTCTAGAACTGGACAAGAAGAAAGTTACAGAAAGTGCACCTCTCAACTTCCGCACCCTGCTAGGAGTGCTTGGAATCGAAGCTTCTCTAGAAAACCTGATAAAATTATTTTCAACACAAAAGAATGACTAGTTCATGAAAATGGAACACTGATGAAATAAGATTCTGCACTAGGCAATTTATTATTTTATTGAATATAAACATTTGCTATTGTCCATTTAGAAATCAGACCTTTAAAACATGCTATTAATGCAATATGGCACATATATAAACTGTCATGACATGAAAAATAAATACAGCTATTTAAATACAAAATGTCATACAAGTGGCATGTATAGTGTGTTTTTTTTTTAAATAAGCTTGATATTTGAGTCAATGTACCAAGAATAACTGTACATTCTTACAGTCACCTGGAGAGAGATTTTGTGAGCACAAATCTTGGGAGTTGGTATCACAGGTTTTGGGTGTAACTCTTAGAAGCAATATACTGGCCTAGCGTCATTTTTAAAACATTTCTCTGCTTCCTGAGGTGAAACATTGGGCATTTTAGATTCTTGGATACTACCATAGAGCCTGAGCTATACTCCCCCCTCCACTATTCTATCAGTTGGGCAATGGCATTTGGGGCATTCACAGGCCCCCCTCAGGAAATCCTATGATAATCGCTCTTCTTGCTCTTCACTCAATGTGGCGCTGCTATGCTAGCTTTAAAAGAACACAATGAGGCAGAAGATCAAAATATTCAAAACCCCTGCCATCACGTTGATTCTGACTCATAGTGACCCTATAGGACAGACTAGAACTGCCCCAGTGGGTTTCTGAGACTGTCACTCTTTATGGAAGTAAAAAGCCTTATCTTTCTCCCTTAGAATGGCTGATAGTTTAAAACTGCTGACCTCCTGGGCAGTAGCCTAACCCACTACACCACCAGGCTCTGCTGACAAAAGATAACATTGTGTATTCTCTCCTGAGTTGCTCCAACACCAAGGGGACCTGCTCCTACTTTATAGAGCCTAGTGTTGCTATTGTCACCAACAGTTTGGAAAGTGCTACAGTAATAGTGTCTGTGGTGAGCAGTGCCACTATCTATTTAAAATGTTATTTGAGCCAATAAAAATGTACTGTTACAAACATAAAAACATCACAGGCAAGGAAGTGCTATTGGCAATAGGGTCTTACCTGAAACAGGACATACAGCCCCTAGGCCACAGTTGAGGCTGCTCCACCATCTGCCTACTGGACAGGGGTGTGGCCTTTGTCCCAGGATGGCCTTAGGCCCCCATACAACAAACAGCTAGGCAGTCGAAGAAGATAAGGCAGCTTTTGGGGCAGAGGGTATATGTGTGTTGGGGTTGCTGTTTTAGTTTCTCTTTTTACCCAAAGAGAGGGAACCTTGGAATACTAGTTAAAGGAGACTGGGAGGACATGGGAACAGCCGTGAAACCTGAGGGTACACCATATCACCTCTGCACAGGTCCTTTCTTCGCAGCTTGAAATCTCAGGCCAGAAAAACACAAATGCAACATGGTGCAAAGGCTGTTTCAAATGCACCTGTAGCCATTTTCACCATGCCTTAGCCCAGGTTCTCTAGTACAACTTGACGTATATATGTCCTTCAAGGAATTGACACATAATTGTGACAGCTAGTGAGTTCTAAGTACATGAGTCAGGTGATAGGCTGGAGACCTCTGCTGGCTCATGAGGTTGCAGGAAATGATAAACATAAAAATCTGCAGGTCCGAAAGCAGACTAGAGACTTATGCTTGCCCAATGAATTACAGGGGCTGGCAAATCCACAATCTGCAGATCAGGTAGTAGGATGGCGACTTCTGTGGACTTCCCATGAACTGGAGGTCAGGTGGATGACAAGAGTACAGGATTGAGAAAGAGAGTTTAAACTTTGCCCGCACATCTATTTATATGCTACAGACAACACCCTCAAATATACTTCCTTTTTCATCAACAGATCGGTTGCTCACATTAGATAATTTAATGGAAAGTGATTACATATGGAAGAGCACCCGGTCTACTGTATAAAATCAAATGGACACGTAACACCTATTGCATTCCATTCCATTATCTCCAGAGGTATGAATCAACTTAAGCCTAAGCACACTGTTCCTCTCGTGGGGTCTACACAGACTCCATGTGCTCTCTATCCCTTAGGGGATTATGCCTTCCAGATGCACACCACCTCCATTTGTGATGTGAGACCAGAGGGAGAGCTCAGTAAAAACAACTTTTTCAGAAAGTAGAATGAAGAAAGACATATTAGAGCAGAATTGAAAAACAAATTCTAGAAGAGTTTGCTTGGTTCAAGTAAGTATAATTCTCAAGTTATCACAAAATTTCCCATAAAAATGTTACCGTCACCAAAATATTTTGCTCATTTTTCATGTAGCATTTTTCATACAATCTCATGATTTCACTAACATCTGTTACAATAAACCTTCATCAAAAACAAACAATCTCACAACTATCAAGTAGATTCCTATGACAGAATAGAACTGTGTGGGTTTCCAAAACTCCTATCCAAAAGACAGGAGTAGAAAGTCTCAAAGCCTCATCTTTCTCTTCCAGAGAGGCTGGTGGTTTCAAACTGCTGACCTTATGGTTAGCAGCCCACACAACCATGGCTCTAAGCCTTCAAATATATATATATATATATTTTAAATTAAAACAAAGCAAAACAAAACAACTGCCTCCAAGACTCCAGCAGGGTTTCATAGCAACAAACACTGGTGACTACAAACAGGGCTTCTGGGTGCTGGCAGGCATTCTCATTCTACCAGTCCCAGTGTGCAGTCGGGGCCACAAACAAACCAGAGGAAAAAGGAAATATTGCAATGCCCAGAAAGGACAAACATGTCAGGGGCCCACACTCAGATATTGGCCTAGCAGGGCCAGCCAGCCTGCAGCAGCTTCCGCTATTTTTATCTTCTACAGCAGCAATTTCAGATGGGAAAGACTAAGCAATTCCTAATGTTAAGGATTAAATTACTCAGCTACTATACCCCACAGAAAGCAATTTCTTGTCAAAAGGGTGCCTTTCAATGGAATCCTTGCATTCCCTGCTGTCCCAGGAAGCCACCACGTAGACTCTGACTCCACATCCACAGGGACCGAGTCTAAGCCAGTCACACAATCACTGTTCCGATGCACCCACACGCTGTAGTACTGTGTGGCTCACACGTAAAAAGCACCACATGGCTTGGTTGAGAAGTTCCAGTAGTATCCACAAACTATAAGATGTACATGATGACTCCAGTTTTCTGTTAGGAATATGGTGGTAGGAGACCCACACTAAGGCTTTTGTATTAGAGAGTTAGATATGAGCTCTGTTTGGGAGTGAGAAACTACCCAGAATATCTTTACAGGGATTCCCAAAAACTGGCTTAAGAACATAAAAGCCCTTCCTGGGGAACAGTACATTGCTGGGCTCTTGTCAGTACTTCCTTCTCCTGGAAGATGTTTCTTGCTCTTCAATTCCATGTCTATGAGAGGCAGCCAAAAGAGGTTAAAGCCAAAAAAAAAAAAAAATCATAACCGAAAGTCACCCAACACAACAGAAAACAGCTCTATCATTAGTCTTCCCAGTCTACATTTGAGTTCCAAATACACTGCAGGAGAAAAGTTAGACTTTGTGGAGAAGGAGTGTACAATTCTCGTTTCCCTTGAATCTGGGTGGTGTGGCAGTGGCAGCATCCTTGGCATGCACAGCCTTCGAGTAGTAGTTGACGATTTTGCCATCCAGTGTATATTGGTGAGGAATACTCTCATAGGGCTTGAGGTCAAGGTCCAGTACAGACACTGAGAAGGTAAGGCGGGATTTTGACGAAGGGACAACAGGTTTTTGACCAGGGCTGGAAAAATAAAATGCAATGTTGAGACTATGCACACCCACTACAACCTGTATCCCAGCTCACAGGAACAGCAATGGTGGGCACAACATTGTTTCTGCTGGCTGTGGGGCACATGTGAAAAAAGTGTTGGTAGCAACCACTATGACAGGCCAGCAGACATAGACTAATGAGAGAGGGTTAACAAACTAACAAAAATGGAAAAGTAGTTATATAGGGTATATATTTGATATTCCCCATGTTTGGTGGTATAACCAAGCACCAAGCTAGCTACTACACAGTGCAAAGAATATGGAAGATGTAAGTGACCATCAGCCTAGAAAAGGACAACAAACTTTTATGTTCCTTTTCATCTCTTGGAAGAAACAAGTTCCTTCATGCTTACATTTGAAGAAAATTTGGTTTCATGTTTTATTTCTCAAACCATATCTATAATGCTTTGTGTTTTGTTTCTAGGATGTTTACATTTTAAAAATATCCGAATAATTATAAAATTATAACAACAATGAACATCCTTAAAACTAATTTCAGAATGCTGAATCTTATACTAAGGTTGCTCTCCTCTCTGAGTTTCTTGCACATTGTAAGCATTCAAATGAATGGTTAAACAAAATACATATACTCAGATTAACCCATGAGAAGTATTCTGAGGTCTTAACTTCTCTATACTATCCTTCTATATTTAGAAAACACCATTCAAAAAACAAAGCCACTATTTTAAAAAAATTCTGCCTGGAAGTGGAAGTAGTTCACTAAAATTCCATGTTTACTTGTTTTTTAAATCATTTTATTGGGGGCTTGTACAACTCTTATCACAATCCATATATTCAGTCATTGTGTCAAGTACATTTGTACATTTGTTGCCCTCATCATTCTCAAAACATTTGCTTTCTACTTGAGCCCTTGGTATTAGC
>NW_022111330.1:263783-271013 GCF_000313985.2 Echinops telfairi | reverse complement strand
TAAATTATTATTATTGTCATGTCTTATACTGTCTGACGTCTCCCTTCACCCACTTCTCTGTTGTCCGTCCCCTAAAATTCTGTTTTAATGACATGAATCAAAGGCCAAGAATTTCAGTGTAAATGGTCTTTAGCAAATTCCTGCTCCACAATCCTATTTATAGGAAAAAACAAAATCAAGGGTTTAGCTACTCTTTCCCAAAGAATGGAGAAAAACAGTACATTCCAAAGCTCACAGGGCCCTCCAAATCGTGAACTCAGACCTCTGCTCTTTCAGTTAAGGATAGAGACCTGCAGCTCCAGGTAACCAACCATACCTGTTGCCAGCATCTGACAAGATTTCAGATTTTTAAGGGACCCTCAATGTGTGTTAAAGCCATCACTAACAAGATGACATTTATAGATAAGGGGGTATATTTAAGAAACAGTCCATCTGTTCCGGTGTTAGCTGTAGGGACGTTTCCAACCTGAAGACCATGAACACCTTAGGAGCTAGAGTCCCAGCACATAGCCCTAACAGTGACGGTGCCAAATCCCTCCCTGGTACTCATCAACCTAGGTTCAGAGGCCTGAAGGGGCAGTTCCAGGACATAATAATATTGAGAGGACCCAGGCTGACCCTCTTCTGTTGGCCTCGGTGTTGGAAAGGGCTTTGTCTAACTTGCCTGTGTGACTGTCTCTTCTAGGCCACTGACTAAATGGGAGGGACTAGGAGATAAAGCTGTCTGGAAACAGCAACTTTATGGAAGATTGAGGAGACCAGGCCTGGCCCAGATGGGTTCACAAAAGACAAGAGAAACAGTTCAGAATCAGGGAACAAAGGCTACTCTGGTTGCTTGTGCCACGGTTGCGTTTCCAAACAGTTTTAAGTGTATTACAGGTGACAGAAGAGGAAATGCAGCTGAAGACACGACTTTCTTTTAGCAACAGGGCAGAAAGAACAAAGCAGACTGCAGACATGTTTGCTTCAGATGGTGTGATGAATATGTGTAACTATTGAAACAGCTTCAGATTAATGATTATAGATGTAAATTTAATCTAAGAGATCAGTGAGATGACACATGTCAGTGATTGGTGATGTCTGTGGTTTTTCTGCAATGGGGGACATTCTTCTTTGTTGTAGGGGTGGGGGGTTTAGAATCACATGAGGAGGGAGCAGAGTATTTACCTAGGTCCCTCACATCACACTGAGCAGAAATCCTAGCCCATGGGATGCTTCAATGAGCAAGGGCAGCATCAACAGGTCTTCCCTAAAAGGATCCCTGGGTGGCTCTGGCATGCCACCGTTGTCTCATATCCTCTAGAGGTGTGTGGGCAGCAGAGAGAGTATCTGAGGTAGGATTTCTGCACTCTGCTACTCTCTACATTATAGCACCTACCTCTAGTCAGGGAACCAGTCCCTAAGCTCCCCCACCCCCCTCCTCCATCTTTCTCTGCCTCCCTTGACACTTTCCAGGTATCACTTTATATATGGTCACAGGTGACCTTGGTCACTGTCACCCCTCCACAAGCTTGTTTATTTGTAACCACGTGCATTCACAGCCATACCCATGCAGCAGAAGGGCTTTTCTGAGGACACGTTTCTTCTCATTTTCTTCTTCTTCAGAGTCTTGCAAATTTATGATAACTTTTCAACGTGGTCATAGGATCCAAATTTTTTTTTTTAACTTTTATTTTTATTTATTTATTTATTTTAACATTTGGATCCAAATTTTTTATAGTACTAATTTGCCCCAATTCTGACTGGCAAAAGTTCTCTACCACACAGCTTTTATAGTCCAAGTTTTAACACTTTTTTTTTTAACATTCCAAGATGTAAACAAGCACAAATTGATGTCTATCTATTAGGAATGCTCTCTGTCACATCATCTTTTTTCTGGGTACCCTGGAACTTTCTGGTGACAGATCTGCTTGGTGCATTTCATGACTGCCTTGCTGCACTTATTAAGTATACTTCTAAAGCCTTGGAGAAGTTCTTATGATAAATTATCAAGTGGCAAAAATATGATACAAAGTTATAATAAAAAATAGCACATCATAATTTAACCATTTCCTTCTTTATGGACATTTATCTTGTTTTCAAAATTTCCAATCAGAGCAGTGCTTAACCAACTCTGGGAACACAAGGGCCTCCAATGGCACATGACATGATTGCTAGAAATGGAGTCCCCAGGACACAGGCTGGGCACTTCCTTGGGTCTCATCCTTTTTCACACTGGAAGGGGTACTTATTTTCTTTTTGAGTATCTTCCAACTTGGTAAAAGCAAAGGAAGTCTGTTGTCCACGAAGTGGGTAGGCCTTTGTGTGTCCTTGCTCATCACATCTGACCTTGGTTCTGACATTTGGAGGCTACTTCTCTGTCTCCCCCATATTTTTGGAGTAAGCTCAAGATATTCTGTGTCAGACAGTGGTCTGGTGCAGTACCCTGAGAGTCACATTTCCTATGCTCCCACCCTCAGTCAAAGGCCCCTGTAGCCAGGCACCTTCTCCACCTGCACTCCCTGTTCCTCTGCCCTCATGTTGGTTGCTGCTGAACAATCAGTAAAGGTGCAGGGAGGACCTGAGCCCTACACTGAGGGTGTCAAGACTACATACATGTGTGGTAGTGAGTGACATGCCCCCTTCAAGACTGGTCTAGATCCCTCTGCCTGATCTTTTTTGGTAATCTGAGCTTCCTTTCCTAACTGTGTCTGATTCTAGAAGGATGCTGAAAACAAACGTCTTTGGGCATTATCTCCCAATATGAACTCAATCCAGTTGACTAATTACTCATAACTATGTATGTGGGTTCGCAAACAGTTGGGAACCAACCAGGCTAGAAATTTATGCCCACACACTGAGCCCCTGCTTATACACAAAGATACAAACACTGTACTTAATAGTATCTCTGGGGATAGGCACTGAGGGCACTTAATTGAAGTTTTCATCTAAGAGAACATCCTTTTTTAAAAGTTCAATTCTGTCCTCTGTTTCTCAATGTCTTAAATCATAAAGTAGAAAATTTTGGACCTGACAGAGAACAGAACAACCTGGGAACTGCCAAGTTCTAAAGCATAAGTAGAGTGGACGGCAGCAGCCAACAACGGTCATCTTGACTCAGGAAAACATTTAAGATGAGTCACTATGAAAAATGTAAAAGATTTAATAAATACTTTGTTCCCAGGGGGTCAGACAACAGAAAAGTGGGTAAAAAGAGACATCGGGCAGTGTAAGAAAAAATAATAATCATTTATAAATTATCAAGGGTTCATGAGGGAGGGAGAAAAATGAGGAGCCGATACCAAGGGCTCAAGTAGAAAGAAAATGTTTTGAAAATGATGATGGCAACAAATGTAAAAATGTGCTTGACATGATGGATGGATGTATGGATTGTGATAAGAGCTGCATGAGCCCCCAATAAAATGATTTTTAAAAAAACTTTGTGTAGAATTTGGCATCTCTGGGTCCCTGGGTGGTACAGAAAATTGGACATTCAAGTCAACCTACATGTGTCTCAGAATAACAGCCTGGTTTTCAACTTCTAAGCACTTAGATAATGATAGTAATTTTCAGTTTAATGTAACAATTCCTTGAAGCTATTCTCAAGCCGTCATTTTTTCAACCACCGACAAGCTAACAAAGCAGTTGTTAGGTCCAAGCTGCCCAGACAGCCCTGAGATCAGTCCATCTTTGTGGATGATGTGCCCTCGGATGGCCCTTCCCAAGCCACATGACCTCATTGGCATCCTCACCTTTCATCCTGCAAGCAAGGGGAGAGGGCAATCATGATAGAGCAGTCCTTGGCAGTCATGGCAACACGGTACTGCTGCACCTACAAAAGAAGAGTTCAGGTACAGGTGACATACCTCAATACCACCACCATAGGACCCCACACAAATTTTCTCTCCTCCCTTCACCCCTGTGAAGGCCAAGAATTGTTTTCTTTTAAACAACACAGTTTTTAAGGAATAAAGAATGTGGTCAGCACTGAGCAGGTACGGCAGGGGCAAGAGGAATGAAAAAAATCCCTTCACTCACACCCAACCCAAACAGCACTGTTCCAGCAGGCTGCTTACAAAGGCCAACCCTGCTCTTTGATTTCATCCATGTAAGAAGCGTGCAGCTTCTTTCCCCCAACCTCTTCTGTCCCAGCTCCAAGGAGTCATTAATCCAGTTACTGTGTCTACAGACTTAGTTATATTGGATTTCATATAGAAAACACATTTAAAAACAAATAACACCACCAAAACTTAACAAGAATAACAAAGTAAAACAGATAAAAATCTCAATAGAAAATTAAAGCAGAAAATATTAAAAACTAGCTAATTCACTTTCCAATTCATTCTGCATGATAACAAGGTTATTCACATCCTTTGTCCATCCATGGTCACCAAGAGCTTAATCCATATGTATTTCCCCTCAATTTTTTTTTTAGAACGGAAACAGCTTTAACATGGGTTTAAAGGGAAATTAATGAAAGCTATTACGTTTGATCTATGTCTACCATAATCGATTTTATAACGCTCTTTCATAACAGGGCTATTCACATCCTTCAACTATGAGTGGATGGGCTTGACAGGAATGGTTCAGTGTAGGTTGCTCTCCAGGAAGTCCTCGGGGAATAGGTAGGTTCTGTGCAGGGCCATCAATCTGGGTGCTTTTGTGACGGTGCTGGGCACACAAGCCAGCTGGGGCTTGGGAAGAGGCCAGTGAAGCCATGGGTGGATTACTCATAGGAGGCATAATTCCTGCGAACATAGGGATGACATACTCTTCAGCAGCATCACCATGTTGAGCCCCAGAGGTGGCAACCTGGGTAGGCCTAGGTCACCAAGGGTAGGGAAGTCTTCTTGCAAGTGTGGACCCCAGGGGCCACCAGTACCTAGGGGGTTCCTTGAGGGTGTCGCCACGCGCCAGGCCCTACCCTTCCACATGTCTGTTGAGAATGATGACAGCTAGCCCCTTGGCTCTGTTGGCAGGAACCTCAAGAACCTGCTCAACCTTAGATGGCCCTTCTTTGTTGGAGGCTTTTGGGGTGTGGTCAGGGCTGGGGACAATGAGGCCCCAGGCTTCTCAAAGCCATTCTTTTTGTTCTGGCCCCCTTTGGTGATGGCCTAGGAGATGGCCAGTATGGACACAGAAGGGGCTGTGGTAAGTCAGCCAACAGCTACTAGGGAGTCTTCTCCACTGGAGCAGCCGGCCGCTCCAGCAGCCCTTACTGCCCACTATCAGTCTTCATGGCGGACGGGGCTCCAACAGCAGATGGGCTTTGACAGCGCCACCACTTTTCTGCTGCATTTCCAGGTGGAGATGATGCTGGTGAGGGAGAAGTGGGGCAAGGAGATCAAGAAAACCAAAGCAAGGAAGCCCTCTTCCTGGTGGGCACAGGGTAAGCAAGTGGCCAGCCTACAGGGCCCCGGCTCAGTTGCGATGGGGCCTGAGGGCAGGCTGAGGAACTCCTTACCCATCAGTGTCTGGGGTCTTAAAGGCTTGTATTCAAACAAGCAGCCAGCTAAGTTAGGTGTTAACTAAGTCCACACAGAGGAAGCACACCAATCAGTGTGATCCACAGATGACAATAACAAAATCCAAATATGACAAAGGTTAAATTATGAACACCTAATTTGTAGAAGGCTATGGAGGACAGTGGAAGCTCAAAATTCACCTGAAGAGTATCTAGTCAGATTAAGCCCCTTCTAGCCAAAGGCAAGAACTGAAACAGGTTTACTATCGGACAGATTATTGTAAATGGAACCCAATCTGAATTTGCTCTAGGCTCAAATATTTCTCACTTGTTCCACGACAGAAAATTTTCTCTGGCCTTTTAAATATTGACGGTGGTCGTTTCTTTCTTACTCTTTATTTGCATTTTTAATCTTTATATTATTATTTTATTCTTGCTGTTTTGTTTTTTATTGTTTCTGTTGGGTTTTCCAGTTTGTGAAGCACAGAATGAGTTTTGATGGTTTTTCAGGGATGTGGAGGGGCTGAGGGATGTGGAGAGAGGGGCTTTGGGGAGGGGCAATGAATGCGGGAAAGGGGAGGAAGCACTAGGACTGACTGTGATGATGTATGGACAACTTTTTAAAAAGTGATTTAACCATGGAAATGTATGATATTTGAACACTACATCAAGAAAACTATTCAAAAAAGAAACCAAATTCAACCAATGATTACCATGGGTGAAAGAGAAAAAGTTGTTGCATAGGGGGCATTGAGGGAATATAAAGGTGGTGGGATAATTTGTTAAAAGGATATCAGTAATGGTTGTGCAACACAAAGAGTATAATCAATGGCACTGAATTATACATCCAGTAGTTGGGGAATTGGAGAATATTTTGCTGTGTATATTTTTGCCACAATTAGATAAAATAATAATTACATGACTCACAGTGAGTACAAGCAAGAAGGAAATGTTCTGGAATTGAATGTAGTGATAACTGTACAATTCTTGAAATATTGAATTGTATGATGTGCAGATAGAGTGCTCATAAAACTGTTAAAAAAGACATCCGTGTCCTTGAGTTTGGGCACAGGTGGCAGATTTGAAGGCAGGACCCTCATGGCTGGATCCATGTTGAGGCAGAAGTAGAAGGTGCCACTGCCTCCTCCTTGGACCACACTCTCCAGTAGTTTTTGCATTTCTCCTGGTGCTGCGCAGCAAGACCCAAATGGCTGCCCGCATGTCCTCCTTCCAGCTTCCACAGAGCGTCTGCTGGGCTCCACGTGCTCCAGTCTGGCTGTGTGGCCCTGGCAGCTGTACCTATCCACTTCCTCAAAGTCCTCATTCCAAATGACCTGCGTTGTGAGTGCCAGGGAGTAAAGCTAAACCATGAAGGTCAATCTGGTGGTACTGGGGGGTGAACTGCTCTGAACTGCAGCATCCCTCCTCACAGACTTAGTACTGCTCCAGGAAGTACTCTTGCTTCAGTAACTCAGTTGATTTCAAGGATGTAGAATGATCTCTCAGGAACCAAGGACAAAGGCCAAATTACTTGAGGTAAAGTAACTGTTTACCCTCTAGGTTCCTTAAAAAAATAATGTAATATATTATGATCATCTTAATTGATACAGAAAAGACATTGGACAAAAGCCAACATTTCATGATAAGAACGCTCAATAAATTAGGAGGATGAGGAAAGACACCTGAAATGTCCAAGTCCCTTCTCACTGCCTCTTAAAAGGGATGACCCCCACCCCCAACCCCACATTTGCTCACTTCAGACCAGTGAAGCCACTTCACCTCTCAGA
>NW_022111330.1:259365-263671 GCF_000313985.2 Echinops telfairi | reverse complement strand
CCCGTGTCACTGCTTTCAATTGCCCCACTGACCCCTGACCTGCACATTATGAACTCTCTCAGGGCAGAGTTTAGACTTTTACCTTTTTCCCCTGCCTCTTTATAACAAAAATCTTGGTACTATTTTTATTGTTCCCTTTTTAATCAGTAGCACCCTTTCTTTCCCGCTTTTTAAGAAAAATATTTTTTTTCTGCCACCATTAAATCCTTAAGTTAGCAACACCCTCATCTCCCAACCAGCACCTCCTTCAGACCACCCCAGGACATTCAGAGCAATATCCTGCCTCCTGGAACCAGTCATGTTTGCCTCTTCCCCCCCCAACTCCCATCCCAATAAAAGGTACGTGGCTCTGCTACTTCTTCCCTGACTCTTCTCAGACTCTTCTCTTGAAAGGTGTGAGCCCAGCCCTCACAGTCACTCAGCCCTGCACTGCCCTGAGTAACATCATGTCCTCCTGCTGCATTCAGTCCCTTCACCCCCGACCACTGCTGAGACTCAACACTGCAGCCAACCCAAACACTCAGCCAGGTGGAGTCACTCAGCCGCAGCCACTGATTGCAACTGCTCCACTAGTCCTGCCCTTCTGTGCTTCCCAGCCCAGGATCTAAGCACACCTAGGTTTCTCAGCCCTCTCCCCCAAACACCGCTTTCTCAGTTCACACCAGCTATAACACTCCGGGGCAGAACTGAGACCCTAACTTAATACCAACAGTTCTCTCTTTTTCCTTTTCTTCTTCCTTTGTCCTCTTTCGTTTTACTTTTAACTAAGACAAAGGTTTGTATTACCTTTACAGTCTTTTTCAATTAGTACTACTCTTTCTTTTATCCTTTCAAAATAAGGTGTTTATTTTAAAAATTATAATTCTTAAACTAACCTTACCTGATCCTTTTTATCCTACTTCATTTACTACTTTCCCTTCTATTGTTTTTTTTTTTCATTTCCTTCTCCCCTAATCTTACCTCTGCTACCTATTCGTAAGTCTATTATTGAAGTGGTCAAGGATTTTTTTTTAAAATCATTTTACTGGGGGCTCATACAACTCTTATCACAATCCATACACACATCCATTGTGCCAAGCACATTTATACATTGGTTGCCATCATCGTTCTAAAAATATTTGCTTTCTATTTGACCCCTTGGTGTCAAATTCTCATTTTCTCCCTATCCGCTCCCTCCTCCCTCATAAGCCCTTGATAATTTTTAAATTATTATTATTTTGTCATATCTTACACTGTCTGATGTCTCCATTCACACACTTTTCTGTTGTCCATACCCCACAGAGGAGGTTATATGTATATCCTTGTAATCGGTTCCCCCTTTCCACCCCACCTTCCCTCCACCCTCCCGGTATCACCACTCTCACCACTGGTCCTGAAGGGATCATCTGTCCTGAATTCCCTGTGTTTCCCTCTCCTATCTGTACCAGTGACATCCTCTGGTCTAGCCAGATTTGTAAGGTAGAATTGGGATGATGACAGTGGGGATGGGGGTGAGGGGAGGAAGCATTTAGGAACCAGAGGAAAGTTGTTTGTTTCATTGTTGCTATACTGTACTGCACCCTGACTGGCTGTCTCTGCCTCGTGACCTTTTTATAAGGGGATGTCCAGTTGCCTACAGATGGATCTTGGGTCCCCACTCTGCACTCCCCCTCATTCACAATGATTTGATTTTTTTTGTTTTTTTTGGTCTTTGATGCCTGGTACCTGACCTCTTCGCCGCCTTGTCATCACACAGGCTGGTGTGCTTCTTCCATGTGGACTTGGTTGCTTCTGAGCTAGATGGCCGCTTGTTTACCTTCAAGTCTTTAAGACCCCAGACGCTATATCTTTTGATAGCCGGGCACCATCAGCTTTCTTCGCCATTTTCGCTCTGTGGTCAAGGATTTTGCCTAGCTGGAATCCACAATCAATCAATCAATCAATCAATCAATGCTTATGGAAGCAGCAGTCAAGAGATTAAAAGATGCATTGCCCTGAGTAAATTTGCTGCTTAAGACCTCTTTAGAGTATTTATAAGGAGAGAGGTTAATTTGAATACTAAGGTGTGCCTGGCACAAGCCAGGGTATTTTCAATTACCTCATAAAAAACAGTTGGACATTGAATAATGAAGACTGAAGAAAAACTGATGTATTTGAATTGTGGTGCTGGAGAAGAATACTGAAAGTCCAACAGACTGCCAAAAAGACAAACAAATCTGTCTTGAAAGAAGTACAGCCAAGTTACAGGTCCTTAGAGGCAAGGATGAAGAGACCTGTCTCATGTACTTTGGACATGTTTGAAGAGAGTCCAGTCGTGGTAGATCTCAACAAGATGGACTGAAATAGTGGCTACAACAATGGGCTCAAGCATAGGAACAACTGAGGACAGTACAGAAACAGACAGTGTTTTGTTCTTTACTGCACAGGGTTGCTATGGGTTGGAACCGACACAATGGCATCTAACAAAAACACAACTCAACGGAAATAACTACCCCCATACAACCCAATCTCTCTGCCATCCCTAACAGCTACAATAAAATGTCAAGGAAACAACAGATAATATTGGTCCATACACAGAAAAAAAGAAAAGCAGGCTCATGCAAGTGAACAACAATTAGACCTAAAAGAAATGGCTTAAATTGAATAGGCTATGGAATTCCAAAAGAATAATTCAGAGGAATGATGATTGCGCACATTCATCAGATGAATAAAGGATCTGACAGAAAAAAATGAAAGGGCAGAAAAGCTAGAAACCTCGCTATAACTTTGTAGTAGTTACATTTATGTCCACTTAATATCTATGTGAAGGAGGGGATGGAGTTTAACCTGTCAGTTAAGTGGTAGCCTAATGATTCCTCCTTGGGAGTGGGGCTTTTTTATATGGCGAAAGTGGTAATTTCTCCCTCTCTACCTTCCTGCTGGCTAGGACTCTGTGTCTGCCTCCAGGACAGCACCCATGTGGGCCATCTGACCCTGAAAGCTTTCAGCGCCCTCCCATGTTTCCACTGATCTTGGATCTCCACACTTCTGCATCCACCCATCTGTGATCTTTCTGCATTGTCAGTTGCATCTGTGCGAGTCTGAAAAGGGCCCCAACTAGCATTAGACATGTGGACTTGAGTTGGATTGGACTGGGATGTCTTCTTGATATGAAATTACTTCTTAATATAAAGTTCTTTCTTATACATAGATAAACGTCATTGATTTTGTTTCTCTAGACTACCCAATATAACACAAAGACTTAAAAGAAAAACTTCAAACAGAAATTCAGAAGTTGTATACCAAAATAACAGAATCACACACTATAAATGAACAGAGAAATAAAATTGAAGATGTGAAAGCCTGAAAATAGTGAGCTTGAAGACACACTTTTTTACTCTAATCTAAGAGAAGAACAAGTAACAAAGCACACAAACACAAAGTAGACTGAAGAACGCCTAAGAACTATGTGGGACATAATCAAGAAAAACAACCTACAACTTATAGGGACTCTGGAAAAAGAAGAAACAAAAAATCCTGAGAAAATAGTGCAAGAACTCCTGGAAGAAAATGTCCCTAACTGCATACAAGATAAAAACTAACTATCCTCCACCATCCCCCACAGAAGAATTCACTTCACAGGACAGCACTGAAGCTACAGCTCAAGGAGAGGGACCTGTCTGATCTGAGCACATAGGTGCCAACAAGGGGGGAGGGGAAAAGAAAAAAAAAAAGAGTGAAGCACATCCTGACTCACCAAGCCCTGAGGACAATGTTTCTGCTCAGAGCAGCAATGCACAGAGAGGATCACAAGGCCGGCCTCACCACGGGACACAGCATTCCTCACTGACCCATAGCACCATGGAGGACAACACTAGAGATACATGGCGGGAATTGTGGCCGCCCTGAGCCCACTATGCCAAAGCCAGCCACTGGGGGCATACAGCAGAGCAGCGGGGAGAGCAAAGCAATGAAGTCCCCAGGAATAGATGTGGGGCCAGGGCATGGCACCCCATCAGACTCGACGGGAAAGCACTCGTAAAGGACAACAAATAGACCCTGAATTATTTATAGGGTTTGTTGTTGTTCTTGTTGTAGCTATTGTTTTATTTTCTATTGTTGCTTCATTGTACTCGGTCTTGTGATGGTGCATATTGCTGTCACTGCATGTCTACCTGGAAGGGATAGGTGGGATAAACAAGCCAGAAGAGAGATCAACAGGATTGACAGTTCCAGGAGGACATGGGAGATAGGGAGGCAGGGGAAAGGAAGTGGGTGTAGACAAACCCAGGGATAAGGGAACAAGTGATCCAAAATCAGTGGCAAGGAAGGTGTAGGAGGTCTGGCA
>NW_022111330.1:255390-258120 GCF_000313985.2 Echinops telfairi | reverse complement strand
GACACAGTGGATCGATGTATGGATTGTGATAAGAGCTGTATGAGCCCCCAATAAAATGATTCAAAAAAACCAACTAACTATCCAGGAAGTTGAGAGACGACCAATTAGGATGGACCATCAAAAGAAAAACATCATGTCATACTGTAGTCAAACTCTCCAATGTCAACCAAAAGGAAATAATTCTGACAGCAGAAAAAAATAACAGTGACATTCACAGTGGCAACAATTAGAATAAGTTCGGATATTTTCCAGCAGAAACCATACAAGCAAGAAGACAATGGAGTGACATACTAAAGTAGTGAAAGGAAAAAGTTCTCAACTAGTGAATCTTGTAGCCAACATAATTATCATAACTATGAGGGAGAAATAAGTATTCCCAGATATGAAAAATGAAAGGAATTTGTAAAAAGAAGATCACCACCGGTATTTAAAAACCCAGAGCTCTGAATGGTAAAAGACTAGATGTCTTCCCTGTGAGAACAAAAACAAGACAGAGACATCCATTCTTGTCACTAGAGCTTCTAACCATTGCATTTAGGCAATAATAAGGCATACAAATCAGAAAAAAAGTAAAATTCTCTATTTGCAGATAACATGATCTTATAGAGAAAGAATCCTAAGAAATCCACTAATACTAAAACTAGCAAACAATTTTAGCAAGGCTAAAAATACATGATCAAGACACAAAAATCAGTTTTATTTCTACACATACAATAAATATTCCAAAAATGAAATTGATGAAGCAATTTCACTTACAATAGCACCAAAAAGGATGAAATATTTAGAAATTCACAAGTGTAAAACATATACTCTAAATCAGAGGTCCTCAAACTTTTTAAACAGAGGGCCAGTTCCCTGTCCCTCAGACCCATTGGAGGGCCAGACTATAGTTTAAAAAAAACCAACTGTGAATAAATTCCTATGCACACTGCACACATCTTATTTTGAAGTAAAAAAACAAACAGGGCAAAATCACCTGGTGGGCTGGATAAATGTCCTCAGTGGGCCGCATGTGGCCTGCGGGCCGTAGTTTGAGGACCCCTGCTCTAAATATTATAAAATATCATTGAAAGAAATTAAGACCTAAATAAAATTAAAAACACCCCATGTTCATTTATCATATAACTTAATATTGTAAGACAGTAATATTGCCCAAATTAATCTATAGATTCAACGCAATCTCTATCAAAGTCACAAATAGTTGCTAGTTTCTTTGGAGAAATAGACAAGCTGATTCTAAAACCCATATAAAAATTTATGGGACCAAGCAGAGCTAAAATCTTAAAAGGAAGAACTAAGTTGGAGGACTCACAAAATACAATGTAAACAAGGAAGTAGATTTCTACTGGGGAAAGGTCTGGGTACTGCTGATGCTGGAGTGGAGTTTTGCCTACTTCTGTAATGTAAGGTAGTCCAAAATTCAATTAGAGGTTACTGAAAAGCCCAAACTCATTACCATCCAGTCAATTCTGACTGAAAGCAACCTTATAGGACAGGGTAGAGCTGCCCCTGTGAGTTTCTAAGACTACAACTCTTTTGCTTTATATTTTATTGAGGGCTCTTACAATGCTTATTACAATCCATATACCAATTGTATCAAGCACATTTCTACATACGTTGCCATCATTCTTTTCTAGACAGTTACTTTCTATTGAGACCTTGGTATCAGCTACTCTTCCCCACCCGCCGTGACCCCTCCATAGATTATAAATTATTGAGATTTTCATATCTCACACTGACCACTGTCTCCATTCTACCACGGCTTCATCTGTTCTTTCCCCTGGAGGGGTGTGTGTGGTTGTGTGTCAGTCATTGTGATTGTTCCCCTCCCCCCCCCCTTCCCATTTGGTATCTCTCTTCCCATTCCTGCTCCTGGGCGGCATGTATCATGAGCTCTTTTTCTTACCTCCACCTGTGTACACGGCTCCAGTCTAGTCCTAAGTGAGAGGCATCACTGGTGTCATGGTGGTGGGGGGTGAAGAAGCCTCAAAGAACCAGAGGAATATTGTGTTTCATCGGTGCTTTACTGCACCATGGCTGACTCATCCCTTCGGGGTGACCCCTCTGTGGGGGATGTTCGAATGTCGACAGATGGGCTTTGGGTCTCTGCTCTGACTCCCCCTCATTCTCAACCATATGGTTTTGTTTGATCATTAAGGATCTTCTGATGCTTGCTACGTGGTCCCAATGAACCTCACGATCACAGAGACTCTTTACAGGAGTAGAAAGCCTTGTCTTTCTCCCAAAGGTTACTAAAACTACAAATGCAAATTTTTTTTCCTATGCAAGTTCATAGTGCCCATGGATTTCCTCCAGAGGATCAAAAATAATAGGGCTTCCTCAGGACATCTCTAGGTTTGAGGTCTAGAAGGAAGAACTACTCAGCCATGAGTAGGGTGATGGGGTCCAGGCCACCTGAGTACGGGAACCCAGAAAGGGATTGTTGATACTGACTCCATTCTGAACCTGCTGAAAATGAAATGCACTTCAGCAGACTTGGGGCTTCCAGTCAGAACAGGGATGAGTGCCAAAGCTTCTCACAGGCTGAAGGATTAGGGTACATGGCTATGAGGAAAAGGGCTAGGCCCTAAGAGGGCTGGGATATAAGAAACTCAGAGAAATTCTCTTTAAAATTTATATTATCACCTGGCTCTAGAAAAACCTACCCGTAGGATAAATGTTAGCCACTCTTTTAAAAAATATTTTATTTATTAGAACTCTTTAAAATCA
>NW_022111330.1:240343-253680 GCF_000313985.2 Echinops telfairi | reverse complement strand
TCGGGGGTTTAAGTGGAGAGAAAATGTTTTGAGAATGATGTACAAATGCGCTTTACACAATTGATGTGTATATGGATTGCGATAACAGTTGTATGAGCCTCTAATAAAATGTTTTAAAAAAATCAGTTTTTGTGGGGAGCTCTTTTAGGTATAACATTCCACAGTATTAAAACTATTTTTGGTTTATAGAAAAGTTAAACAGAGAGTAGAGAGCTCATTTGTCCCTTTATACCTTGAATGCCTGTAGTACAGTTATAACAACTGATACCTGACTATAAACTAATGTCCATAGTTTGCTTTAGGTTTCACTCTGTCTCGTACATCTTGTAGGTTTTGACAAATGCCAGTTTGTCATGCAGAATAGTTTCACTGCCCTAAGAAATCTCCGGTGCTTCTATTCATTGCATTCGAACCCCCCCGTCCAAACTCATGACAATCACTAATCTTTTCACTATCTTCATAATGTTTTACTTTGTCCAGAATGTCCTATTATTGGAATACAGTATATGGTTTTTGTAAACTTAGAGTTCCTATTTTAATCGTCCTAATTTTCTACTTTTACAATGAGTAGGCAGTGAGAAACAACAGTGCTCAGGAACAAAGCCCCACTAAGTTTGTGTTCAGCGTTTAAGGTGCGCAGGGCCCGGCCCGGTCCAGGAATCGCACCTGCCCTACCTTGGTTAATGCGTAGGCCAGGGTCCCATCGTCTTCAGTAGAGCCATCGAGCAATTTCTGGTAAAACGCTTCATTGTAAGGTCCATCTATTTGTAATGTTTTTCTGAAGGGGGAAAGCACACACATAAAAACAAGGTAATAAAGATATCTGAAGGAGTTTTTCAAACTGTTAAAACACATTTAATTTTAAATATACACGTTCAATATTAAAGAACACCTATTGTGTCATCAAAGAACCCTGGTGCTACAGAGGTTAAGCTTTCACCCACTTACTAAAAGGTTGGCAATTCAAACCCACCAATCACTTTGGAGGATAATAATGGGCACTCTACTTCCATAGAGATTACAACCTAGGAAACCACATGGGGCAGTTCTCTGAGCTATGGGGTTGCTATAACTAGGAAATGACTCTATATCAAACAGCAATGTACTATCTCTTCTGGAAAGTACAATTTGTTCTGTAAAGCACAAAAGTCTTAGCGATAACCTATCAAAGCCAGAATGTCAGTAGGTCTAGAAGTTGAGCTCTCTCCTGTTTATGACTAATGATATATGAGGTTAGAAATGTCCATAAGTACTGGCTTGGGGGTACAGGAGAGTTTAGTCTCAGGCCTGTTTACATCTCAGTGACTTCCAATTCAAGACAGGTCTGGAGACCAAAAGCTCAACTCTAGAGGGGGTGCCACAATCCCACTGACAAGTCACTTTAGAGCTCATCTGAGGAAGCTCTCATAAACGGAGCAACACTGCCCTCTATAGGTAGTTGGAGATATCGCGGGAAGGCCAGTTCTTAGAAGGCACAGCCATTCACAGAACATGCTGTCTTTTCTAGAAATGGATAAGTAACAAGTAATGTGGTGATGACACTAGTTCCTCCTTTACCAGACCCAGGCCCAAATCTAAGGTGGGTGTTTGAAGGGAAGAGCGGTGTACTCATCAGAGGGATGTGTCCTGAGATGTGCTATTTCTTCTCTACTGACACATTTGATGTGGGAGTTGGCTCCATCTTACCTGGGCAGTACTCCTGTAGCACTACCCTCAGGACTGTTTGGTGACAAACAAGACATCATGGCCTACTACTTACCTCTGCTCAGGAAACTCCTGTAGGTACCGCTCAACCCGGCTGTACAGAGGGTAGAGGCCCTCAATATCTAGCATGTCCAACATCTGCACCTGAAGGGTTTTGTACAGAAGACAGTCCTTCGGTAGCCCAGACTGCTCTGCGGTGTTTATTCCTTCCAAGAACATAGGAAAAAAAGGGATTTTTTTTTAATCAAAGAATAAAGACTGATGAGCTCCAAAAGGAAGCAGCAGTGAATCAATGGAGGCCTAGGTTCAACCCTCCTCTAGGATCAATACTGGGTGCCCTAGACAGGTGAGGGAGATGGTCGAATTTTAAAGGAAGAGTCAAGCTACCCTTCAAGTACTCACTGCAGGTATCACCTGAGCACCCCAAGGTACATGACCCTGCCAGGCACTGAGGGTTGAAGAAAAGTCCCACAGGTGTGAGAGAGGACTATGCGATGAAAGGCCAGCAGCCCCACCTGCTCGCTATCAGCCTGTCCTACTTAGACTAGCCTTTCTATTTCATCACACTGTGATTTATGTTTACAAAGAAATTATTCACGCCACATCAATCAATGCATAGGGTTTCACATGACTATAATAAAACCCCCCAAATTTGCAAATACCACTGCCCTTTACACCAAACAAGCTGAATCCAGAGCATGAACCCATGCTGAGGTGACGCGAGGCACCAGGCAGTCGCTAGTGTCTGTGTAATGCTCTGGTGAACTCATCGTCGCCGACATTAAACCTTGCCAAGGACCTATCTTCATATTACAAAATCAAAATGAATGTGACTCAACAAGCACATCGTGAATACCTCTGTATATGACTTTTGAGGGACTTAACCATCTTTCGTAAAGAAACAGACAACGGCAAAGCAAACACCAGAGTCTAAGTTTGCTGCACAGATGAGGGCTGTCAGGTGTGCCCCAGGCCTGGCTTGCAGTGCTCATGCGTCTGGGTGGTGGGAGCCTGGGGAAGCTGAGAGTTGGCTTGGGTGCGCTTACAGCATGCTAACGGAAAAGAACACCACCGTAAGCCCTCTAGTGATCAGGGTCTTTTTTTTTTTTTAATCAATTTTTGGGGGCTCGGACAATGCTCATCACAATCCATACACACATCCATTGTGTCAAGCACATTTGTACGTTTGTTGCCATCATCATTCTCAAAACATTTTCTTTCTACTTGAGCCCTTGGCATCAGTGACCAGGGTCTTAAATGCCCCTCTGGAGAGATACTTTTCATTTAAAATTCATGTTCTTAGAATATGAATATGACTTTATCAATTTTTGAAAAAATGATCATGTATTCCTTTAGTAACATGGAAAAAAGATAAGAATAAATTGGCATGAGGTAGGGGCACAGCCAAGAGAAACAAGCAGGACATCTGTGAGGAGGGAAGGCACCAGAAGGCTGGATGTCAACTCCCTGGGTAGGAGTGGCCATAGAGGATAGTACGGTTACTGGTGAATCACATGAGAGGGCTGCTTACTCAACTCCAGACAACCATATTCTCACTGAAGGGTTAAGACCACAGGTATCTTTAGTATAAAAACTGAATAACAGAGTGTTAATACATGGCCTAAAATATTAAGTTAATGGCTATTACTCTCTCATCCCAAATGTTAAATTGTGGTGCTTACTAGTAGATGATAAAAAAATCAAATAAGGGGCCAATACACTTTAAAAGGAAAAACCCAATCCAGCCCAACCAGCTACGGACATAGGTATTATTCCTGGCACCACACCACTGCCAAACCGTATACCACAAGTGACAGCTGCTCCATCGAAAGGATGCACCACACACAGTATCCACCCTCTGGCCACCTAGGAGTGGTCTCAGTCCCATTCCTGCCTATGAGTCAGACACTCCTGGCCACATACACGTCCTTAGTAGATGGGTCTGAGGCCCCTGCAGCATCAGCAATGCTTACAGACCACTGTCTGGGGGAGGCTCACTGCTACGTCAAATTCCAGAAACGTTTAAACTATGGGACAATTTCCTTCATCTGCAAATCTTATCCTTAAGAGTTACAATGAGGATGCGATAATCTAAATCACAAAGAAGTGCATATATATGCATTTTATAAAATCTTATCATAGACAGGAAGCATGGAATCTTCAAGGGTATGTATGAAAGGCAGTGGGATACTCTACAGAAAGCCTATCAGACTCTAAGCAGGGACCAGAGAGAGTCACTGGTATTGTGGGCCAGTACTCTCCCCCCACCCCCCACCCCACCCCCTCTCAAATCTGTGTGCTCAACTCTGCTCTCACTACTGCCACACTACAGCCTTCACTCAGGATGGGGCCTACCTTGACAGCTCAGTTGCCTGCTGAAAGGGCTGGCTTCACAGGTTTGTGGACCCGGTGGGGAAGGCACAGCTCTCCAAGAACTTGGTCGGCTCTTATCCGTGCCACTCAGCAGCACCTGAGTGAGGACATGAACCAGCTCTCGAATCACAGCCCTGGTGCAGTGTGGCCCGCTGGCCAGGCCATTGGAAGGAAAGAAGAAGGGTTTCAGGTGGTGTGCAAGCTCACTCCAGTTAGCCACTGAGTCTTGAACTTCCTTGCCTCCATAAATTAATTCACCATTCTTCAGTTGGGGGAAAAGAGAAAATGGAAATATCAGCACCAAAAGACAACAAAACATACCTTCATCCCTGCTACAGCAGGGTGCAATCCATAGTGGCTGACATTCTAGTATGTCCCCTGTATAGAGCTTCCCCCCACACGATGGCCTCTGTAGGGAGAATTATCCATGAGCATGGAGTCACAAGGCCACTGGCCAAGAAACAAGTTCTGGTAGGATGTGCACCAGGAAAACAATTTTCACGATGTGAAGATAATGCCCTGGCCTGCAATACTCTTCCAGCATTTCTGAAATGGTAAGCAGACCCTCAAAGTACACAAGCAATATAATCACTAAGAGCAGGCAACCTAGTTATTGAATAGCACCGGTGACACACAGCTTGGCCAAGGACACAGGAGAACATTTGCATCCTGAGAAGACTCTCTTTTCTCCACCATCTGGGCATGTTGTCGCCATGGCCACAGTTGAAGTTTTTTCAGACTTCAGACTCAATGCCATACTTGTGCCCAAGCCAGTGCCTTCACTACACAGGAAGGGGCTCTAGCTGCCTCCCACATCCTCCTCAGTCAAATCGTGCTGCAGTGGTCCTGAGCCCGGAATCCATGGTGGGTGAGCTCTACATGGTACCAGACTTATCTATGTGAACAACAGCACACAGAAGGAATGGCATGTCGAGATTCAGTTATCAAAGACACTGGGACTCCATCATGGCTGCATTTCTCTATGATAAGCACTGGCCACACTTGGGCCAGGGGACCATCAAGAAAGCCAGAGGAGGGTTTCTAGCAAACGAAAGAAAAGCAAGTCTTCCTGACCTGGAGCACCTGTGACAGCAGTGTGGCAAAGCCAGGACCATGGGGGCAGAGCTGAGGCTATGGGGCAGTGGGCACAGCAGCCACCAAGCACAGGAGGGCCTGGGTTCACAACAAAGTGTGCCTCACAGGTGTGAACCCAGCCTTCTGGCTGTCCCTGGCTCTGTACTTCGGCAGTCAAGCTCCCTGGGGAATGAAGGGCATGCTTAGTAGCCGAGGGGTCGGGGCTGGGCAGGCAGTGACAATGCAAGGCTATCATAAGTCCATAATTGGACCCCAGTGATGCTTTTCACACAGAGAAGAAAAGTGTCCTTTTAATGATGGCCACCCACAGCCAGCATCAGCCATCACAGCACTAGGGTGGGGAGCACCATTACTGGGTGGATTCGCAGAAGATAGACAAAGTAGATTTTAATGTGTAGCAGATCAGTGATATAACAGAGACCGCGAAGCCACAATCATGGCAACTGTTCCCCACATTCTAGGTAAGGCTCTGGTGTTTCTGTTGTGCTGTTTTCGGGTCCAGGGGTGAGCTGAACGTCCCACCAGGACAATGACACCATATCACTTCTCTTAATTCATATCTTTAAAACAATGATCTAATCCCTTGGATATTTTCACAGGTTGATTCAGTAGAAGCAACACAGATCTCATCTCTGAACCAGGACCAGGCCAGGTCATGGGTTGTACAAGGGGCCTTGAAGCCCAGACAAGTCAGAGGACAGCCAGGGTCATAGCAATATGTGGGCACAGAAGACCCAAGGCAAGGTAGCAATTCCAAGTGGAGGAGAATTTGTCTTCAGATTTCATTATAAAACCATTCAGTCTTTTTAAGAATTAAAAATTAAACTCGTTTTTTTTATTTAAACTATATCCTTTCTCTGTATAATAGGGTAAGGCAACCACGCTAGCCATGTTCTCAGGGTCTGGTCGTAGTACAACGCACAAGGAGGGCACTTTGTTAGGGTTTTTAAAACAAACAAGCAGAGAGCCATGCCACCTGGACTCTGATCATCTTGGAGTTTTATAGTTACTGGCAAGCAGGACTAGCAGGGACCCTATAAAAATGGCCACTCCTCCATGACCAGAACCAGGGGAGATGCAAGTGGCAGTCCAGACTGCCCAGGACCCCAGCTAACCGAAGACCGGGTATAGGACCAGGGGTTTCTGAGACAGGTGAGAGGGAAGGCAGTCAGTGGCAAACTCCCACGCCCCTACCATTAACCTTTCAAACATAGGAAGAAGGAAAAAGTCTCTTCTACAATAACCACTGCACGTTCAAACAGAGGCTTTAATTGATGGCACGCAGGTGATGGCCCTGGGGCCACGGTAGTGACAGATGTGGGCCTTTCCTCATTCACCTCCAACACAAGCTTATCTATGAGCACCACCACTCCTGGAGGAAGCCTAGGTTCTTCACCAATGGCCATTTATGCTTCCTTTCAATATAGGCCTAAGTGGAGGAGGTGGGTATGGGGTGAAGTTAATGGAGAGCAGGCAAGGTAATGACAAGCCGAGGGAGCATGCCCTTAATATGTTGGCCCCTAGGCTGAGGAAGAGCTACAGTCTTCTCCAGGACCTGTGGAGCTTCCAACCCCTCTCACACTTACCCCCCTCTACCTCTTAACTCTTCATCCCTCACCTGCTAACTTTTACAACTTTACCCCTTAATCTCCTCACTCTTTTTTTCTCCTTCCTCACTCTTTCATCCCTCATGTCTGACCTTCTCACTCTTTATCCTCCTTCCCTCATCTCTTACCCTCTCTCAGGGTTGATGTCCCAATTCTGCTTCCCCCTTTTGAACTTTTCCAAGAGCCCCTGATGCTACTCATTTCAACGACAATAACCAGGAAGATAAGCAAAATAAAGTTGAGGACAGCCTGGATCTAGCAGGATGGGGTCAGGCTGCCCATTGTCCAGGTAGAAGAGCCTCAGAAAGATTTCCTTGGTGAATTGAAGGCCATGATGAGGTTTCACCAAAAACTTCAGGCCAAGATACCAGGTGTGTGCACAGGCCCTAGGGGTAGAAAATCCTGTGCATACCTGGAAGTTTACACCAGTGAAATGCAACCTGAAACCGGGCTCTAGGAACAGAGATGTTCAAGATACAAATATAAAGCCCTGGACTAACTATAACTAGAAGGCCTGACAGGGCACCAGAGCCACTGTGCTGAAGTTGCAAACACTCTCAGCCATTGCTGAGACAGTCCCATCCACCTGCTCATGTTCAAGGCCACAGGGCCCTTATAAGGCTTAAGGAACAGGGGCCTGGACAGGCCCATGTTTGGCAAAAAGTCAAAGGGATCCACTGGCCTCCACCCCCAAGAAACTACCATAAAATAGAAGCAACTCTTACCTTGAATATCTTTAAGTTGTTCTGTGCCTCCTGTAACAAACTTTTCAAGGCAAAGTGCATTCTTTGTTTATTTCTAAAAGGGGAAAGTATTATTGATATAATTCAAAAACAGTTGAAATCGTCCTTTGAACATTCTGGTATGTTTTTACAGGAAGCGCACTAAGGACGTCAGGGAGTTCTGCTCACGGGTCTCTGGGGCTTTGCTCAGCCACTGGACGTTGGCTGCTGAGCATAAGTCTGAAGAGACACACTTGCCCTGGGAAAGAAGACTTACTTGCAATAGAAACTAAGGGTATTTTCACATCTCCAGAGGTATGAGAGATCAAAGGCTTAACCACTTGAATTTTGATGTTGCAGATGGGAGAGGGCAAGGGCTAAGGGTCAATTAGTTTTTGACCTTAGTGGAAGACAAATCCAGTCCTGATTTGAATTTCAAGAAGAAAGCCAGCAAGTTACCAACAGCCTCAAGTCTGTGAGCACAAAGGCAGGCCCACCATACCTGAGACATTGATGGGAATACCAGCATGGGGCCTTCACACAATGACACCCCCATCACTACAAAGTCTTGCACAAGGAGTTAGACAAGGAGCATTTCCTTACCCTGAGTAGAGATCGAGGGGGCAGTATTTACTTATCTGCTTCCACTTTCCAGTTGCTACCTATGAAAAATGAACATGAAGCATGAGATAAGACATGACAAGACATCATAAGGGATCACACAAGCTCTGGGACATAATAATCCCAACAGCGCCCACCAAGCTTCCACACACTCAGGCTAGGAGGTGGGAAGGAAAACAACTAGATTCCCATCCCTTTCTCAGGATGGCGTCTCAGCCTGACATATGAATGGGGCAAGCAACTTACAGGGTTGAAGTTATGGCGATTAACAAAAATCATTAAATTGACACTGTCCTGTTGAGGAACCCTGGTGGTATATTGGTTATGAGTTGGGCTTCAATCCGAAAGGTCAGGTGTTCAGAACCACCAGCCGCTCCTCGAGAGAAAGACAGGGCTTTCCACTTTCACAAACAGTCTAGGAAACCCACGGGGAATGTTGCTATGAGTTAGCATCTGCTCAACAGCAGTGAGTTTTGGTTTTGTTTTGTTATGGACAAGTGTGTCAACAACAATTTGCACGTTCCTGGTGGGATTATAATTTGGCAAAACCCTTCAAAAGGCAGTGATGACAGATAACAAAGCCTCAGGTAGCACCATATGCATTACCAAACGGAGGCCACCATAGCAGAAATGAGCCAGTGGCAAACATATTTGCAACCCTTTAATACAGTCCCATATGTTTTGGTGACACCCAACCATAAAATTATTTCATTGCTACTTCATAACTGTAATTCTGCTATTGTTATGAAGCAGGCGACCCATGTGAAAGGGTCAATAGACCCCCAAGTTGAGAACCACTGGTCTAGAAGGATATGCAAGCTGTCAATATGAGCTTCCTATGGGAACGCAAGTTGCTTCGTGTATTTCTTATTGTTTCTATCCATAAAACATACAATTTGATATAATTCAATATTTTATTAATTCATTCTTTTACCCATTATATGAGCAGACACAGTCAACAGTAATGATGAAACCACTATTTAAAGAAAATGGCGTGACAGTCCTTGAGACTAAGGCCCTTCGTCTCCTTCAGGCCTGGAATGGAACTCACGCTTCTTATACTAGGCAGGTCTACAAAGGCACAATAATTCTAGGGAGGTACATATACCCTAGAATAATCAACAACTTGAGATCAAACATGGGCAATATTTGCCCACAGAGAAAGTTCAGAGGATTGTAATCAGTAACATGAAACAAAATGTGTATGAATTGTTGAACAGAAAAATGATCTGTTCTGCAAACCTCAGGCAAGCCACAAAAAAGTATTTACAAATGGCTCAAACATACCTCCTTTTCTCTAACTGTCTGTACAGCTACTCAATCAAAAAGAAAAGACAGCAGTGGAATAATGAAGTAAGGCCTCTAAAAATTCTCTCCTACATTAAAGCAATAAGAAATAGACATTTGTACAACTCTGGGAATTAACCAAAGGTTTGTACCACTCTGGAAAGCATCTATTAAAGAAAAACAGACAAATCCAAGTGAAACAGCAGGTTGCTTCATCACATTCTATTTTTTCTATGTCATCCCCACTATCTAGCTGCACAGTAGCCATATAAAACAACATCCTGTGTAATGGCTAAAACAAACAGCTTGCCAGTCAACTGAAGAAGCAGAGCAGCATTGGAATTTCTTCAAAGCCTAGAAAAATTAGCATTATCATAGTTTCTGGTATTTCGTGCAAGGTCTCACTTGCAAGGCTGTCTTTATAGAACTTCTTTAGAGCTCACCCAATTCAAAAGGTCTTATAACAGAAATATCTGTTGAAAAAAAATTAAAGGCACCCATTTAACCTCATTTCATGACTGCCTGGGGCAATGGGCAACAGCTAGTATAAACAATAACCCCAAACACCCAAACCAAGTTGATTCTATGCCGTTTTCAACAAAAAGAATGAAAAGACAGAGAGGGAGGGAAAAAAGAAGAGCTGATACCAAAGGCTCTAACAGAAAATAAGTGTTTAGAAAATCTTGATGGTGACATATGTACAAATATGCTTGTTACAATTGATGTATAGAACGTTGTAAGATTTATACGAGCCTCTCAATAAAATGATCTTTTAAAGAAAATGAAGACATGCACATAGGGAGTACAAAAGAACATCAACATATTGTACAGCAGGATTTATTAAACATTTTAAATCAACCACTTAAAACACATTTGAAGAGGTAAAGGACACCAGCACCTGACTGAATGGATGCATGAATGAACAAATGAATGGAAAGAATCCGGAGAACCATGTCACAACAGCTAGAAATAAAGAGACACTTCAATGAAAAGATGTTACTGCTTGCTATCTGTAATTGTTCATTCCAACTCATGGCAATATTATGTATAGCAGAACAAATACTTCCAGCGCCACCTTTACAATCATGGGTATGCTCGCGTCCACTGGGTCCATTCATCTTTTTTATCGACCCACCACTTTATTGAACATAAAATACTTCCTGTGCCACCTTTACAATCATTGGTATGCTCGCGTCCACTGGGTCCATTCATCTTTTTCGGGGACCCACTGTTTTACTAAACATCTGTCTGTCCTTTTCTAGAGGGTGATCGTTCCAGATGATATGTCTAAAGCAAGTTTTGCTATCCTCGCTTTCTTCGGAGTATTCAGATTGTATTTCTTCTAAGATTGCTCTATTTGTTCTCCAGGCAGTATATTAAACACTCTTCACCAACATCACAATATGACTACATCAGTTATAGCACTGTCCAGATTTCACATACATATAAAGTGATGAAATAGGACACTGTCAGGTGCAACCACGTTAGGGACACCTTAGCATGAATGCGACATCTTCATTTTTTAAAACTTGAAAGAAGTTTTTTGCTGAAGATTTTCCCAATGCAATGCATTGTTTGACTTCTTAACTTCTGCCTCTAGGGACACTGACTATTGATTCAAAATAGAATGAACTGATCGACAACTTCTTTTTCCTCTGTTTACCAAGATGCTGCTTATCAATCTAATTATGAGAATACTTGTTCTGTTCATGTTCCAATGTAATAGAAGGCTGTCGTCTTTGACCTTCACTAGAAAGTGCTTCAAATCATCTTCACTTTTGGTAAGAAGGGCTTGTTACCTACATATCACAGGTTGTTAATGAGCCTTCCTCCAATCCTGATGCCATGTTCTTTTTTATTTGCTCAGCATATGCATGAAATAAATAAACCTGGCTTATTTGTTCAGTATATACATTAAATAAGTAAAGTAAAAATGAAAACATATTAAGAATGCAAATGAGAAAACATAGATACGGGAAGAGAAATGTCAAGCCATATGAAGACTGCCAAGAAGCAGAAGCTTAAAGACAAAGACTTTCCTCTGGAGAGAGAGAAAACCTTGCATTAGAGCCAGCACCCTAAATTCAGATTTCTATACTCCTAAAGTGTGAGAAAATAAATTTGTTTCTGGTATTTCTGTTATAGTAGCACTAGATAACTAAGACAGCTAAAGAGCAAGACCTGGTGATCTACTTCCAAAAAATAAGCCACTGAAAATTCCCTGGAGAACAATTCAACTCTGACACACACGGAATTACCATGACTCAACAGCAACGGAGTTTTGTGCTTTTGTTTTTCAATCCAGATTATATAAAGAAGGCTTACAACTCAACAGCAAAACAAAAACAACCTAATTTAAAGATGGGCAAAAGATCTGAATAGCCCTTTCTCCAAAGAAATTATCACTATTAAAGGATAGTGAAATGTTCTTATGAACTTTTTGAAGCCTCCTCATACAAATGGACACCAAAGACGTGAACAGGTTCGCAGTATCACTAACATTAGGAAAATGCAAACTAAAGCCATGAGATACCATTTCACAACTACTCATTCACTCACTCATTGCCATCAAGTAGACCCCAACTCATAGTAACCCTACAAGGGACAGGGTAGAACTGCCCCTGTGGGTTTCCAAGATTAGAACTCTTGGTGGGAGTAGCAAGCCTCAAATAGGGTGGCTATCACTTTGAAAATGGAAAATAAGTGTTGGCAAAAATGTAGATACACCGAAACCCTCATAAATTGCTAGTGGGAAAATAGCAGAATCCCTGGAAAACAGTTTGACAGTTTTTCCAGTTGTTAACCCCACAGTTACCATATGATCAAGCAATTTCATTTACAGGTATATATCCAAAGGAAAGTAATTTACGTCTGTTATCTTCTAAAAGAAAAGAGATATCCATGCAAAATCCTGCACATAAATATGCATATCAGCATTATTTGTAGTAGCCAAAAGGTGCATAAAACCCAAATGTTCACCAATGGAGGAATAATAAAAAGAATGTGGTATATCTTTACAATAAAATATCATTTGGCATAAAAGGAAATGAGATCCCATACATAATACATCGATGGAACTTGAAAGCATTATGCTAACTGAAAGAAACCAGTCATTGTTATCTGATTCCATTTATATAAAATACCCAGAATAAGCAAATCCACAGAGACAAAAAGTAGATTAGTGATTACCAGGGACTGATGGAAAGGGACAATAAATGGATTAGGGGGTTTCTTTTTTGAGTGATAAAAAATTTTTAGGATTGGATTAAGACCACTTCCAACCTTATTATCCCTGTGTATTACAGTAAATTCTACCATTTGCCCAGTGAACATAACCTAAAGATACAAAGATGTTGAAATATGTATGTACCTCAGGTATTTCCCATAATTAGCCTATTCTTGCCTTCTGGGTAAAAGGAGCCCTGGTAGCATAGTGGTTACGAGTTGGAGTGTGATTCACAAGGTCAGCAGTTTGAAACTACCAGCTGCTCTTTGGGAGAAAGATGGGGCTTTCTATTCCCATCAACAATTACTATGCTCGTCTTGGAAGCTCCCAGGGGCAGCTCTATCCTGCCCTATATGGTGGCTATGAGTCAGCATCCACTTGATGGCAGAGTTTCTGTTTGTTTGTCTTCCTGATAATCAATTTCTTTTGAGCTCTTACCTCCCAGCAAAGTATCCCATCATAGCAAGTCAGTATTATAACCAGATCTACCCTGCTGAATATGTATAGAAGGGACAAGGACAACCAACAGCGGATCCTACAACAAAGTAACGTTGGTCAAGGACAAAAAGTCTCTGGAAAGAAGTCACCAGAGGAAGTTAGACAATACAGGAGGAGAATCAATGGAAATAGAGGAAAGAGCTGGGAGGCAAAGGGTATTTATAGAGCTCTAGATAAAGACATGTACATATACAAATATATTAT
>NW_022111330.1:227977-239415 GCF_000313985.2 Echinops telfairi | reverse complement strand
TACAAATGCGCTTTACACAATTGATGTGTGTATGGATTGGGATAACAGTTGTATGAGCCCCTAATAAAATGTTAAAAAAGAAAAAAAAATATGTAAAGTCAATAAGTCTGACAAGTCATTTCCCGGGCAACAATCATAATCCTGCGCATCAATCCATATTCATGACTTTGTGAATCTGTTACCTATTCATAATTCCTTCAATTTACTTCTGGTATGAACGCCAAACTCGCTGCCATTGAGTCAATGCTGACTCATAGTGACCTCCTATGGGTTTCTGAGACTGTAAGTGCTCATGGGAGTAGAAAGTCCAGCCTTTCTCCCAAGGAGGTGCTGGTGGTTTCCCACTGCTGACCATGTGCACTGCAGCCTCACCCAACCACTATGCCGCTAGGGCTCCAGCATATGCATATAGAACTGAAAATCTCCTTCTGGGAGCGCTTGCCTTCATGACTCTAGTCCTGGCTAGCTCCTTGCTTGATGAACCACAGTAACGCTTTCCCTTTCCATTTTCATCCAGTCTCTGTCTTTGTTTCTACAGCCGCACCAAACAAGACCTGGGTTGGTAACAAGATAGTGCATTGTTTGAATACCTTATGAAAATACTAAAATCCAAACACTTTATTCTAGTAAACTGGCATTCTGTGATGCGCACTCTCCTGACACGGTTGCTGAAGACAAAATGGGTCCACAAGCAAATGTGGTGAAAAAAGCTAATGGTGCCTGGCTATCAAAAGATACAGCATCTGGTGTCTTAAAGGACTGAAGATAAACAAAAGGCCATTTAATTGAGAAGCAACAAAGTCCACATAGAAGAAGTACACCTGCTTGTGTGATCATGAGGTGCCAATGGGCATCAAAGACCCTGAACAAAAAAAACCATCTTGATGTGAATGAGGGTGGAGTGGAGACCCAAAGCCCATCTGTAGACAACTGGACGTCCCCTCACAGAAGGTCACAAGGAAGAAACGAGCCAGTCAGGGTGCAGTATAGCACTGATGAAACATACAACTTTCCTCTAGTTCTTTAATGCTTCCTCCCCCCACCCCACTAACATGACCTCAATTCTATAAACCTGGCTAGACCAGAGCATATACACTGGTACAGATAAGAGCTCACAACACAGGGAATCCAGGACAGATAAACCCTTTAGGACCAATAATGAGAGTAGCAATACCAGGAGGGGAAGGTGGGAGGAGAAAGGGAGAACTAGGGGGATGAACAACAGAAAAGTAGGTGAAGGGAGACAGTAGTCAGTGTAACACAAGAAAAAAATAATTTATAAATTATCAAGTGTTTATGAGGGTGGGAGAGGGAGGGGAAAAATGAACTGAAACCAAGGACTCAATTAGAAAGAAAGTGTTTTGAAAATGAGGATGGCAACATATGTACAAATGTGCTTGACACAATGTATGTCTATATGGATTGTGATAAGAGCTTAAGAGCTCCCAATAAAATGATTTAAAAAAAGAAAATACTAAAACCCACTGAGATGTATATTTTTAGAGGTTAAATTTTGTGCTATGTGAATTGTTTCTCAATCTAATAAAAAATGAAAATAACCAGTGTGATCATGAGGTGTCAATGCGAACAGGTATCAGGCAGCAAAGACCCAAAACAAAACAAACTAATAAACTAATATGAAAGGGAATGAGGAGGAGGGCAGAGTGGAGACCCAAAACCCATCAGCAATCAATTGGACACCCCCTGTCAGAAGGATCACAAGGAATTGATGAGCCAGTCAGGGTGCAGTACAGCACTGACAAAACATACAACCTTCCTCTAGTTCTTTAATGCTTTCCCCACCCACCCACGATCATGACCCTAATTCTATCTTACAAATCTGGATAGACCAGAACATGTATACTTGTAGAGATAAGCGCTCACAACACAGGGAATCCAAAATAGATAAACCCCTCAGGATCAATAAGGGGAGCAGCGATACTAGGAGGGTAAGGGAAAGGGTGTGTGTAAGGGGGAACCGATCACAGTAACTGATGTATGGTCCTCCTCCCAGGGGGGATGGACAGCAGGAAAGTGGGTGAAAGGAGACAGTGGTCGGTGTAAGCCATGAAAAAAAAAATTTACAAATTATCAAGGGGACATGGGGGGTGGGGGGAAATGAGGAGCTGATACCAAGGGCTCAAGTAGAAAGAAAATGTTTTGAAAAAGATGATGACAATATATGTACAAATGTGCTTGACACAATGTATCTATGTATGGATTGTGATAAGAGTTATAAGAGCCCCCATAAAATAATAATAAAAAAGGAACATAAACTGCTTCTAAAATAAAAACTAAGTAATAGATAAATACATTCTGTTTTACTCTTCAAGGCCAGTACCCTAAGCAACTCATTCATATAGATTGAAGAGCTTTCAAAAAACCCTCCGGGCTGGCTATTCTCCACACATACCTTGAGGTGCTGATGCATACAATAACGACACACCTTATGCTTCATCTCATGTGTGACATCGCTCGAGAAAGGAATAAATCCACATTTTGGCTACAAAGTAAACAAATAAGGAAAACTAATTAAGAGAATGTTGTAGATTGAATCGTGTATCATCCCCTACCTCCCACTAAACATGTATTGTAAATCTTAACCCCAATATCTGTGGCGGGGATCCCAGTGGCGTAGTGGTTATATCTGCAGGGACATTCTTAACCACCAGCCACGCTGTGGGCGAAAGATGGGGTTTTCTACTCCAGTGAGAGTTAGCTACAGTCTCAGCAACTCACAGGAGCAGTTATATTCTGTCCCCAGGGCCATTATACGGCAGAAATGACGCCGTGACAGTAAACTGGTTTGAGTTATACTTGTGGTGATAATCTCATTTGGAACTGAGTTCTTTCCTTATGGTAATAAAGCAGTGTTAGTATAGGTTATGTCTTAAGCCAAACTTTTTTTTAAGATACAAAAGAGATGAAACAAGCAAGCGAGCAGACAGAGACCGGGGAAGAAAAGAGAGCTACCAAACCACACGAAGGCTGTCCAAGAGTGGAAGTTCAAAAGAGACAAGGATTTTCCTTTAGAGCAGAGAGGAAAAGCCTTCCCCTAAAGCCAATCTTGCGTTCAGACTTCTAGGCTTTTAAACTGTGAGAAAATAAATTTCTATTTAAGTCAGTCACATACTTCTTTAGGAGCACAAAAAAATTAAGATAATTTTGCATTTATATAAATTCTTCTGCAACTTTTTTTCACTCAGCTGTATGCTTCTGAGACTTAGCCATGTTGATAAATTATAATCAAGTGCATTTAATTTAGCTGTCGTAGCATAGAACTTTATTGCAATTCTCTCTCATCCATTTCTCCTACTGATAGACATTTTCCCCTCTTACAGTTAGTACTTTAGAGTACATACTTAGAGGTGAAATTTCTAGGACACAGGGAAGCTTTAATTTTCACTACTTACTACCAAATTGCTTTCTAAGTGGTTGTACCAATTTGTAGTTCTTTCCAAAGTAAAAGGAGAGCACCTGATGCTCAATTCCTCTCCACCATTGGGTAGAGTATGACGTTTTGATTTTGCCAGTCTGATGTGCATGAGATTTTTATCTCTGATGGGCATGAAACAGAATCTCTTAATTTTGTTTTGGTTTTATTTTGGCTGTGTATTATGACTTGTAATCTCCTAAACTGTGAGAAAATGTATTTGTTTGTTAAAGTCACCCCCTTGTAGTATTTGTGTAGTGGCACAGATAACTAAGATGGGAAGATAGCACTTACCTTTCAAAACACACACAACAAGCTTTGAGATAAAGAAATGCAAAGCAGAAGGTTGGCAAGCAGTAGGTATAACTGTCCCCCAAGCTTTATAAATGTCTACAGGAAACTGATGCATTTCTCTTCAAGTCACACAGCCAGCGCTTTCTCCTTCTAAAGACTACATGACCAGAACTTTCACCTGCAGGTGCAAGTGGAGGGGGAGTGCATATTGCTGCTGTTCGCTTGGCAAAGGTAAAATGCAGAGCTTTGTCTCTCCGTGAAAGAATGTAATCTGAAAATCTGGAAGGGATGTGATTCTAGCCAGCCCTCCTGGTTTCCAGAAGCTGGTCACTGCTCCCTCAACATGTGGGATTTTGCTTAGAGCTCCAAGCAGGACACTGTACCCTTTGACAAGTAATACATAAAATTGGAGGGGCCAATCTGATAGTTGCTTTGCTTCCAGAACATCACAGAAGTGCCTTTCAAAAGTTAGATAGAGTCTTACCATTAAACACATATTAAGTTCTAGGCCAAAGGTTCCTCGGTGTTGGCACACTGAGTCATTTACCTTCTTGGTGGGAAAGCTGGACATCGGTTTGCACGAGAGTATCATAAGGGTGAGTGCTCAGGACCCGGGTGACCCACAAATGGGTGCCACAGAAGTGTGAAGTAGATAAGCAGTGACCTGGGACATCTATCTGGTGTTGGGGGGGAGGGGGGGGCGGAGAGTGTCGTGGGAATACCTGAGCTGCCACCTTCAACTTGGGACAGCAGAGAGCTAAAGCAAGCAAGGGAGCTGCTAACTTTGACAAATTCTCCCTTACCCTCACAATTGAGTAGAAGTCAATGGTATTTGTCATCCCCATTTCAGGGCTCCTAGCCATGACAAACTAGAACCTCTAAGGGTTAAAAACACTTTTGTGCCTCTGCAGAAATCTCTTCTAAGCAAGCCACAAAGGAATTGATTGTTGCCTAGTTCAATAGACTGACTCACAAACCAAGCTTCCGGAACAAAACATGCAGTGTCAGTCACCTGCTGGCAAAGGGAACACAGCAGCAAGATGTCATACAGGAGGAGGATCAGGATGGAAACTGGTGATTTGAACCCTAAGGAAAACGCAGAGGACACGATCTAGCTAAGCTTTCTTCCAGTTTCCCAAGTCCGAGGATGGTGTAGCTCACTTGCTGACTTCTTTCTAGTAGAGGGAGAGCACTTGCAAGGTGCACGTGGCAGGGGTAAATATCTGGAAGCTAAGGGTCATCTAGGCCGAGAGAAGGCTGTTGGATCCAGTGGAGAAAGGCCAGGACACCACATGCAGAATAGTTTCTAAAGGAAAACATACACTAAGCTGAGAAGCAAAGACTGTTAAAAGAAAACCTGCTTATAAGCAAGGAACTCTCTTCGTCTTTACCCACATTATTTCCCACTTCACCAAGTCACCTTAATCTCTACACAGAGGATCGGTCGGTGCTCCACAAAGTGGTGGGTCTGAAGTCTGGTTAAGTTAGGAAGGCACATAGCATAACCACTGAGTGTGTCCAGGTCCTTGTCACAGCGAGATTCTGGAAAAAAGTGCAGGGACCACCTGATGATCAGTGCAGGAGACAAAATGGAATTCTGCTGCCATCTAAAGTACCAACCCAGCATACCGAGGAGCTGGCCTTGCCTCTGGCTCCTGTAGGCTGAGGGCTAAGGCTGGGAAATGTCTTATCTGAAAGGAGTGCCTTTGTTTACCCAGGCTTTGGGCCACATGGTATTAGCTGAGGTTGGTTGCATGAACAGGTAGCCAAATTCACATGACAGGACTCGAAGAGCCTTCCTGCTGAGTGATGTTTTATGTCACAAGCCATTTCTCAGAGTAGTCAGTGCTCCACAGGGAGAAGACAATGGGAGTTCCACATAGGTACCTCTTCTGGACCTTGCCCTTCTTCAAGCCTTGGCTGATCTTAATCCGTGTCTTTAAACTGCCATGAGCCATATCCATGAGTATAATGGCTTTCAATGAGTTCTGTTGAGTCCTTCTAGCCACTTATTAATCCTGAAGGTATATAGTCTTGTAGATGCCTAAACTTATCAAAAATTGTCAAAAGTCAGGACCGCCTTGGGGACTGACTCCAACCTGCAACTTTCTGAATAAAGGAAGCATGGAGAGGAAGGAGGCGACAGTTCAGGACACCATCAGTCTAACAAGACACTCAGAAAATGTCTGTACATTCCCCTTAAGCAAGGTTCCTTCCAAATATCCAACACCAACATTCCCAGGTAGAAAATGCACTGTGGACAAGTCAGATGTCCTCCTTTTTCACATAGTAGGCTCATTACAATTCATTATTACAGCCACTCTTGTCACTACTAAGTAGTCTACTAGCCAAAAGGGTACTGCAGAAGATAGGCTTGGAAATTTGCTTTGAAAAGTCCCAGCCTTGAAAATCCTATAGAACAGTTCTACTCTGTACACATCGGGTTGCCATGAATCGGAATAAAATTGATGGCAACTAATAACAACACAAGAAAATGATGGTGGAGGGCAGCACGTGCTGATTGATGGGAGAGCCCAAGATTACACCTGCGGCATGTCCTCATCCAGATGAAAAAGGCAGAGCCATAGCGCTACCCTGGTTGGCTATGGGCAGCAACCTCCTCCCACTTGCTGGGCCCTTTCCAACTAGGATGACCTGCTTCACATTGCTCTCTTCAACCTGAGGATCCCAGGGTCCCAAACCCCATTTTGCTTTCTTTTTCTTAACCAAATCAGGAATGAATGTTAGATTCTAGCCATTTATAAAACCTGATTAGTGGTTTGTCCTTTTTTAAGATGTTATTTCCATCCTAAATAAGGCTTGCATGTTAAGATTTCAATTTCTGACAGTACACTCTTTTACCTGGTTCCCAATATTTCAGGCACCAGCAAGTCCACAGGATGAATACATTCCCCACTGGGGGAAAGATTAACTCTAACTCATGGGGATGGTGGGAAGGCTGTATTTGGTGATAGCAGCAAGGTAATCACTACAGAGGTTCATACATCTCCCTGGCTTCCTCCAAAGGGATATGCAGGCAAGCAAAGAATCCTGCTTCTGGAGGCAGACTCCTGCCAACTTCTCACACTGGGCCTCCCTGTTATGGCTCAAGTTGACCATGATAACTTCCTTTGACCCTTCCACGCCACTGCTTTACTTTGCCTTCCTCTACCTATATCTCTTCCAATTCCTTCAGCTCATTCTTTCTCTCTCACATGCACAACCATTGAAATTGTATCAGTTAATGCTTGGTCATCTATTCTATGTTCTAATCTGGTTATGTGATTCCCAAAGCTGTATTTATGAGCTTCCTAAACTTCTACCCCTGGTGATGAAGTTTGATGCATTAAATGCATCTCTGGAAAGCATCCTCGTGGCAACAGAATTGAGGAAAACCACATCTACTTAACATGGTGATAATGTCACTTTTCAGGTACCATATTTTAAATTGTTAACAAATTTAAGGTTCAAAAACTCTTACCTGGTCTTTCAGTCTGTATCTTTAAACAAAGCTGTTTCACAAAATCTAAAGGCAGCTGAACAACTTCCTGTGAGAACAAATATGGAATATTCAGTGTGTGGATTAGGGGAAGAAAAGTCACTTTATGATTTAAAGGTCATATACAGGTAAAACAAAGCTAAGGTTTACATACATTAAAAGCAAAAGGCTCTCCTTCCTGGTACACTCCTATCTGTACACATAGAGGTGGCTGGCAGCACCCAACTTAACCCACATGGCCTCACCTACACAAAATGCTTATGTAGCTACTCATGTATCTTCCCAACAATGAGCAGGATCTATTCTACCCTAGCACCAAGGGCATACTTAGAGAAGCCAAAATCTGAGAGTAATACCACTGGCTTCGCTGGCCTCCCACTGATCCACGGGGGGATTGTGTTAGCATTCTTCACCTTGTTTTGTTACTCTTGTCCAGGCTGACTGACATTTCCTGGGTAAGTTGTAAGCAATGTGGTTTAGGTAGTTTCTGTCTATGGCTGGTACCCACTTAGCTTAGCTAGTTTACGGATTAAATGAGATAAAGATGAGTTAGAGTTAATCTCAACTGAATGAGCACTGGCCCAAGATAGAAGTGGAAGAGAGATGTTTGACACCAGGAGTTGGTATAGACTGCGGCCGTTTGATAGCTTCTCCTGGACTAGACTGGACTTAGCATATGGAAGCTGATGCTCAGAATTATAACAACCAAAGATTCTTTAGACCAAGAAACATGCTTAATCTCCTCAGAGTTATGACTTGATATGGATAAACACGTTAGAAATTGACTATCTAAAATATAGGGAGATAAAAGCAAGGAAATGGCTGGTTTACATGCTTTCATGAATATGTTTAAATTCAAAAGGTGGGGGGAATATGAGAGGAACCCCACTAAAGAAGATTCCTCCTTTCCCCTTGGGTCAGGAGAAGAGAGAGTAGAGGTAAATGTTGATACAAATGCTATAGGTGAGTGTTAATTGTTAACAGGGCTAATTGTGATTGTAAAAACTATAATTGTTGAAGTTGTAACAAAAGAGAAGACTGAGGGGGAGGCAATAGGAGCTGTGCTGGTATAGCACCCCCTAAGGAGGCCTGGCTACCTCTTGTCTGTTTGTTGTACTGTGGTGGCTTGTGTGTTGCTATGATGCTGGAAGCAATGCCACTGGTATTTCCAATACCATCAGCGTAACCCAAAGTGAACAGGTTTCAGCAGTTTCCAGACTAAGAACAGAATGCAAAGAAGGACTAGGCTCTCCACTTTGGAGAAGGTAGCCACTGAAAACCTTAAGCAAAGAATTGAAACACTGTCAGATACTGAAGGCCTAATGAATGGGAGACTATCACAAAGGAATAGGCTTCCCACTTCTGAGGAATTAGTCAGAGAAAACATTATGGACAGATTAAAATATCAGATACTGAAAGCCTCATGAAAAGAAGCAGAACATTGTCAGAGATAGTGCCAAAGGATATAATGAAACAATCAAGAGAAATGGCATTTCATTCATGATCAAAAGGATATTTCAAGGCCTATCTTGAAGTACAATGCAGTCTGTTGTAAGATTTTATCTATCTGAATCCACGGAAACCCAATAAATACAACTATTATTCAAATTTGTGCATCAGCCACAAAAGCTAGTATTGAAATTGGAGAATCCTACAAATGTCTTCAGTCAGAAATTGATCAAACATGCAATCAAGATGCATTGATAATTACTGGTGATTGGAATGCAAAAAGTGGAAACAAAGAGGAAGGAACAGCAGTTGGAAACTATGGCCTTGAAGACAAGGGATGAAGGCTGAGATTTTTGCAAGACCAATGACTTGCTCCAAGCAAATAACTTTTCAACAACACAACACGTGGGCTACTCCAGATAGAATACAAATAAATCACTGACTACACCTGTGGGATGAGATGATGGAAAAGTTCAACATCAGCAGCTAAAACCGGGCCAGGAGCTGACTGAGAAACAGACCACCAATTGCTGGTATGTAAGTTCCAGTAGAAGCAATAAAGTTCACAAGACTCAAATTATGACCATCCCACCTGAATTTCAAGAACAGATTTGATACATTTGATACGTTGAACACTTATGACAAAAGACTGGGTGAGCTGTGGGAGGTCATCAAGAACATCATTCATGAAAAAGCTAAAGATCATTAAAGACAGGAAAGAAAGTAAAGATCAAAATGGATGTTAGAATAGATTCTGAGGCTTGCTCTTAATCATAGAGTAGTTAAAGCAAATGGAAGAAAGGATGAAGTCTAAGAGCTGAACAGAATAATTCAAAGGGCAACACGAGTATTATAATAAAATGTGCAAATAGCTAGAGTTAGAAAATCAAGAATTCTCTTTCTCTCGGCTCACTCCCTGAGAGAGATGCACTGACAGGACACATGACGCTATGCCCTGGGAGCTGGAGAAGCCACACGGACTTATCCTGATGCAACTGGACCTCTGGAGCCAGAGAAGCCACTTAGAGACCCCTACCAGCGCTGAGATACTTACAATGCCACTGGATTCACAAGACTTCCAACCCACTGGCCTGTGATCTTCCTGCAATCCATGTCATAGCATGTGCTGTGTGAGTCTGAAGAGGAATTTACAGACTGGTATCGGACATATGGGCTAATACTGGACTTATGGGCTTAGACTGGAATGGGGCGTTTTCTCAATATTCAATTGCTCTTATATATAAACCTCTTTCTTATATACAAAATAAAAAATTAAGAACATGCTCAGCATATCTTAACTAGAAGGAGCTCAAGACAAAATTCCAGTCTCAAGTTGCAATATTGAAAGATTCAATAGGCAAAATATTTAATGATACAGGAAATATCAAGATAGTAAAAATAAAGAGTCACTGTATCAAAAAGAACTAGTTGACATTCTGCCATTTCAGGGGGTAGCAATATGAGCAAGAATTAATGGTACTTAAGGCAGAGGTTCAAGCTGCACTGAATGTATCAGCCAAAACAAGGCTCCAGGAATTGAAATGTTTCAAAAAGCTGATGAAGCACTGGAAGCACTTACCGGTCAGGAAATTTGGGTGACAGTTACTTGGCCAACTGACTAGAAGAGATTCATATTTGTACCCCCTCTAAGGTGACCCAACAGAATGCTCAAATTATAGATATCATTGATATCACATGAAAGTAAAATCTTGCTGAAGATTATCCAAAACATAGCAGCAGTACATTGATAAGGAACAGCCAGAGGTCTGATTGAGAAGAGGTTGTAGAACTAGGGATATTGTTGCTGTTCTCAGCTAGATCTTGGTTGAAAGTAGAGAATCCCAGAAAGACGCTTACTTGTGTTTTATTGCTTATGCCAAGATATTCTACTGTGTGGATCATAACAAATTATGTATAAACTTGATAAGAATGGGAATTCCAGAACACTTCATTGTGCTCATTCAGAACCTATACATGGATCAAAAGGCAGTTGTAGGAACAGAACAAGGATACTGCATGGTTTAAAATTAGGTTTGTATCAAGAGGTACCTCCCCCAAACGGGATTTTTTGCAAAGCTATATATTTTAACTTTTTACAAAACAACCTTATCACTTTCAAAGTAGTCTGCATTACACTTAACACATTTGTGAAATCTGCATTTCCATTCTTGGAAATATTTTTCAAACTCATCTGTTTAGATAGCTGACAGCACCTCCCTCGATTTTTTCTTCACCTCTTCTACATCGTCAAATCGCTGTCCTTTCATGTCCTTCTTCATTCGCAGAAAAAACAGACGTCGCACGGAGCGAGGTCAGGCGAGTAAGGTGCATGGGGCAAGAGAGGCATGATGTTTATTGCCAAAAACTGGCACATGGAGATGGTTGTGTTGGCAGGTGCATTGTCGTGGTGACAAAGCCAGTTGTCCCCCATCTGCCACAAATCAGACATTTTTTGTCTCACAGTTAGACAATTTTTTCAGAACTTCTAAATAGAAAGCTTGCTTAACAGTCTGACCTGATGAAACAAACTCCAAATGCATTAAGAGTTGATGTTCATGAAGGAGATGGACATCCAGAATGAGGGTTGTGATTAACCGACATTTTACCTTTTTTGAAACAAGAACACCACTAGTACACTTGAGTTTTTACATAGCATTGTCACTGTGTTCAACATCACAACAGTTTCTGTGGCATTTTTCCTGAGCAGGAAACAAAATTTCACAGCCACATGCTGTTCTCTTAAATTGGCCATCACAAAAAAAA